>NC_081557.1:39638350-39744195 GCF_022355385.1 Mustela nigripes
TAGGACCTGAATTCATCTTGCCAGCCCCACCCCTCACATTCACCCAGGAGAAAACTGAGGCCTAAAGAGAAGGGGGGACTTGCCCACTCATGGAGGGCCTGAGCCACAGAGCCTGACTAGAAGGAGACCTGAGACTCTAGTCACTGCTCCAGCCTGGTTCCGAGAGCAGGGCCCCAAACAGCAGCCTCAGCACCCCCTGGGAACTTGCTAGAAATGCATATTCTCAGGTTCTACCCCACGCCTGCTGAGTCAGCACCTCCAGGGATGGGGCCCAGAGACAATCTGTGATTTCACCAGCCCTCTGGGTAAACCTGATGCTCACTAACATTGGGAGCCACTGCATTCCAGCATGGGGCTGCTCCTCGAAGACCAGAAGGATGATGCTGTAGGTTTCAGAGTACCATGGAAAGGCTGAGACTGGAGAGGCTGAGGCTGGAGAGGAGGGAGTATTCGAGAGGACAGGTACATACACCCTTCCCGGCTTCCTTCCTGCTACAGGTTTCCCAAAGCCGGGACTTCTCCCCAAGCTGTCCCAGCACCTCAGAGGTGCGGCTACTGCAGGCGTCCCGTGGGTCAGGCTGCAGACTGTCCTAGTGCTAGACACCACGTTTCCTCCCTGCCGAGTCCAGGTGTTCCCATCGGTACATCCATGCCGGGAGAGGCATGCCACTTGAACATCATCAGGGTCGACCTGCTAGTTCATTCCAAGAAATTGATGTGTGGAAACACTGTGTTTTATGTGTGAACAGTGAGGTGTATATTTAGAAGTCTGGGTGCTCAACTCTAAGCTGTCAGCTCTCGGGGGGAAAAAAATGATGGCATGTGCTTCAGAGTTCATTATATCTCCTAGGCAGAACTCTAGGTTTAAAGGGTTGTTTTAAAGTAGCTCATAATGGCACCTATAAATCCTGGTTCCTAAGATACACACATTTGTCACTCCTTAAACTGAGTTTTTCACATGTTCTTTATGTGGTTGGCTTGGAGCACAAAGACTCGGACCTTTAATGGAAGGTTCCATTCTGCATAATTGCGAATCACGTCCTCTTGGATTTCCATGAGTGTGTGCACATAGGCACTGAGCTCTGGCTGCCCCAGCCTGCTGGGCCCTCTCAGTGTAGAGCTCGACCACACCGAGGCCCAGACCCTGCCCTGTGCAGGCTCAGCTCCAGAGACGGCATGGGCTCTGTCTGGCTGTGAGAGGTCGGCATACGGTATCTCCCAGATCCAACGAAATCCCATTCCTCACTGGCTATGTCAGCCCAGACAAAAAATGGTGCTTCTCCCTAGACCCCCAGCTCATTCTCTAGTTCTTTTCTAGGACTTGCCACCTTCCTGAATCCTGTCCCACCTGTCTGGGACTGCTTTCTCTAACCATTGCCAGCCCCTGCAGGGCTTGGGGCCTGATTTCTCTGTCCCTGGCCTTGCCCAGCATCTTGTTTGCAGGGACTTGGACATGCAGAATCATAACTACGTTTTGTCCTTCCTGGCTGGAGCTGACTGAGAGTAGCTAGAGAGCTATATCAAAGCCAGCTTCTAGGAGGTGGAGGCTTTGACCAGCAGACAGACCCTAGCTGATATTTCACTGAGCTTACTGGTGAGGGCTTGATGCAGATTTACTCCTACTTTTCTTACTACAACCCTAAGAAGCAGGAATTGTTATCATCATTTACAAGTGAGGAAACTGAGGCACAGAGCAGTTAAGACTCATCCGTCTAGTAGGTGGAGGGGCAGGATCCATAGTCTGGGCTCCAGCTACACCAGGAACAGGCAGACTTTAGCCCACAGGCCACATCTGACCTGCTGCCTGCTTTTATCAGTTGGTTTCTTGGAACACAGCCACACCCACTCATTAACCCAGCCTCTAGGGCTATGCTTTCTCTGTACACAGCAGAGCTGAGTAGTTATGACTGAGACCACGTGACCCATAAGCCTGAAATATTTACTACTGGTCTTTACAGAAAAAAGTTTGCCAACCCCTGCTTTCCATCATGCTACCCACTCGTGGCTCCCATGAAATTGAAGGCAGATTTTTCTGTGTGTGTGTCAATGTGCATTTTCTGGTGCGTATTACCAGGTTTCATCAGATTTTTCAGAGGAGACCCCCCTCTTCTACCCCCCTTCCCAAAACAATAGAACTACAGCTTTTAGAGAGTTTTGAAAGCCCAGAGAGTTGGGTAGCCAAATGCCAATTCCTAGGCCAAAGCACAACAGTGGGAGGCAAGGCCAATGGTCAGGAGCCAGTTGGAAACTGCGATAGTTCAATCAGACCAAGTGGAGAAGAACCAGGGGCAGAATGATGATGGTCACAGGACTCGCTTTGCACCCTTTGCAACTCTCCTTTGTTGTTCATTAGCTGGGGTGTGAGGGAGGCAGGGCCAAGGTGGCTTCAAGGTCATGCACAGCTCATGGCCACCTGCTACGTTCATGTGCATCTGCTCCTTTGGAGAACCTGGCCTGATAGCCCCAGTCTTATCCCTGCGTGCTGTGTCACAGGAGTGTCAGGCACGAGAGGACGCTGTGTGAGAGCAGTGCTGGGACACTCTTGATGCTCAACAAATATTACTGTCATTCCTTTGCCTCCCTATAGCTCCGAGGGCAATGTATGAGAATTATCTTTTTATTGATGGCAAAACCCACAGTGCACTCTTTAGTAAGGCACTCTTACTAAAGAGTAGGCAGGCAGAAAAATGACCACCCCCCCCCCCAAAAGGTGTGTACATGCTAATCTCTGGGACCTGTGAATTTATTACCCTCCATGGCAGCGGGGAATTAAAGTTGCAGATGGAATGGAGGTGGTTGTTAGCTGACTTCAGAATAGGGAAAGCATCCTCGATGATCCAGGTGGGCCCGAGGCAATCGCAGGCTCCTTAGATGTGGAAGAGGGGATCAGAAGAGAAAGCCAGAGCAGTGCCACGTGAAGTGGACATAAGCCATCGTCATTGGCATTGGCCTTGGACCAAGAGGGCCATGAGCCATGGAATGTGGGTGGCTTCTAGAAGCTGGAGAGGATTCAAAGATTCAAAAATCCAGGGAAATGGATTCCCCCTTAGAACATTTGGAAAGGAATACAGCTGTGCCAACGCCTTGATTTTATCTCCAAGAAACCCCATCAGCCCGCTGGGTCTCCAGCACTGCAAGATAATACATTTATGTTGTCTCCCACCACTCCATTCGTGCTCATCTGTCACAACACCCGCAGGAAACTGATCCTGGGTGCAGCCCCTTAGACTATGCAGGCGTCCTGGCCGCAGGAAGCTAATCCACTCCCACTTTATTGCCGGTCCCCTCTGCAGTTCATATCTGCGGTGAGCTAGTGGCGAGCTAGCAGTGAACTAGTGGTAGATACCATTGTCCCCATGGGACAGAGGAGCAAGCACAAGTTCAGAAAGTCTCCCGAGCTTGACCAAGGTCAGCCAGATGCTCAAGGGCAGAGCCCACCCCAGAGTCCCTGCAGGAAGCCCTCCTACCTGGACCTGGGTGTTGGAGGAAGCTCTCCCAGAACTGCCTTTGCCTCAGTGAATAAAGTTGTTGTGCAGGAGATTTTAATGGTGTCAGACCTGAGACTGTCAGGGCTTCTTTCTTCTGATTAGTTCCGAGCTTTCCCTTGTCAGATTTCACTTCTTTCTCTTAGGGGTTCTGAGGATCCCTGGAAGAGAAAGCCTAATTGTGAGGGCTGCTGGCAAAAGACCTTTAGTTCGAATTGTAAAGCACCTCTAGAAACACAGAGAGGGGAAATACCTTATGCAGAATATTTTATTTCCTTATTATCAGGGTCCTTAGCATATCAAAGGGTGTTTTTAAAAAGTCTGAAAATATCCCCCTGGGAGCCCCATTAGAGGCAGAGTCTTGCTTTTCCAGGATAAGTAAAGCACCACAATGATGCTTTTTTTTCCCCCCCCCCCAAATAAAACCCAAACACTGGGTCTATCTTATAGCCCAGATGAGGAAGGGGGCCTAAAGTATAGCAGATTTGCCCAGTGTTGGAGGTGAGAGCTGGCTGAGACCTCCTGCTTCTCCGTCCGCTCTTTCCCACAACTTCTCAGTGTCTCACTGTGGCTGGGGCCCTGGGCACAGAGGCTGGCTGGATCTCCAGGCTGGATGCCGCAAGGTGAGGGAAGGGAGACACATGTCCTGGGCTGTGGGGACGACAGAGCAGAAGACAAGCTGGAGGCAGCCCAGAGTGACCTGCCATTCAGGGTGACATCCATCCCTGTGTAGCATTGGAAACCCAGACTCAACAGTAGTGTTGCAGCAGTAGGCCTCGGTGGGACCGGCCTGGGCTGCTCGAGCGGGGCGCAAGCACCAGGCTCTTTAGTAGGAATAACGGTGACTTCTCACTGGGCAGCCAGCAGGCAAGAGTTTACCGAGAGCTGACAAGAAAAATGTACATTTCTGGTTATTCAATTAGCCTCTTCTTTTTAGCCCCCAATAAAACAGGCAACAAGGCATCTCAAGCATAGAAGAAAATTTTTCTAAAAATCACTGAATTGTACATTTGAAATGGGTGAATTTTATGGTATATAAATTACACCCCAATAAAGCTGTTAAAAAAATAAATGAGGTGGAAGAAAAGGAAGCATCCTTTAAGAGTTCTTATCTGGGCTATTCGGCAAGGCCCACTCCATTATTTAATGCTTAGCCTTCATCCTTCTAAAAGCTGACCCCACAGTGACTCCACACAGCACCTTGGCAGGCTGCTCCATTTCATAGGAGAGGCTGGAGGCTGGAGGGGCCAGGCTGCAGGTCTGGTCCACAGAGAGTGAAGAGCTCCCCAGGAGTGGGGAGAGAAGGATCTCCAGAACACTCCAGGAGGAAGGCCAGGGGACAGGCCCAGCTGGACTTTATACACAGGTTCTAGGGCCCACAGCAGGCAGCTACCAGGGACACAGGCCCGCCTCCCTTCCTCCTCATTACTGGGTTCTGGATCTCAGCACCAAACACCCAGAGCTTTGGCTTTGAGCATGGCCTGAGGCAGAAGCAGAAATAGCAGTGGCTCCAGGACTGACTGCAGTGCAGAAGCTAGGCCCCCTCCCCATGCACTCTCCACGGCCTGCTCAACTCTACAGGAAAGAGGAGTATATGACAAATTGAGTAAAACACCACAAGCAGCAAGAAGGCTCTGCCGCTTTCCTGCAAAGACACCCCTAAAGGTACCCAAAGGGAGGGTCCGGAAGCAGACCTGCTGCTTCCAGGGAAGACATGGCTCAGCGTGGGCAACGGGCTAAGGGGTCTTAAGTGATGTGAGCTCAGTTCCTGGGGACCCTGTCTGCCCCTTGGCAGGCTTTGACCAGCCCCTGCAGTGGGAGCTCCAGGCCCCTTTGGCCTCCAGCAGCCACTGTGCCATGTGACCCCTTCTACTGCTATTTTAGGATAAATCCAGGGAGCAGGGAAGTGTCTTGGGTTCTTGCTTAGGGAGAGGTCTGGGCTTTAGCTTCTCCAAAGAGCTAGCAGCGTCTCAGAGCGTTGGTGAGTGTGCAGCAGGGGCCGGCCGAGTGGCTCAGCCTCAGAAGATGGGAATCGCAAGCAATGTGGTCCTGGAGGAGGCAGGCCGTCAGATGTGGCTGGGGCCGGGCAGCAGCACAGGTCTGTTTCACTCCCAAACCCATTTTCTTTCCATCCGTTGTGTGGTCTCGGCTCTGCCAAGACCCTGGACCAAAAGCAGCTGGGCAGGCCCTTGTCTGGGCTGCTCACCCTGGCAGCCACCCTCATGCAACTGTTCTTCCCTCTTCCAGCATCAGTGGATTCACGAGCCTTGAAGGCCCGGGCAGAGTGTCCAGATGTGCTCCTTGTGCCTGGCAAGCGTGCCGGGATACAACCCCCAGGGCTTGCAGCCTTTGTTGCATTCATTGCACAAAGCCTCGCAAGCTGCTTTCCTGCCCTGTTTTCCTCCTGTCTGCCCGAGTTAGCATGGAGGCTGTCAGGACAGGGACCTGTAATTCTCTGCTCTCATTAGTGAGCTGCATGTGGGGCACTGTGAGCATATCTCTGAGACCCTAATGTGGCATTTCCCGATGCCCCATTTGATCACGGGTAGAACTTTCCAGAAAACAGATCATGCACAATGAGAACTGGGCATTAACATGGAGAAGTCGATGAGCCGAGTGAAAGTTCTCTGGTGTGCTTATTCATAGGGAGCCTCCCAAGAAGGCTTCAGAGCAGGTGATACTCAAAATACCCTTAACTGGCGAGGCACGGGCATGCATGCTTGCTGCAGTGTGGGGCAAGGCCCTGGGTCTGCTGGCCAGGCCAGGTGTGCACCTCATCGCTGCTGGCTGGTGGGAAAACCTGGAGTCCTCCAAGAAGAGAGTCAGAGCAGCCGGGGTGGCAAGACCACCCGCAGGGGCTCTAGGCGGCAGCTGCCTACCATCGCTGAGGAAGTATTCCCGTAGTTGGACGTTGCAGCGAACCAGTGCAGACCGGCTGAGAAGTCTCCCGGGGCCTGAAGTTTCTAGTCTTAAAGCCAGTGTGTCTTGACTCACAACATGGAGGGAGGCTTGGGATAGGTCTCTGGGCTGCAGTTTCCTCTTCTCTGTGATAGGAAAGATAGACCACAGTGATGGCCTGTGATCATCATAGGCCACGGTGCCGGCCTGGCCTCCCCTCCTGGCGGGGGCCGTATGATGGAACGGGGCTACAGGGCATACGGGATCAGCTCAAGGGGGCAGAGGGATGGCAGTGGACACGCAAGATCGGCCTGCAGTTTCCCTCCTCACTGGACCTCAAATAATGCATCTTGCCACTCGAGACAGTCCTTGGGTGATGGTTAACGTGTTGGGCTTTGGCATTACTATCTGTCTACGTGCTTATCATTTCAGAAGCTATTTCTAAATGATATGGCCAATCCTGGCCGTTCAGACTTGCAGTTTGCATTACGGATCCGCCAGACATCCTGCCCTCCCCGGCCTCCCGAGGCCCCAGCAGCTCTCGTGCTTCTCTGGTTTCAGCTGTGAAGAGCCGTCTGTGCAGACGCCTGGAGCCCCCCTGCTTCTGCATCTTTGCTCCCAGTGGTCTGGCCCTAGGGGTGTCCTTCTCCAGAGTGAGCCTGGGACTCTCACTTACTCTTCATATCTAGCTTGAGCATCCTCTCCTCCGGGAAGCCTTCCCTGCATGCACGTCTTCCCTCTCCAGGAAACCAAGTGGCATGTTATCCATGCTGGATCCAAACATTGATCACGTTCTCTGTATAACCGGCTTTTCCGCTAGGCTGGATGCTGCTTGAGGACGGGCACGGAGTCTGAGTGCTTTTTATATTTCCAGTGACCAGCAATAGGCCCGACACACAGTAAACTTGCTTGCGTATTGGTTGATTGTCTGATAAGAAGAGTTAACTCCTTTTGACAGTGACTCCCAAAACCCAGCAGTGGAGGAGGTGCCGCCATGGGGAGCCCCTCGGGTTAAAGCCACCGAGCAGCAGTTTCCAGATGCTGGCCGAGAAGGGCATTCTAGGAATGAGCAGAAATGGTTGTTTCTGGGCCAGAGGGCAGGGGGTGCCCACAAAGCAAAGGGCAGGTTCCTCCGAGAGATGTCAAAGAGGAGGAAGAAGTCAACCTCTCTTCTCAGCATCAGAAGTGTCATGCTTTGCACGGACCCATTGAATGTGCCTTTTCTCTTCAAAAGGTGGAGTGATTAGTGACCCTTCAGGGGAATCCTCCCCTTGAGTTGGTTGACAGGGATTTCTCTAGCAAGCACCTTAGAGACTGAGCTGTGGTGTGGGGGGTGGAGGAGAGCTCAGGAGGAAGGCTGGCAGCCACGCGTCTGCAGGAACTTTGGGGAAAAATGGGAACACCTGACCTTACTCTCAGTCTCTCTGAGACTCTGTGGTTTGAGTCAGATACTCCCTGAAGACATCTTAGGTTAGTTTTCTGAAGATTCTGGGTCTTACAACTTCTCTGTGCCCTGCACCTGGGTTTCTGGGACTTTGGAGCCTTCCTGTGGTCTTCCTAATTCTGAGTTCTTCCAGGGGAGCATAGAAAGAGGAAGAGGCAAGAAACACACAGCCTTTCCTCCCTCCTTCTTTTTCTCTCTTCTCTCCTTGCTTTTTGGGGTGGTTCCTCCGTGCACTGTCCTGATCTGGATGCTTGGGCGAGATTCCAGGTAATTCTTTGATGTAAGAGATTTGCCAAAGAGTCCTGAGAGAGGGGCAGGGGTTGGCTACCAATGACCACATTCCATGGGACTCCCCGAGAAGCTTCTAAGAGCATACCGATCATCTCAAAAGGCTGTGTGTAAGTGACCTAGGTAGGAAATTAACTGCCCACAGCTGGACTTTGCCCGCCCTTTCCGGGCTTCATGTTCCTGCTTGCCGACACAGGACTCTAAGCCCCTTTCAGCTCCCTCTGAGGACGTGGGGAATCCCTAACGGATCGGGGGCTCACTGACTCCTCTTCCGTCTTGCTGCTGCTACTCCATTCATCTTCCTGATGCTCATTAAGCACCTGCCAGAATGGGCACTGTTCTAAGCACTGGAGGTTCCTCAGAGAACAGAGCAAATCCCTGACTTCACGGAGCTCACGTTTGAGTCAGGAAAGACAACAAGCAAGACAAATAGAAAAAGGACTTCAGTGGGTGCAGAGGGAACTCGGAGATCGAATGTTTAGAAAAGGCTTTACTGAGAAAATGACTTCTGAGGAAAGAGGTAAAGGAAGTGAGGGGAGCTAGCCACGGGGTGTAGACAGAAGCACAAGAGCAAAGGCCCTGAGGTATGTGGTGAGTCTGGTGAGGGGCCAGTGTGGTTGGAGTAGAGAAGACAAGGGGGCAGGGGGAGGGGGTGAGCTCTCAGGGTCTTGATCACCAGGAGCCTTGTAAGGCCTTCTCTGTGTCAGGGACTAAGTGAAGGACCTCGGTCTTTCATGCTGAGGAGACAGCTGTTGGAGGTACGGTGCAGAGAGGGGCATAGCATGGCAGTGTCCCCCCGCTGCCATGTCCCACAGGGCTCCCGCCTCCCCATGCCACAGAGCTCATAGCGAGGGAATTTGGGGGAATGCCTCCCTGACTAAGCATTACACAGGGGCTGTGTGTCTGTCTAGTGGAAGGAAGGGCCTTTCAGTGCTCGCTCCTGGCCTGTTCTCCCTCCTGGCCTGTTCTCCCTGGGACCCAGACGAGCACCCAGGCTGGGTGAGAAACGGACAGGGGTTAGAGGATCTGGGTTGTATTCAGCACCTCTCAACTCTGGCTGTGGTCCAGGCTGTGTTCACTGTGCCCTGCTTAATCTCAGCCACGAGTGAGCTGTCCTTGGGCAACTCTCAGCCGTCTGGAGATACACTTCTTCTGAGTGCCCCTCGGTTGGTCAGGTGTGCCCAGATAGGTCTGGACCCCAGTAGGAAATGCTATACTTCAGTAGAGCCCAAGTCTGCTCCTGACAAGTGCCTCCTCCCTGGGTGACAGACAGTCCTTGTCTGGTCCGTCACCAGATGTGTCCAGATGCCCCTGGACCCTGGCAATTGCCCCTGGACCCCCGGCCTTGGCATTTCCCTGGAGCCTGTTTGCCTGTCACACCATCATGTCAAAGACGAGCCTCCTTTGCTGATGACCATGTCGGGCTGCTTTCTTACTAGAGAGAGAAGGGAGTTGTTGGGTCAAGGCCCAGCTAAGGGTAGGCCACTTGTCAGTGGATGTGGAAACCCTTCCTCTGGGAGATAGACAGCAACATCTTTCAGAGCTGAGGACCTCAGGACAGGACCATTTATCTTCCCCATCTGAACTCAAGAGGTGTTGGGAGAAGGGCACTCTGGTGGGGCTGTGGGTTCCTCAGGAGCATTCACGACGTGCCAGGCCCTGTGCTAAGTTCCGTACGTGGAACATCTTATCAAATATGTACACATGCTCTATGAGAAAGGTACTAATATTATTGACCACATTTTCTGGCTGGGGAAATAGGTGCCGGTAAGCTAGACTAAACCAGCAAATGGTAGATCTGGAGTGTAAAACCCAGATTCGGATAACCAGTCCTCTTAACCAGTCCTTCGGATGTCACAAGTAAGGTAGAGCAGGGGGTCATCGTGCGTTTTCGTAAAGGACCAGATGGTTAAGTATTTTCGATTTTTTAGGCCACGTGGGCTCTGTTGCACATACTTGACTCGGCCCTTGGAGGTCTAAAGCAGCTGTAGATGATACGTAAGCCCATGATTCAGGCAGTTTTCCAGTAAAGCCTTATTTATAAAATAACGTGGTGGGCCAGATTTGGCCCTCAGACTAGCGTTTGCCATTTGTGGTATGGAGGGAAAAATGTAAAGCTGAGAGGAAGTCAGCCCTTTTGCCAATGCCCCCTGACAAACTGGGTGACCTCGGCTTGGTCCTTTAACCTTTTCGTTTGGTTTCTTCATGCCTAATAACTAACCACAACAGGGTGCTTCTCAACTAACTTATTTAAAATGGTTTATGGAAAATGAACAAGAGGAAGCTTGAGCAGACCTAAACATGTGGAAAATAGACCTCACAATTCTAAAAACTGAGGCCAGACGTGTGGTTCCTGGACTTGTTTCGAGAGCAAGTGCAGAACTATATGTATTAGTTCCCTTTACTACCTTAGCCCCAGGTCGCGTTTTATTCCCTACTAATGATATTTTGTGAACCTCATGCTCGATCAATCATTAACTTTGTTTTTTACCCCTACTCCCTGTTTACCCAGTGATCATAGAATCCTAATGGGGAGTTGAGAGACACATTTGTCTTCAAATTAACTGATATACATGAGCATTCCAGGTGCTTCATTTTCCAGAAAAATGCAGAGCTCCAGAGGTTTGAAGACCTGCCTTCTCAAGGTTTCTTCACACACACCCCCCAACATATTCCCCTCTTTCCCCAAACATACATAAGCTTTCCCTCAGCTTCAGCGGGCAATGCAGCTTTGAGAATGAGAGCCAATGTTCCCAATGGGCTGTCCTTGTGATAATGAAACTTTCTCTGCTTCCAAAAATGAATGAATTAATTAAATGAAATCATTTATGGAGGCCCTCACAAGAGATGTGTCCTGGGCTGGGGGCACAGCAGGGAATGAGACAGAAGTCAACCTCCCCTCATGGAGTCCACACCTGTGAGCAAGACAGAGATAACTTTAAGTAAAGACATCGGGCCAGCACGGTGCTTGGCTCTGGGCAGGAATTCAACAGAGAGGACTTCTTGCATTGCCTTGCCCCTGATTTCTCATTCAAGACCCACGGATTTCTGGTTTGTTGTGGTTTATCCCTATGCTGAGCAAAACGAAGGGAGCATATGGTAGAACCCCGGACTTGAATATGTTTATAATACATTTTTATGCAACACAGGTCTAATTGTGAATCATAATTTTTTCATTAACTGATCTCATTTGACTTGGTAATATCCATTTAGGTAGGTATGTGAGAGCAGTAAAACTCCATTTCTTTTAAATATTATATGATTCCGTTGGCTCACTGATTTAGATTTTTACCACCCCCAGCATTCCAAATGAACACCTCATACATCTGAGAGATAGCAAGGGCCTTTACGATCACCTGAGCCCTGGGCCTCCCTTCACACATGCCTCGGAGGCGGCAACAAGTGTGCCCCGGGTTCTGGGATGGAACGTTAGGTGACCACCACATTTCTTGTTTGGTCATAGAAATGCTACGTGGTTTGCATTTTACTCCTTATTCAGTCCTCATCTGTTGTATAGCTGAGTTCCTTCCATCCCTTTAAGGAAAATCGGTCTGCCATGTCTATCTGTGAACTCATGGGTGTCCCAGCCCATTGCCACATGGACCCAGTGTGGTGTAGTTGGTCAGGACTGCTGCCTTGGGAGACAGGCCTCCCTGGACTGACTGTCCCCTGCTTTGCTTCCTTATGAGTGAGTCAGGTCAGGAGAGGTGAGGTGCCTCCACAGGTTTACCCCCCGCCTGGGTGTTCCAGCCCCGATGACACATCTTTGGGCATCTCTCTCACTAAAGTCTCTGCCATCGGCGTACTTGCTCTGCCTCAAAATCAAGGACTTTCTAATTTGTGGGGAGTCACAAAAGTCCCCTTCTCTCAATGACAGCCTTCGTGCACCTGCACTGAAAGAGGCTTCATCCCCCAGGGCATCCCTTCCACAGTGGGAGGATCCTGGGTGTTGGAAGTCCTCTTCCCCTCTCTCAGATTGGTTCTCACAAGAGTCCCCCATGAGGAAGAGGGGAGTAAGAGCTGTCTGCAGCACTGAGCTCCCCAACCTGGGAGACCTGGGAACCTTGGGTCCTTGCCGGACTCCTGGCATAGATGTGTGTCATATACCCACAGGCTTCTTATGGACAACTGAGGGGACATTGGCAGTGTTCCAAGCCTGTGTCTTCTGTCCCTAACCTGCTTCTGCTTCTTCTGGTCTCTGGTTCATTCCAGGCTTCTAGCACCATCTCTCACTTACATCATGTTATGAGCTTGAAGGGTACCATCTAGTGGCCTTGGCATCTCTCTCCTATTTCTCTGATTTCTGACCTTGACTACCTGTCTCTCAGAAAGAATTCCAAAGTTCTGGCCCATCAGCCTATGTCCTGGCAAGACCTGCCTGCTGCCCCCATAAAAGAGAGACTCAAATGACTGGCCAGGCTCCCCTGGCTAGGCGCTATGCCAGGTACCATGTATTGTGTAGCTTTCTGAGTCTTATGCTGGCCCAAGTGCTGTATGTACATTATTTATGTGATCCTCTCAGATTCTGGGAGGTGGGGGGCGGCAGGGTTGGTATTAGCATACCTGCACTCCAAATGGGAAGCAAGATGCAGAGAGGTTGAGTGTTTGCTTGTGGCACTATAGCCAGTGAATGGTGGAGCAGGGATTTATTTGAATCCATGTCTGTGTGGAATCCAAAGCTTCCGCTCTTATGGGTAATAATGTCCCCTTCATTTTCTTAGAAAACTCCAGGGAAACCATGAGCTCATGACCTGGTTTGGGGCTGTCCCTACCTACAGATCTACCAGGGGTCCAGAGAACAATGTCCAGAGTGCGTGGGTGACTCTGTACCACTGATTCCTTGTTCTGGTAGGCACAGCCTGGAAGCCTCAGAAGGCAGTCTGGTTGGGGGTCCTTGGAGCCAGATGAATGGCACTTGGCTGGGCCAGGCCACTCACAGCAGACCAGACAATGGAGAGGAAGGTGGGCGGGCAAGAAGTCCGGTGAGGGGACCTGGATATAGAGCAGGCTCCGGACTGGCAGGGAGTGGGGGTGCGATCTTGGCAAAGAGAAATGGAAGCCCATTTGAGGGCTAGGGCTAGCATCTCTGGTGAGGAAAGGAGGGCGTTCTGACTTGAAGCCATGGAGCATGGGCATCATATCCGTCAACCTCTCGGTAGACCCTGTAGGATGTACTTCTATATCCCATGTGCCTAATGGTTGTGGGATGGATGGATGGATGGATGGATGGATAAATGAGTTTGAGGAAGCATGAAGATTATGGATTATCTTCCCCAAAGCCCCCAAATACGGGGATAAGATTGTTTTACCCAAGGTGATGGTAAGGGAGGGGGAGGGGTTGTCATGGCATTTGCAGGGGTGCACTCTGACCCACTGTCTCCTTGTCCCTTCTTTCTCCAGAGGCTCCCGCCAAGCCTGAGGAGGCAGAAGCTGAGCCTTTCACAGACTCCTCTCTGTTTGCACACTGGGGCCAGGAGCTCAGCCCTGAAGGCCGGCGTGTGGCCCTGAAGCAGTTCCAGTACTACGGCTATAATGCCTACCTCAGTGACCGCCTGCCCCTCGACCGGCCCCTGCCTGACCTCAGACCCAGTGGGTGAGCAGAGTCAGTGGCTGGGCCCATGTCAACCTGCCTGTGGGGAGATGGGGGTCACCATGATGCCAGGAACAGGGTCAGAACAAGGCATTCAGACTCCTGGGTCCCTCTCCTGCGTCAGCCAGGGTCTGTGCCCTCAGCCTTCATGGGGCAAGTCACTCTCCTCCTCCTCCCAGAGCCTCAGTTTCTCCATCTGCTAAGCAGGGGGAAGGCTTTTTCCATGAGAGACGTTGAGGATTAATAATGTAATTTATTCCTTACGGGCTCTAGAGTCATCTGGTGTTCCTGTTAATAAGTCTTTTTAACCTAATTAGTTGCATTTTTATGAACAATTATTTTTTTTTCTATAAATTAGTATTTAAAGTATATCCATCTTCCAGGGCTAACAAGTCATTACACCCGACACAGAAGTCTGTCTTGACTTTTCTCTTTGTTACAGAAGATGTTCCTTTAAGGTTCACTTAGAATTTTTATTACTCCTAATTATTAAAAGTGTGGGCACGTACCATAGCTGAGAAAATCTCATTAACTTTTGTGAGCTCCCCCCCAAACCTTCTTTCCCCCTCTTTCTCCTTATTTTTAAATTTTTCTTAAAGCTGCAAACTACAGTGAGCTTATATCTAGAAGACAGATATAAAGATCTTTTTCAGGAAAGATCTTGCTGCTGGGTTTGGAGGCTCTGTTGTTTTAGGGAGAAAAGTTCAGTTCAGTCCCATAGATACTTACTGAGCTCATGCTGTATACTATGTCATTGAGAATGGTTTTTCCTGGCCCAAGGAGAACTTGGCTGGGCTCTAGGGACAAAAGAGCAGCTGAGGACATACAAGGGCTAGAAGAGTATATATTCATTTAAAGGATATTTACTGATAATTATATATGCCAGCAAAGTCGAGGCGCAGGGAAAGAGCAGTGAACAAAACAGATGGGAATCCTTGCCCTCACAGAGCTTACATTCTAGATAGGCCGGGACACATAATAAAGAAAACAGAGAAGTAAAATATGTAGCCTGTTACATGGTAGCAGATGCTATGAAGAAATAGAAAGTTGGAGAGTGAAGTAGGGACTTCCTGGGATAGGAGGAGGGGTTGAATTTTTAGTGGGGTGGTCAGAAATGCCCTCACTAAGAAGGTGACATTTGAGCAAACATCCCGAAGAGATGAGAAAGCGAGCCACATGGACACCTGGGGGGAAATTTTCTAGGTGGAGGGCCCAGCAAGTACAAAGGTCCTGAGGTAGAAGTGTGCATGGCACGTTTGAAAAAGGAGGCCCATGCAGCTGGAACGGAGCAAGCAAGAAGGGGTGGTAGTTGGAGATGAAGTCAGAGGGGCCACAGGAAGCAGGTCAAGTAGGGCAGTGGTTCTCAAACTTGGCTGCACATTGAACTCCTAGGGAACTTTAGAATAATCATGATGCCAAGGCCACACCCTAGACCAATTAGGTAGGAGTTTCTAGAGCTGGCCCTCTGTATCTGTATTGTTTAGGGCTCTCAGGTGATTCCAGGGAGCAGCCCAGGTTGAGAATCGCAGGCAAAGGGCTTTATAGGCTGCTGCACAGGGTGTGCATATACTCTATGAGATGGGAAACTAAGGGAAGTGCTTGGCATTTTCAAAGGTCCCTGTGGCTCCTGTGTTGAGAACAGAGTGAAAGGGCCTAGGAGGGCAGGGAGACCAGATAGGAGGCTTCTGTCTCTCCCGGTGAGAGGTAGTGGTAGCATGGACCATGATGGCAGTACACAGGTGTTGGGATGGAATTGGCTTCTGGGCGTATCCCGAGGGTGACTTTATCTCAGTGCCCCAGGCTCTCAGCCCCCTGGGAGTGCTGCAGAGACCATGCCTGGGGCTGCAGAGATCCAGGTCTGATATGGGCAGAACCTACAGGCTCCAGAAAAAGGATCATCAGAGGAGTTGGGACCCCAGGGCTCTCTCAGGGGCCTTTGCCTTGATCTTGGCTGGCACAGGAGCTGCAGACTTTGCAACCAGCTCTCACGTCAAGCTCAGGCCTCGTTCTATGCAGGTTTGTTCCAAATTAAAGGGGAACTAAGAAGGAAGCTCTGGAAATGGTGGATCTTACAGACGCAACATGACTATAGCAATGACTGGTATTTACACAGGGCTTGATGCTCTGAGAATGCCCTTCCCACCTGGACCACACCCACCGGCAGCAGAGGTGGGGAAGGGGCTGGCACATTCTTCCCATTCAGAGTTAGGGAAACTGAGGAACAAGTGCTGTGTCTGAGCTCACACAGCTGGATATGTAGCTAAGCTGAGACCCGACCCCGTGTGTCCAGATGTCAAATCCTGGCCTTTGAGGGTGGCCCGCAGCTGTCCGCAGAGCCAACCGACGCCAGAGCCCCTTAACTCTTCATTGAGAGATGTGCCCTGTCATTGTTCCTCCTCACTTCCCTGGGAGAGAAACAGGAGGGTGAAGGGTGGAGGGGACTGAGGCCACGTGGCCTTTCTCAGAAGGGCAGGCCTCCCTTGCAAGCACTCTCCGGAGGTAGCACATTTCCAGCGGCGGGTAGAGGGTCCAAAACTGGGCTTCCTGAGTTTGCGGACAAAGGATCTCTAAAGGACTCCAGGTGGTCAGAATTCTGAGCAATAATCGTAACAGAGAGAACTTCCCTCCACACAGAGCTGCAGTTTATAGAGCTTCCTGCCCCCCGCACCGCCGTGGAGCAAGGTGACTTTTCATAGAAGGAAAAATGGCATCTCTGATAGAAGGCAGAGCTGAGCCCTCCCTGTGAGCCTCCACCCATGTTCTCTGCAGGGGCGTTAAGGATGCAGTTTCTCTTTGCACATGGACTTGGAAAGCTCTATCCAGTTCTACTTCAGATCCCATGCCAGACACACACCCAAGATCAGAGAGCTGTTGGTGAACCACTCAAAAACGAGGGTGTGCTTAGCTGAAACAGGGCCTCTCTTTGTCTGTTAATTTCACTAAAAACATTCCTGTGTTATAACAAGGTCATTGCTTCCTAGCTTATCCTGTTTCACTCATTTTGGAAACATTTTTTCAAAGTCTTTACTATCATCCCATTCCAAATTACACTGGCAAACATTTCTGTAGCCTGAGCCATGTTTGCTGGGACACATTTGGCACTTGATTTCTGTTAACTATTTGACGCCTTGCAGTAACCTTCTGGAATAGGGACTCGTCTGGGAATCACACACTGTTCTTGACTGTCCTACTTACAGTCCCTCTGAGCCCAGCTCTCTGGGGCTTTTCATACCAGCCACGTCTGTGACCTTAGCTGGGGGCCCTACAATTCAATTTGGTTCTAGCACTACCTACCAGCAGTTAGTGTCAGTCCCACCAGCTATGGGCTCAGTCCCACGACACTGTCCCCTCTCCAGAGACCGGTCACTAGTCTCAGTTGTCACCTGTGCTTCTGTCCGGCTCTAAAGGGAGGTCCCCACCACCTGTCCTGGAGTTCAGTCATTTGCTAGCAGTGGCACAGAACTGAGGGAAATGCTTATACTTAGTAGTGGATTCCAAAGGACATAATACAGGACACAGATGAGCAGTCTGATGAGGAGATATATATGAGGCCTGGGAGGGTCCCCGGCACAGGAGCTTCTCTCCCCATGTACTAGGGGTATAGGATCTTCCTGGAAGCAATCTAGAAACTCTCTAAACCCAATGCTTTGAGGATCTGCATGGAGGCTTCATCATGTAGGCACGATGGATTATTAACTCACTTTCCAGCCCCTTTCCTCTGTCCAGAGATTTGTGTCGGGGGTGAGGCCGAAAGTTCCAGACTTTGAATCATAGCTGGGTCTTTCTGGTGACCGGCATTCATTCAGGGCCCATTGAGAATCACCTCATTAGATCCAAAGATACTCCCATCACCCAGGAAATTCCAAGGGACTTCGGAGCTCTGTGTCAGACACTCCTGTCACTCAGGAAATGACAAGGGTTTTAGGATCTCTGTGTCAGGAACTGGGATCAAAGACCAAAGACCAACTATTAGCAGAAACCAGGGGCAGGGACCAATATATATATTTCGTATTATCTGACAGTATTATTATTTGTTCCCATTTTACCAAAGAGGAAACTGAGGCATGGAGAGACTATAACCTCTGCGCAAGACTGCTAGAGGCAGGGCCGGGGTTTGAGCCCAGGTAGTCTGGCAATAGAATTCGTGTTTGTAACTGCCACCATGCTTACTGCCTTGGAGTGTCCATTGGTGGCACTCTAATGGGGATGGGAACTGCTTTATCAGTATGTAGCACGGGCCGATTGGTGCGTCTAAGTTGGGAAAGTCTCTGAGTGCTGGAAAAACTGTTGTGGCAAACATAAAGCCCATTATCAAGGCTGAGGATGATGTCTTTGCTGCAGGTAACATTAGGATATGAGGCAGGATGGGTGGGGGTGGCTAGCATCTGGAGACGAAGCACTGTGCTGAGGACAGTCTCCAGAAGAGTCCGGTCAAGTGGATCCTGCTTCATTCTCAGTGTCCTTGAGGACTTCTCCCAGAGGTGTCCTTGGATTTTGCACTTTGCTCTTTGTATTCTTGGGTTTGCTCTTCCAAGTGCTAACCCTGACGTTATGCTTGGCTTCATTCCTGGACTGGGAAATGGGTGTTCCAAATCCCGCTCCACCTTCTCTTCCATCATCTCTGGCTGGCCCCTTATTTTGTCTCCTTTCTTGGTGCCGAAAGAGGCAATCTGACCCACTTTCATCATCTGGCTGAAGGGACCTTTCTACACCCAGGGCCTTATACACAGCAGGAGACGTCACCAGAAGCAGAAAAGTCCACCCAGCTGCTTGCTAGGATTTATTAATTTATTCATCCCACAAACATGTATTGAGCTCCAAGTGTATGCCAGGCACCCAGTAAAGCACCAGACAGAGAAACCTCGAGGGGTTTACACCATAGCAGGAATCCATATGGAAGGTGATGGGAGACGCAGGGCAGGGGGTCCGAAAGCTTGCAGACCATCTCCTGGATTCCTTGCAGAAGATCCATTCTTGTAGGTTTGGAGTAAATCAGGGCTGGACTTGGATGGCTCATGGAAGCCCTGTTCTTCTGTGCCCTCCGTAATAGGGAGGACGGAACTGGAGAGACATCTGCAAGGAGCCTCCTTTTACTAGTTATGATGGCCCTTCCCTGGGGAAGGGAGGACAAAGGAACCAGAAACGTGTCAGTTTTATTAGCCTCTTCTGGATTCTTAAGTCTGTGCAGAGAAAGGACAGATTTCCTCAAGGCTCCAGGACAGCTGGCTTTGAGGGAAATCAAAATGCCATTCATTCTCCCTTCATTGTTTTAACAAGCATCACCCAGGTGAAAAGACTCAGGGGAGAATGGACAGTGGTGTCTTCCTCTGGTGATCCCCCTGGTTGTCACCCCAGGAGAGGTCTTTGCCAGATATGGGCAGAGATTTGCCTTCTTGCTTTCTATATTGCCAAGACACCCAGGCCTCAGGACTGAGGGAGAGAGAAGCTGCATGTCAGGCTGGCTGGAGTAGGCCCCGTCTCTCCCACCCCCAGATGCAAATTCCGAACGTTCCTGTGGCTCTCCCAGTGCGCTTGAGCACACAGAGGACCCATCCTCTTCCTCCTTGTCTGTAGGCTCCCAAATAACCCACCAGGGCTGAAAAGAGAAGAGGGGAAAAGCAAGTATTATTGGGGTGTGGATTACATTTGTCAAAACTCATCAAATTCACTTAAGATCTGTGGATTTTTACTGCATGCAGATGAAGCTTTTTTTTTTTTTTAAAATCATAAGGAAGAAAGCGATCAGGACGGTCTCTATGGGTAGCATGGAAAGAGAGGATGGAGGCAGCATCTTTGGGGGACCACTGAGAAGATGAGTTGTGATTGTGGGGGAGGAGGATCATGGGCATTTGAAGCCATTCACCAGCTCAGGGCAGGAAGGTACAGGCAGGCCCCCAGCCAGCGGCAGCAGGTCGAGCAGGTGGCATATGGGAGCCCATGGTTTCACAACAACAGGTGCATGCCTCATTTTTTCCTTTGGGCAGTGGTATTCCTGAACAGGAGCTGCAGAAAGTATAAGGGACAAGTGCCTGAGCTAGTGGGCATTTGGGTGTGGGTAGGAGAAAGGGAGCTCCGGGTGGTAAGCTTCAAGGCTTTAAGTTGCCATGGCAACTCTAAGGCCTACCTCCAAGGTAGTTCAGGGCAGAGCCTTGGCAGGTTCTATTCCTGCCTCTCACCGGGAGACCCTCAATCTCCTGAGTCTGTCAGTGATCATGTCCTCTTCCTTTCCAGTGTCCCCAGAGGTCCTTGTCCCTCCCCCACAGGGGGTAGGGTGGACTGGCTTTTGGCTTGACTAGGGACTAGGGGGCTCAAGCTTGAGACCAAGGCATGGGGGGAGGACTAAGGGTGGGGGTTAGACGATTTTCTGCAGCCCCAGGATGGAGCAACTGGGATGGGTGTGTGCATGTACGCATACACAAACACACACACACCCCAGCCCTACTCCTGAACCAGAGAGGTCCTGTGTGAATATCCAAGCAGAAAGATCTGGAATGGGATTATAGCAGAGAAAGAATGCAGCCTGGAGCCAGGGGTTCTGGCCCCCTAGGAGCAGGTTAGAGTCCATCCAAGGTGACTGGGTATTTGCTGCCACCACTGGGGTGTGGCCACAGGTTTGCCTGAATGGATTGGAGGGCTGTAGGGTCCTTGGGGTACAGACTCTAGACACATAGCAGAAATCTCTGGACTTGGTGGGCCGGCAGGTCTGGCTGGCTATATAGAGTAGACAGAGTAACTGTCTCCCAAGGGCACACATGTTCTAATCCCTGGAACCTATGACTATGGTCTAGTACATAGCAAAGGAGAATCAAGGTTGCAGATGGAATTAAGGTCCTTCATCAGCTGCTTTTAAAATAAAGAGATTATCCTGGATTATTGGGATGGGCCTCGTGTAATCACAGGGCACTTACAAGTGGAAGAGAGAGGCAGAAGAGTCAGGCCAGCGGGAGGGCAGAGGGATCAGCCCTCCACCAACTATTGTTGGCCTTGAAGACAGGAAAGAGCCCTAAACCAAGGCATGTGGGCAAGCTTTAGATACTGGGAAAACCGATGATCACTGTGAGCCTCCAGAAAGAAATGCAGTGCTGCCAACACTGTGATTTTTGCCATGTGAGGCCCGTGTCAGACTTCGGACCCCCAGAACGGCAGGATAATAAATGTGTGTGGTTCTAAGCCACCAGGTGTGTAGTGCTTTCTTGCAGCAGCAGTATTAGTGTTAGGAAACTCACGCAGTGTGCAGCCTGTCTTACAGGATCCTGGGGAGCCTGGAGAGGCCCTATGCTTGGTTTCAAAGCTCTGTCGTCACTGGGCTAAAACTCAGAATAATCTGTGAATACCACCATCTTTTCCCTTTGCCCTGGGCCCCCAAAATTACGCACTGGCCCCGGGGGACAAAGGAGATGGTTCTAGGGGGAGCAGCTGGGATCCTGATCGCTGGACCATGTGAGAGTTGCTACCCAAAGGCTAATGATTTTGACTAAGACCCGCCACTGCCTCACTTACTGTGTGCCCCATGCTGGGCTGACTGCTTAATGTGTATTTTCTAATTTCACTTCATCCTCCCGTCTCTTGGAGGTCGTTATTATTATTCCTGTTTCCTATAAAAGAATACTGAGAATTTGTCAAGTTGAGAAATTTACTCAAGTTCCCACAGGTGGTATGTGGCAGAGCAAGTATGTTGAGCTGGGTCTTGTGTCTTTAGGACACTGCCTTATCACCCTTACCCTCTCCAGCTCGGATGACCTTTTCTGGTTTGGGATCGTGGCCCTATGGAGGTGACCCAGAGATCTGTAGATGTGTCCTCCATGACAGTATCCTCCAAACAAAGGGGGGAAAACCTTCGTAGTGATTCTGCTATAGCACTGAAAATGTTAACCACGCACAGTTGGGGGTGGGGTCACCCTCCTTTCCTAAATCCCTTGAGGGAAAACAGTTCTGAAAACAGTTCTTAATGTGAAGCTTGTTATGGGCCAAGAGGATCATGTGGGCTGTTCTTAAAGATAATATAATCTAGAGCTGTATTAATAGAAATATAATGTCTTTACAGGGGGAGGTGGTAGTTTTGTCTATTTTGCCACTCAGATGGCAAATGCAGAATTGGATTTCAAGGGATAGAGGGAAATGAGTATGTACAGAGGAGAAGGAGCCAAGAGAGAAAGTGGGGAACATGACAAACAGATGCAGTTTCTGCTTACATTATGGAGTACTGGTGCAAGCTGGTTCAGCTCCAGCTCGTTCCCCAGCCTCTCTATGCCTTGATTTTCCTATGTACAAAGTAGCGATGGTAGTATTTAGAACACTGCCTGACACAGAGTAACTGCTATTCAACTTTTTGTTATATGTGTCATCTGGGTCTTGGATCTGTAACAGGGAGGGCTTGGGTGGGACATGACCATGACTTTAAGTACCCAGCAGACAGCTGTGTGGACAAGAAGCCATAAGGGACAGGCCATCGGCACTGGCACTAGGGGAGAGGTGGGCCAGGTGGGTCAAATAGAGGGATTTCGCTCCAGCCCCAGAGTTCTGGGGAGGAGGCCGGAGCCAGGTCTGATGGAGAGCAAAGATGCCCCATCCTCTTTTTTCTGACCTGGGGCCCACCTCCCCACACTGCAGTTTCTCCTTACCACGGGCCTGATCTGCTCACCCACAAACTCACCACACAGAGACACTCAGTCCCTGACGTGGCTTGTTCCCCAGGCCGCTGTCCATGTCGCCCCAGGGATTCCATTTCCCCTGGATTTCTAGTAAGATGTTTTAGGAACAAATGGTTTCCCTGCTTCCTCTCGGGTGTTTACATTTCAAATGACTCTTTTCCCTCTTGTCCTACTTACAATCGACATTTGATATAGCAGATCCTTTCCTCTAAATTGGTATAATCACCTGAAAGATGTTTGTAGAAGCTCTCCCTCTGGATGAAAGCCGGACACTTTGATGATCACATCTACTGAGTAGTTTACCTATCTGTGGTTTCTGATCAGACGGGCCTGTTTCCCTCGCCTTGCAGACAGTTAAAGCTCCCAGCTCTTAGACGTCCGCCATCTCTTCCACAGCTGAGCCAGATGTGGCATCTTGCCAGGTCCCCGAAGCCTCTGGATATCCCCAGCCTGGCTCCATGTACCGTGCTGGCGTGTGGGAGGATAAGAGAAACCGATAACATGGCAAACCGATGAAGCTTCTGCTGTAGATTGCAGAGCCATGTTTAAAACTTGGGTTGCGAGGCCCGGGCTCTCATTTACAAACTGCTTGACCTCCTGCATATTACCGAGTCTCTTTGTACCTTCCTCGTAAAATAATGCATTTCTGTTGTTCTCAGGCACCAAGTTTGTAATGATTTTTACGGCAGCTCTTTTTGTGTGAAGAAGTCATCCAGGGTTCTGTCAGGGAGTTACTGATCGGCTCAGGGATGGCTGCTCTGCCGGGTCACGCTGAAATTCCCACCCACAGGCCTTTCATGGGCCTGAATTAGTTCTCCTGTTCGCCATTCAAGTACTGATTCATTTGTTCATTCAGCCAGACATCCAGGGCTTCTGAGTTTCTACTCTGTGCTGAGTGCGGCACAAGGTACTCGCGATACCCGGTGAGTAAATCAGATGTGGTCTTGACCTCGTGTAGTTTAGAGGCTAGCAGAGATGCTGGTGTTTGTTCAATAATCACATAAAAACATGTTGCGACGGCATGAAAGTGACGTGCAAGTGAGCCAGAGGAGGCCGTGGGAGGGATTCCGTTCCAGCCCAGGAATCACAGTGGGCCGCTCCTTCCTGGGGCTCATGTGTGTTCTCTTGGAGCAAGGAGCTGAGCTCATTCAGCAACCACAGACCGGTGGGGTTCTTTGTGGGCCGATGCTCACGCTGGGACACATCATCACACAACCGGAAGCCACGAGGGGGGACGCGGGGGGCATCCTCCTGACTCACGTGTTCGAGCGCTGTCTCTAATGATGACCCTCTGTATCTCCAGCTCCCTGACCTGTCCTGTTCCAACCCCATCATTGCTACTGCCCCAGACTCCTTTCCTACCTTCTGGGGTATCATCTCACGTTCAACCTTCCCACAAGAGAGGCCTGGGCCGTGTCTCTGGTCCTCCTTCATGATTGCCAGATCTGGCCACACACAGCTCGTGGGCCAGGCTGCCCTGTATGCCGATGGCCATGCTGTTGGTAGCTACATGGAGCTCAGGAATCAGTCTCTGGTCCCCCAGTGGTGGGCAAATGATGAGGCCATGGGACAGAAGACTCAGACCCCTTTACACGAGGAGTCACAGGGATTGTTTATCCCAGTGAGGACAGTGCACCAGGAGGAGCTTCAGGCTTTGGGTGCCCAACAGTACTTTATCATCCTTGCACACATCAGGCACACGGCATCCTCTCCACCTTTCATCAGAGTCAGCAGCCCAGAGTGACATCTCTTTTACCCCACCCCCCCAGCCCCACCACGTCTCTGGCTTGTCACAACACCATTGTTTTGCCAGACGCATCTCTGGGTGAGAGTGGGAAGGAAGATACAGACCTAGTTTAGCAGGGACTCTGAATACAGGCTTTGGAGACAGATGAGCCCAGATTTACGCTCTGGCAAATACCTTACTGTCTTAGCCCTGTTTTCCTCATCTGTATAACAGGGATAATGGTGTTTGCCATACAGGATGGGAGGAAGGAATAAAAGGTGGGGAGAAGTAAAAATATCCTTACATCTCTTAGCATGGTATATGGCAAATCGTGAGCACTCAGAAACTGGAAATTCTTACTATTATAATTTCTCCATATTCTGTACGGGGTCTGTGGACAGTAGGGGTAGCAGGCACCACACAGTCCTTTAGCTGTAGACATCATGGGAGTAGAGGTGCCAGCCAGAGGGAGTGAAAATCTTAACTATCCTCATGCTCAATGAAAAACTCCTCGTTGCCCTCATCCATGGGTTTCATTAAGTCCAGCAGACTGAATGCAGGCAAGCCTGGGAGCCTGTTTCACCTGGAAAGTTCTAGAAGAAGCCAGCAGTGCACCCAAGTGAGGTCAGAGGAGGAGCAAGCATGTCCTGTGGGTACAGGTAGGAGGAGGAAGGCTAGGGTGAGGACACTCACATCTTGAAGGACCAAGAGGGCAGTGCTGACCCTGGGACCAGGCTCTGTCCCAGGCTTTATGTTCTAGGTAGTTAATGGTGTCTCTGAACCCTTATGTGCTGACCACCACTGCAGGGGAGGGCCTCCGGGGAGAAGGCTGGGAAGAAAGAGGGGCTGGGGACAGTCAGGGGATCTCAGAGTGTCACCTTTCTGCTGTGCTGCTGCTTGGTCCAGGAAGGTGCTGTCTTGGTTCCAAGCACCCTGGCATAGTTGGATCTGGTGATCCCTGCACTAGCAGGAAGCCTCAGTTCACATTCGACTTTGATCTTCATCCTGGAAGAGGTCTACCCACTCCTCCCACCCCCGGTCAAGCAGCCTCCTCATGAGTTATCACCCTGACAGACTGGGAGCTTGTAGACTTGCCACGGACATAGGGAGGCGAGAATCCGCCGATGCCACACAGAGGCTTCTGGCCGCTGCCCAGGGTGGTACCCGGCCTCCAGGAACCGGGGTTGGCCTCGCTTACTTGGCCACTGCTTTCCTGCCTCTCACAGGCAACGGTGGCACTGAAGCTCTTGATATAAATGTGCTTTATAAGCAGATCAAAACCATCTTGGGGAGCTCTCTGCATAGTGGCTCCCATCCCACATCACCTTCTATGTGAGAGATCGATAAAGCTGAGTTTATCATGACCATCAATTCCAGCTTATTAAACAGCCGTAGTACTCCCCTCTCAGAAATGCCTTGTTTTTGTCTCTAGTGGAAAATGGCTCGACTTTGAACAAGAATAAAAGTAAAAAGGGAACTTTTATGGCTTAATTTTATAGGAGAATATGCCTCTTCGCAAAATGAGTAAGGAACTGGTCCTGTACAGTCAGGCTTTCCCCAGAAGCATCAGTAGGGGAAGACCAGTTAGGTCTGTGTGACCCTCACATCCTCCGGGCCTTCCTAGGGAGGTGAGCAGGGAACAGGGAGCAGAGAGGCAGACCCCCAGAGCAGGTGGGGAGCAGGGAGCAGAGGGTGTGGGGGCCAGACCCTGGACCCTGGAGGATAGAAGTGCTGGGGGAGGACATCTCAGGGGTGTGAATGCAGAGGCAAAGCTCTCGGGGTGGGGAGGGGAGGCTGCAGTAGGGGGTTGATGAGCAAAGCAATTGGCTGGCCTCTGGAGCAGAAGTTCCGGGGTGGGGGGGTGGTCTGGAACAATTCTTTTCCAAGGGGCTTTTTGAATGTGTTTTCCCTTTGAAAGCCTTGAGCTGCCCTGTGGCAGGCAGGCTCCTGCCCTGAGTTCCGTGTTCAGCAGTGATGATGGTGAGTGTGACTAGTACGTATGTGGACATCTTGCCTGACAGACTGTCCTCCCCCTTCTTTTTGCCTCCTTTCTCCTGCACTGCAAGTTCTGCTTCCGTAGTACTGATGTATTCAGCAGAAGGTAGAACCAATGTATTCAGCAGGGACTGACCGAGTCCCTGCTATTGGCCAGCCACTGTGCTGGACACGGGTGTGCAGCCCGGAGCAAGCTCTGTCCCTCCCCTCAACAAGGCTGGGGACGTTGTGGTCTACTTATAAGGGGACCGACTGTCCTGCTTCACTTGGGACTTTCAGTGCTGAAACCAGGAAAGTCGTGGGTAAACTGGGACATGTGGTGACCTTGTGTCAGGGGACGTGTGTAGTGGCACTTGGTGGTGACCGGATGCTGCGTGGGAGGGAGGACCGGTGTGCAAAACTTGTCTTATAATGAAGGGTCTTGTTTTCACCCTGTGAGAGACAGAAGAGCCCAAATTTTATATAATTTTCGAAAGAAAAGACAACTGAGTGGTCATTTCTTCTGTCTCCCTTATTCTATGACGTGACTTGGAGAGAGGCACAGGGGTCCCCCCCAGGGTCACAGGCAAGTTGAGGCGGAGCTCTTGTCCCACCCTTTCGCCTCTGCTCGGCCACACCCATATAGAGGGTAGGTTCCCATAACCGAAGGGCGCCTCACCGTGTGGGGAGAGAGAGGCCAGGGTGGCACAGTTATTGCTGGGAGGACCCTGAGGGGCTGCCAGGAGAGAATGGGAGGGAAGGAAGGAAGGAAAGAAGGAGTTAAGGAGATCAGGACATTTGGCTCGGAGGGATCACCTAATTACAGTACCAAGAATCAGAGAGGCGCCCGAGACGAACGTGAAGAACTGGGGCCATAAATTCAGCGGAGGAGGTAGTGGAGAGAGGCCCTGACTCTCCAACACAGGGAGGAGGTTTGCAGAAAAAAAGGAACATGCTGGGGTCAGTGACATGCATATGAAATTTAGGCCTTCCATAAGATCAATAGCCCTGTGAGCGTCTTTTCATTCCAACAACCTACTGTGTGCCAGACTCCGGTTTAAGGGCAAGAGCACAGTAGGAAAATAAAGCCCCTGCTCTCGGGGCACTGCATTATAATAGAGGGAGACAGACACAAACACATACCAATGCCATACACAACTCTAGGTGTTCTGTTATGTTCCAAAGCGGTTGCATATAAAAACCTTGGTTTGAAAGAGTCTTTCACGCAAAAATGGTGATCAGCGGAGTTTAGCTTATAAAACAAATATAAGATTTCCATTCTGCTTAGGGAAAGACCATCAGGAGTCGCCTCCCAGACCCTGCGGGTTCAAACCATTGGGGTGGGCATGATGATACTGGGGGAGATTAAATTTGGTCTCCTTGAGATAGGGGGGAAGAGTGGTCATGTTCAGAAGAAGGAAGGGAGAGAGGGAAGTACAGGAAGACAGTTAACCCCCAGCTCTGGAAAACACCCACCAACAATTTGGAGCTCTAGTTAGCAGGGCTCTGAGGACCCAAAGAACCGTGAAGAAATGCTTCCAGACCCGGGGCACCATCTTCCCTGTTGGTGTGGTTAGTGGGAAGGACAGCGAACATGTACCCCTGTACTGACCTTATTGGGAGCTGTTCACTATACTTTATCAAAATAAAATAAAAAGCAGTTTGACCATATATAGTATTATTTTTTAAAATGCAATTAGGGAGCAGGTTTTATGTGAATGCTTCTCTCAGTTTTCATGCCTAAGGAAAGGCCAGCTGCTGGTCTTGATAGACGTAAGTAAGCACTAGTCAGAGGAATTGACTGCTAACTACAAACTTTCTCATGGCTCTTATAAAAATCACACTCAGGACAACAACAAAAAATTTTGGAAACGGTCTGATGAGCTTAAAGAATCCTTCCAGTCTTTCTCCTCCCCATCCCCTTCACCCCTTCACTGCACTTACGTGAGCCAATTTCCCCTGTTGTTTCCTCTCTCATCACAGTGCTGTTCCCTCAGCCCCACCGGGCCTTTGCACGGCTCGTTTTTTCATGCTATTTAAGTTTCTGACTAAATCCTCCCCCCAGAGCCCTCCCCTGACCACTCCTTCTGGAACACCTGCCAAGGCATCATCCTGTCCTCCTACCCAGTGTTACTTTTATCTCAGTACTCAGTATGAGATTGTTTTTTTTTGTTGTTTTTTTTTTTTTGCTTCCAGTTTGCTCTTTCCCCTGTCAAAGTCTAAGTGCGGTAAAGATAGGTGTTTCATCCACACCCTGCTTACAGTAGTACCCCATGGAAGAAGCTCAATAAACATTTATTCCATTATATACAAGAATGAATGCCTTCCACACCAATCTGTTAACCTGGTGGTTTTATTAAAATCGTAAGAACGAGGCAGATTTGGGAAAAGGTTCAAGTCCTCCCCTTCCCCCACCCCTCTTTAGCGAAAGAGAAGGAGAGCTGGAAATAGAATGGGAGAAGTTTCTGTAAATTTCTGGTAACCATAGAGACAGTGATTTTAGTTTATTAATCTCCTGCTCTTAAGCAGGCTGGGGCCCCACGGTGATTTCTCCAAATTGCTTGGCGCTGGTTACCCTGCAGCCTTCCTCATTAAGGAAGAACAGGCCCATTCCTATCCTGCAGCACTTTAATTGCCGACAAGCAGAAACTCGGTGCTATTATGCTCATTATTACGTGTTCTGACCTGGCTGCACCTCCCACTTCGGAGCCACACAACGTGGTCACCAGCTCTGAGCCCCTGGAGCCGTCCGTGGCCAGTGGTGGGAGTGGACAGCCTCCTCTCTGAGCCCACGGTCTATAATTTCTGCTCTCTGCTTTCATTCAACTATCCTGAAGATGGGAGGCAATGCCTTCTGGAAGGATGGTTCTTTTCAGCCAGAGCAGGGCACCAGCCATGGTTTCCTGCCCACTAAGGCAATGCTTGTAGTCATCATGCCTTCCTCTTCCCATGGAGAAGGGCATGCAGACTTTAAAGTTTTGCTCAAGTCCTTTGGGTAAGAGACTTCCAATGACTTCAGGGTTTTAGGAGAGTTAGGGGGGAAATGGGACAGTTAGAGGCAATCTCTCCAGCAACCATTTTTCCTGGAAGGAAGAGCCTTGGTGTAGATGTCAGAGGCCAGAGTTGGGTTTCTGTCTTGGAAGCTGACTCATGATGGGGACTCAGTCTCTCTCACCCTTAGTGCCCTCATCTGTGAAATGAGATTGGACTTGTCCTTCCATCCCTCATTCATGTGGAGACTCTGACTCTAGTTTCAGCCTGGTTCTGGAGTTTGGATCCTGGTGATGAAGGAGAAGTAGGAGAGGTCCCAGGCACATATCCCTTCTGGAGTGAGGCAGAGTGACCTCTGGAAGTCAAAGTTTCTGGAAGGACACGTATTTCTCTCCTGAGGCCAGATCACCAAAGGTCTGCCTTCACCTAGACGTTGACTGCCATTTTGAAAAGATGAAGACTTCCATTTGCTTGCGTTTTCTATCCTAGCGGGTTAAGAAATACTGAGTCTTTCTTCCAGTAAATACTCAGTGACCACTTAATGGATTCCAGGTACTGCCCTTGGTGCTAAATGTACGACTATTCAGCTGGGATCATCAGTGACAGATTCAGACTCTCTGGTGGTTCCCACCAGTTTTAATGGTGTGAGCCTGTCTGTTGCACACTGAGGGCTTGTCTTATGTATCACATCAGAGGCCCAGGGAAGAATCTGGACTCCTGAGCCCTCTGGCAAAGCTAGAGCCAAGACCTTGGGTGGGCCAGCCCCTGGGGAGACCCCACCTAAGTCCCTGACAAATCTAAGAGCCTGGCTATTCTTTCTAGGTGCCGCAACCTCTCCTTCCCCGATAGCCTGCCAGAGGTGAGCATCGTGTTCATCTTTGTCAACGAAGCTCTGTCCGTGCTGCTGCGCTCCATCCACTCAGCCATCGAACGCACACCCCCACACCTGCTCAAGGAGATCATCCTGGTGGATGACAACAGCAGTAACGGTGAGTGCCTGGCCTCCCTTGGGCTCAGCCTCCCAGGGTGGTTCTCATTTTCTTACAGCTCTTTGCCCCTGCTCCTTCTCTGAGATGTTACTTCAGAGATGGGACGTCCTTGAAGGTCACTACTCTGGAAGGTTCCCTCCATAGGCGTGCCCTCTTTGCATCCTGGAGGGGCTTGGTCCCCAAGCTTCTCCTTACTGGCTGGGCACTGTCTCCTCTAGTGTTCTATTGCATCGTAAGGCAAATAGCCCTGACCTCCACTCCGACCACGTACATGGTGAACCTTCCCAGGGACTCTTTTCTGGGAAGCGTCCATTCAGTTTGTGATGTTCCTTGGCATCTTCCTGGAAGATAGTTTGTGTTGTCTTAGCAGTGGTTGGGGCAGGGGGAGGGCAGGTGTTGATGGTGTTGGTGATGGTGAAGGTCACAGTGGTTCAATGGTGGGGCTGGTAGTGGGTATGTAACATGGTGATAATAACAGCGCTGCTGCTGAAAGCCTGTCCTCTTTGCTGGATGCCCTGCTTCCTGCTCTCTCTGGCCTTAGCAAAGCCCCAGGTGGCACCCCAAACACTGATTGGAGCCCCCCCCCGCATCCTGTCCCCCCTTCTCTAGTCACTACCAGCTACCTCTTTCCCTTGGTGTGAATTTCAGGGCCTGTCATGCCTACGTACACTGCCCCCATAATATTCTCCAGATTTAGAGACCAGGTACCGAGATGGCTTTAAAACCAGCACTCTTGATAGGATGATTAAAATGGATGTGCTTTGGATAATGCATGATTTTAGAAACCAGACCGCTGGGTCACAGGATCATAGAGTCACTGGGCCTGTGTTCTCTTTCGTGCTTTCTTGGGTGTCAGGTAGTAAATTTTCCAGTGAATCAGTTGCTGTAATGAAAGTTCAGATGGACAATTTGTGTTTTGTTATCAATTAAAGCTGAAACATATCAGATCATTGAAATATATTTAATCTCAATAAGCAAAGTTTCTTTTTCATTTTCTCCTGTAGTAAGAAGTGTAGGAACACTGCTATGAGGTGAATTTCAGAGCTTTCTGAAGGGCAGTGCTTATGAATCACTTGACTCTGATTGTTCCACGGGTGTGAAGGGAGGAAAAGACATCAGAGGATGGAAACAAATAGGCAGCATAGTTTTATTTTTTTTTAAGATTTTTATTGATTTATTCATTTGACAAAGAGGGAGACAACAAGAGAGGGAACACTAGTAGGGGGAGTAGGAGAGAGAGAAGCAGTCTTCCTGCGGAGCAGGGAGCCCAATGTGGGGCTCCATCCCAGGCCCTGGGATCATGCCCTGAGCTGAAGGCAGAGGCTTAATGACTGAGACACCCAGGCGCCCCCTGGCGGTATAGTTTTAAAGATGATTGTCTATTATGAGGGATACGAGAAGGGGCTCAGCTCCCACTTCTCACAGCTCCTTGTTCCCTTGCTTGTGTCCATGGAATGGATGCCCAGGAGAGCTCCCATCCCCCAGTGGATAACACCAGAACAGCTCGACTAGCCCACCCATGCACCCCTACTTGCTCCACCCAGGCCTGCTGGCCCCGTCCCTTTTACACAATGAGAAGGAGAAGGATGAATGAGCCATCTCTCCAAGGTTGAGGACATCTCCCAAGCAAGAGGCCTTGTTAAGCCCTTTTCTGCTGTGGGGTCACGATGGGGATGGGGGGCAGGGAGGCCTAAGGAAGGTTGGTGAATTATGGCTTGGTTTTAAGCCAGGGTGGCTCTGAAGAGATGGTGCGTTCCCAGGGGAGAGAGGCAGAAGGAGTAGTGGGTCGGGAGCCGCGGGATGGTCTTCCCCGGGGGTGGGAGCTGTCAGAGGCTTTACTCTAACGTATATGATGCTGATGGTACCGTTAAATACCTGCACTGTACTGGTAGCTACTCAACGCTGTATGAGACAAGAATTGCACAGAATTACATACTTACCCCCAAATGGGTCCATGTCTTCCTGGAGAGATCTGAAAGCTCTGCAGACGGCGGCAACATCCATGTGCTCATTTTGATATTGCGCTGTAGTTACGTAAGATGCCAGTGTTGCAGGAGGCGGGGCGGGGGGGAGAGGGCACGGAACCTCTTTGTACATTTCTGTGCACTTTCCTGTGAATCTGTAATTACCTCAAAACAGAAAGCTAAGCAAGCCAACTTCTCTCCCCAGCAGATCCTGATACGAAGTTTAAGGTGGAATCTGGACATCTCTGTTTCTTAAAGCATTCTTAATTCTGTTGCATAGCTCTGGTCGAGCACCTCTGGTTTAATGAACAAGACATAGCTCTGCTTTTGCACCTGTGGAATTCTATTACGTGGCGCGAAGAGAAAGAACTCTGGGCTGAAGTCTCAAGTCATGGGCTCTGGGCTCCTCCCCACTGTTGGAGGGGTGACCGTGAAAACATTCCCCAGTGTCTCAGAGTCTTATCTTCTTCCTTTGTAAAATGGGGAATGACATTTTGTAAAATGGGGATGCTTGCCTCGCAGCTTGACACGGTCAAGTGCATGACTGTATTGAGCCCCGTCAGTGTTTACCCCGCCCCAGGACTTGTGTCCATTCCCAGGAGGCTGACACGTGGCTAGTCAGCAGCACAGCCAGGGCTCAAGAGAGGGAGATGCGGGAATGGAAATTTGGAGGAAATTACACGCAGAACAACTGAAGCCTTGACTGGGAGGAGAGGGTAACAAAGAAAAGAGGGCAGACATTTGTGACGATGTGGATGGAACTAGAGGGTATCATGCTTAGCGAAATAAGTCAATCGGAGAAAGACAACTATCACATGATCTCCCTGATATGAGGAAGTGGAGATGCAACGTGGGGGTCTGGGGGGTAGGAGAAGAAAAAATCAAAGAAGATGGGATCCGGAGGGAGACAAACCATAAAAGACTCAATCTCACGAAATAGGCTGAGGGTTGCTGGGGGAAAGGGGTCGGGAGAGGGGGGTGGGGCTATGAACAGTGGGGAGGGCATGTGCTATGGTGAGTGCTGTGAAGTGTATAAACCTGGCGATTCACAGATCTGTACCCCTGGGGATAAAAATACATTATATGTTTATAAAAAAATTAAAAAATTAATAAAAAAAAAAAAGAAAAGAGGTCAGAGGGAAAAAAGCCGGAGAGAATACTGAGCATGAGACTTTAAGGAGGAAGGAGGAGGAGGGTTAGTTGGTGAGAGGCTGGAGGATGACAGACTCTGTGGACAGAGAGAATTCCCAGAGTGAAAGTCATTTATTTGAACGAACCCACAGACAGGTGGAAGAACACCGAGTCTGGGAAGAAGTCCCCAGATTCGGAAGGTGCAGACCTCGGAAACCTCAGCAGGAAGCTTTGGGGGCTGGGGATGGGGAATGTGGAAGCCAGATACAGATGAAGAACAGCCAAGGAGGTAGATTATTTATTTATTTATTTTTTATTTTCAGCATAACAGTATTCATTATTTTCGCACCACACCCAGTGCTCCATGCAATCCATGCCCTCTCTAATACCCACCACCTCGTACCCTAACCTCCCATCCCCCCGCCCCTTCAAAACCCTCAGATTGTTTATCAGAGTCCATAGTCTCTCATGGTTCACCTCCCCTTCCAATTTCCCCCAACTTCCTTCTCCTCTCCATCTCCCCATGTCCTCCATGCTATTTGTTATTCTCTTTTACAGTCAAAAAATCTACCTCCATATACACTATGGAGGTAGATTTTTTTTTTTTAAGATTTTATTTATTTATTTGACAGAGAGAAATCACAAGTAGATGGAGAGGTAGGCAGAGAGAGAGAGAGAGGGAAGCAGGCTCCCTGCCGAGCAGAGAGCCCGATGCGGGACTCGATCCCAGGACCCTGAGATCATGACCTGAGCCGAAGGCAGCGGCTTAACCCACTGAGCCACCCAGGCGCCCTGGAGGTAGATTTTTTGACTGTAAAAGAGAATCAGGAGCTAAGGCAGGAACTGGAGCAATGCTTCTCTCTCTCTCTCTCTCTCTCACACACACACACACACACACACACACACATTTTAACCATAATCCACACCAACAAAGACATTTACAACATGACCCAGGATGACACGCCTACTCACACTCGTACAATAGCACACGCTATTGAAACAAAACTTTAAGCAACAATAGTTAGCCTTCTAATGTGCAGAGCGCCGTGATATTTTCTATTCTAGTCTGGTCTGTGTTATTCAGTTGTATTGTGTTGTATTGTATTCTGTTCTATTCTGTTTCTCTTTTTCAAAAGGCAGGCTGTTCTCAAGACCCTGTGGCATATCAGAATCATTTGGAGAGCTTTTAAGAAATCTGGGTGGCCATCCCTTAGCTCTGGTGATTTCGTTCATCTGGAGAGGGGATGCCTGCATCCTTTGAGGCCAAGGCACGGAACAAGGCCTCCAAGGAGGGAGGGGAGGATAGCATCCAGGGCACAGAAATGAGGGCTGCCTCTGGGAAGAAAAGGCCTGTCTTTGTCCCACTCGGGGGGAGCAGATGGGTAAAGAGGGATATCGCTGGAGGCAGTAGGGGGTCCTGGGAGGGGTGCTGGGAGGCTAGCAGAGCAATAGCTCTCAGTCCCGGGATCCTGTGGCTTGCAGAACCTCGGATGGGCAGGGGGCATGGTGGGAAGGGGACTGAAGCTGGCTGGAATAACCCTGTGTGGACAGGGCAGGAGGCCTGTAACCTGTAACAGGTCCCCTCCCCCAGCCCACCCCAGACACCATCCTGAGCTGAGCTCTCAAGAAGAGAGGAAGAGACCCTTGAGACCGTGGCTCTCGGAGGAGGTGAGCCATCATGGCTTTGCGAAGGGCAGAGAGACCCTTCCAACGTGACCAGCCTGGGGGAAGGCAGCTCTATGACCCTGCCCAGAGCAGGTTCCATCTGGGGCTGGCTTCTCTGGGGTGTCCCCTCACTTGGCACAGGACTCATGTTTACTTCGGATCAGGCCAAGTCAGTTCAGTTCCACACACAATGATAGAGGGCCCAGTCTGGGCCAAGGGCATGAAGATCTAGCCCCTGGCATCAGGGAGTTCTGCCGATGAGTCTGAACTGGAAATGAAACACGCTAGGACTCTGTCTCAGATCTGCCACTTCCTGGCTGTGGGTCTTTGCTCTGGTTTTCTCTGCCATGTGGGGACATCAGGCCCTGCCTGCCCCACCCGCCCCAGGGCCACTGAGGACACATGAGGTAATAGCAGTGAGGGGGCTGAGCAAGCTGTAAGGTGCGAAGGGTGCCCCGAGACTGAGTTTCAGTGACAGTAACAACAACAACGACTAATAATAATTATAGCTGATGTGTGGTCACTGCTTAAAGACTTGCTTTTTTCTCCTTCCCAAGACCATGTGCTCTGGTGGGAAGAGCGCAGAAGCACAGAATTTGGCCTTTGGCCAGCTTTTCAGTTCCAGCTCTTTCTACCTTCTACCTGGCTGTGTGCTCTTAACCTCTGTGACCCCTATTTCCCTTATCTCTGAAACCGGGATGTGGAATTCCTACCTCAGGGATTGTTTGGAGGTTTGAAGGAGATAAGGCGTGACAGAAGGGACGTCTGTGTTTAAAACTCAAAGCGAAGCTTTCAGAATGTCTTCCCAGGTGATGTCACACTCTCTGTGTGCTCATGCCTTGTCTCTCCCAAACTCCTCCGCTGCAGGCATTTTTGTTTTGGGATCGGGCCGGTGTAGCCACACATGCAGGAAAGGGCCCGCAATGACCACTTTCTTCATCCAAGCAGCCCCTCGAGATCTTTAGCTTTCTCCCTCAGAAGCCAAGGGAGTCTAAGTCCTTGTTCTCTGCCTTTTTAGCAATTTCCTCAACAAGCTCCATTTTTCAGGGGCTGGCTTCTGGGTAGAATGCTGTTATTCTGCTGAAGTGGTCTCAAACTGTAGTGTTTGAGCTTGATCAAGAAATACAGAGATTCATTCAGGCACATTCTTGCCTCAGGACATTTGCACTTGCTGCTTCTTCACTTGGAATGCTCCTACCCCTGCTATCTGCACAACTTGCTTTTTTACCTCTTAAGGTCTTTGCTCAAATATTTTAAATGGCACCCTGTTCGAAATGGCAGTCCTGATGCCGGTCACTCCTCATCACTTCCTTGTTTCTTTTCTCCCACAGCACCTATTACTATCTATTCTACTGTCATCACTTGGTGACTGTACGTTTTCTCTCCACCAGTATGTAAGTTCCATGAAGGCAGGGACTTCTGTTTTGTTCATTGCTGTATCTCCAATACTTAGAATAGTGCCTGGTCTTTGTAGATGTGTAATGCTGATTCAATGAATGAATGAAATTTGCTTCTGTAGGTCTGCAGCAAGGGTTGGAATGTGCATTTTAATAAGCTTTCCAGAGCATTCTCATGCAGTGGGACATCTCTGGGAATCCCTGCCCTAACTACTGTCCCCCATCTGTACTGAAGCTGAGGAGCTTGGGGCAGTAGGCACTTAAGCTCCCCCAGAGCAAGCGTCAGGAGGAGTCATTACTGGGTGGAGCATGTCTTCCCTGGGTGGGGCCCTCGGGACCTCCCTGCTGCAACCCAGGGAGGTGATGTGAGTGGCGGGCAGAGTGCAGACGTGGAGGGGGAGGTTCTTGTGCTGTTACCCCCGTGTGGCCTGAACTCAGGTCCTGTGCACAGAGGCAGATGGCTGACCCCAAGCCTCCTCCCTTCGATGTTACCTGACCTCTACAGGCATTCCTGACAGTGGTGACCAGCCCTGCCTGCCCTGGGACTCTGAGGCAGTATTTCTCCTCCCTGGATCCTCCTCCTCGTTATCTGCAGAAATTGTGGGAACACAGCTCTGAGCCTCCTGGTTTTAATTACCATACTCTCGGTGAATCCCAGTGGGCCAGTGTCTTTAGCTGGGACTGAATGATTTTTACTTTATGGACCTCCAGAGTGAGGGAAGCACCTACATTTGCTACCGACAGAATCATCCCTGCCTTCGATTCTTGGCAATCACTTGTTCATTCATTCATTCATTCATTCACTCTCTCAACAGGTTTTCTAACGGCCTTCAGCCCCCATGGTGAGCACATTCAGGTGACACAGGTCTCCCAGGACCTGGCACTGAGCAAGTGTTCACTGAACATGAGCTCTTCCAGGTTCTGTCGCCAACTGTGCCAGAATCACCACATCCCACAGTCCAGCCACCTCCACTTCCAGAAAAATTTCCTTTGCTATATCCAATTTCTGTATTTTGTTTAAGATTTATTTATTTTAGAGAGAAAGAGAAAGCGTGAGTGGGAGGGGCGGAGGGAGAGAGAATCTTAAGCAGACTCCCCGCTGAGCACAGAGCCAGACCAGGGGTGAGATCCCATGGCCCTGAGATCGGTACCTGAAGGGAAACCAAGAGTTGGGCACTCAGACTGACTGTGCCACCCGGGACACCCCATTGGCTTTTGTGCTTCCTTGTGTTAATTCATGTGCTCTTTTGATAAACTTAAAAATCATATACCCTTCTCTTCATGCTACTTGAATTTTTAAAATGAATCTGAATTTTGTGACTAAAAGTATATCAAAGCAATGGCAATATTAAATATTCTTTTATGAATCTCATTCCCTGGAGATTTCAGTCTGCTCTTGGATGGCAGTGACTTGCCCCGTGGTTAACCCCGGCCTGATGCTTGTCCTCTTCTGCTGCCTTCCGACAAGAGAATGGCCAGTTCCCAGCACCTCATACACTCGAAGTTGGGTGGTCTCTCTTCTTGATGATGATACCTTTGCTTATGGATCCAGCCTTCCCACTGGTCATGTTTGCTTGAAACCTTTGACAAATGTTGGCAGAATGGGGAATAGAGCCAGGCAGCCTCTAGAGACAGAGCAAATGGGGTTACCCCTCCCCCACCAGAGTGAGAAGCAGACAGACAATCAAACCCCATCCGGCTCTCAGGAGGAAACTGAGGATCTAGGTAAGACAGAGACTTGCCGGGGCCCCACAGTGTGTGAGTGGCAGAGCTTAGATAGGATCTCAGGTCCTCTGACCCCAACCAGGGCTCTCTCCTGTCCCTGGGCCACCTCGTGTTCATTCTTTCAGCTATCTGCCCTTTGTAGGGACATGGCAGCCCATGGCCAGGTACCCTAGTTTTGGTGATGGTGACTCCAGGCCATTTGCTCTGCTTAGCAATGAATGACTATCCTCCCCACCCCTCTTGCCAAATTCAAGCCTCAGGTTCCATTCTGGTGGTATTGCTTCCAGAAAGCCCTTCTGTCACTCTGTACTCCACCTGCCAGCCAGATCAGGAAGTTCACCTGAAACACTCCCACATGCTCTGGCTTTCTCCCTCACACACCATTTTTACTGTTTATCTACTCGCTAAATTATAGCGAACAATTTAGCCCAGATTATTCAAGGTGACCCGTGTGAGAGAGCCATGGTGCTGGGCATCTCAGTGTCCCACCACCTAGCCCGGTGTTCAGTCCCTCAATAAAACTGGTCACAAAAGGACCCTTACAATCCCTTAAGGAAATAGATGGGGTTACCATCTCTGTTTAATAGATGAAGATGCTAAGTGTTACTGAGCTGAAAAAAAAAATGACCAGGGCCCAAGGTCATAGCTGGGACATGGTAGGATAAGGATTCAAACCCAGGTCCCCTGGCCGTGGAACCCACATCTATCTGCTCAACACACTGTGGGAGTCTAGGGGCTTTTTTTTTTTTTTAAGATTTTATTTATTTATTTGACAGAGAGATCACAAGCAGGCAGAGAGGCAGCCGGTTGGGGGGGGGGAAGCAGGCTCCCTGCTGAGCAGAGAGCCCGATGTGAGACTCCGTCCCAGGACTATGGGATCATGACCTGAGCCGAGGGCAGCGGCTTAACCCACTGAGCCACCCAGGCCCCCCAAGGACCCACTCTTGGAGAGAAAGGCCATCATGGAGGGTAAGACTCTCAAGTGAGGAGGAAACAGCATGGGAGCTGGTATCAGGAGCACTTTCTCGACATAGGATCCTTCCTATCTAGTTTTCCCCCTGACAGCCAGCCTACCCCATTACTTCTTGGAGAGGAGGGATCAAATTCACAGGTTAACCTCCCCCAGACTCCCTTAGGTACAGGTCCTGGATCTACTTCAGGGCAGGACAGCTGGCAAGTGTGGCCATGAGGGCTTCCTCCAGCTATGTGTCAGGCCCCTGGCGAGAACACCATTCAGTGGGCTGCCTCTGCCCGGTGCTGTGTTTGACCCCCACATCTGCAGGCCTGGGCCTCTGACCAGGGTGGCTCCCAGTGCTCGGGATAGACAGAGTCCTAATCGGGCTGCCCCAGCAGAGTGAATACTTCCCATATGCTCAAGCCTCTTCTAAGCATTTTCTATAAATGAATCAGTGCTCTGTGATAATGGTAAGAATCATGATCAATGTCGTTTTATATAACAAGGAAACAGGCACAGAGGGGTTAAAGAAATGTCCAAAGTCACACAGACATGCGATTGGAACCCAGGCCATCTGCCTTCAGAGCTAACACCCTTGACCACCAAACAAGCCTGCCTCCAGCGCACCTGGGTTTCTGGCTTTAAAAGACTTACTGGGGTTTTGTACTCATTCTTTGGAGCAGGAATGGTATTGGGCAACAGACCAGCAGAGAAGGAGGCAAAGAAGGAATCTGAGAGAAGGGTATGGCTGTCACCTCAGCTGGAGCTTTGCCCAGGACTCCGTAAGAAGGAGAGGTGTGTTGCATGGATGCTGCTAGGTTTGTGTCGGCATTGAGAGGAAAACAAAGGGTTGGCAGCCGTGCTCAGGTGAGAGGGACAGCTTCCTATTTCCTTTCCAATAGGATGAAGTTGGGGTGTGTTTGTGTGTGTGCGTGCGTGTGCACATGTGTACATGTTGAGTACGTGGGAGTGAGTGGCTGTGAACTGGCGAGTGTGCATTGATGTGCTGTGAGCGTGCTAAGCGATGTGTGCAAGCATGAATGGATTTGGTGTCTTACTCCGTTTGGGCTGTTGTAACAAAATACCATAGACTGGGTGGCTGGAACAGCATTTAGTTCCCATGTTCTGGAGGCTAGGAAGTTCAAGATCAAGGTGCTGTTAGATTCAGGGTCTGACGAGAACCCCCTTCCTGGCTTAGAGATGGCTGCCTCCTTGCTTGGCCTCACGTGGCCCTTCCCCATTGCATGTGTGTGCAGAGAGAATGCAAGCTCTGGTGTCTTGTGCTCTTCTTATAAGGGGCACTAAAGCCATCATGGGGCCCTACCCTCATGACCTCCTCTGACCCCAATCACCTCACAAAGGCCCCACCTCCAAATACTATGATGTTGGGGATTAGAACGTGACCATATGGGTCTGGGGGTGGGGGATGCACACAGATTCAGCCCATCACACTGGGCTTGTATGAGCAGTGGTGGGCAGGGCCCCCAGACTGTGGTTGGGCCCCAACCACCACTACCTGGAGCCACCGTCACGATCCTGGTGAATGACAACTAATTGCACAACTGTGAGTCATTGTTATTTTTCATTGTTGGTAAGATAATCACAGAGTAATGGTGAAGTAGAATCAGAATTCCCAGATTGCTTGCCGCCAGCTGCTGGGTCCCCCGCCACCCCCTGAAAAGACCCCATCATCCCTTGGCCCAGAGGCTGCCTAATTGTTGTTTAATGTTTCAAAGATGCTGTCCTACACAAGAGATACTCATTCCAAGCTGTAAAAATACCAACAGCTTTGCATGCAGCTGGAATAATTGCAAAAATTAAAAAAAAAAAAAAAAAGAGGAAAAGAATGGTCCGACAGTATTGTGCTTTATGGAGCTTAAAGAATCCCATATAGCTAATCTAATTACAACCAAGGCTCAGGCAGCTTAAAGGTGTTTATACAGCCAGGCACATGGGCTGCCAGCCCACTCAGCTGAAGGCTTCCCCTTACCACCTACCCCAATGCCTTTGACTGTGACTAGAACAGCCCATCCACAAGCCTGGTAGCGGGTACCGAACAGCCTCGACATAGGAGCAGCCTAGCGCTGAAATCTGCAGGAGTCCTGGAGGCTCTCACCTTTGCCTCATACTGCCGGGGCTGCCTCCCCCCTGCCACACTCTCTGTCACCTGCCTAAGGGTTACTCTTGGCCGGGCTATAGATCACGTGCTCCAGGGTTGACCAGCACTCTCCCAAGGAAACCTTGAGTTCCTGGCCGCTCTGGAGAGCCAATGCCCACCTCTCCCTGACTCCAGCCCCAACCTGAGGACAAGGAAGTGCTTCGGCCTGTGATCACAGTGGTGGAAAGGAATCCAATGAATGTTTCTGCAGACTCAGTCGCATCTGTTTCTGAACCAACCTCTCAGAGCTACCGCCTGTGGTTCCACAGGTTTTGCCCTTCGCCAGGCAGCCAGACGAGGAGAAATGGGGGAATGTAATCTAGCCCACGATCCCTGTCGGCTAAGCTCCTCATCGTGCTCTGAGTCTGTGTTGGAAATGCCTTTTCCAAATTGGGAGTCCAGAGGAGAGTACTTTTCTAGAATGTGCGTCAAGGTGCCATGTGCTAATATAGCCCAGCCCGTGCCGACCTCTGCAGTGAAAATCAGCAGTCTGTTCTTCCCATGGCGGGCAGCCCGGCTTTAACAGAGCTGCTGTAACCTGGGCTGTGTTCCCTGGACCTGCTGTCCTCCCTGTGCCAGCCTTCCTCAACCTTCTTGGAGTTGGTCCTACACTCAGCCTCCATTCTCTTCCAGTCTGCTGTTCCCTCCTGGAATGGAGCCCTTGAGCCCTTACAACCCCCTGGGCTGGGCTCTGGCTCCCCATCCAGCCCTGGCCAACCCTCCTATTCGAGAGGTTTGCCCCTGCTCCCTGTACCACCTGGTTGGGGCCCTGTTCCCTAGTCTGACCCACCTGCCTTCCCATATTCTCAGGGCTGAGACCTTCCACTGAAATGAGAATCCTTAGTTAGTGCAGCTTGGATGTGCCCAGCCCCTGGTGACACTGCCTCTTGGTGAACCAGCCCCAGAGCTCAGTCTGTTTCTCCAAGTCCGGTCCTGTTTCTCCAAGTCCAAGCCTCTTCTCTGTCCTCACCAAACCACCCTGCCAAGGTCCCAGCAAGCCACACAGCAGAGCCTGTCTAAATCTGGTAATGGGATGGGTAGCACCTCACTTATTCTGAGCCGTTTTACTGAGATAGACAACTGACTCAGGGAATCAGAAACTCCCCAGGATGCTTTCCTGACAACCAAGAAGGGCCCCCATGAGGGCAAAGAGCCTGCCTTCCTTAGCTCATGGGCTCCCTGTAGGAGTCAGCAGCGGGAAGACTTTGGACCATTTGGCTTTACAGCCTCGCCAAGATAACCAGTATTTGATTAGCAAAGCCAGCAGGAACCAAATACAAAAAGGCCTTCTTCCAACGGTCAGCTGTGTGACCATCTGTCGAGGGGGAAATTCCTGGAGCTAGAGCGTTGAGCAAGTATGGGAGGAAAGCAGAAGACGTCCCTCCTGCCCTCAGGTGAGGGGCCCTGCTGCCGCAGCTGGGAGTCCAGCTGTCCCTGGAAAAGGCCAGGGTCACACTCCCCCAGCCCGAAATGCAGCCGGCAGGAGTTGGCTCCTTGGCCATTCTTGGCCATCAGCCTGTCCTGCTCAGTGGCTTGCACTGGTGCTGACGGTGGAAATGCCATGAATGCCCGGGGCGGCCACCAAGCTGACCTCCTCCCTCTGCTTGCCCACATAGTTAACACTGCCTGAAACCCAACAATCAAGTATGTCCTGCTGATACTAAATCTTTGGAGTACGGAGTGCCTTCTGTTGGCATTTTCTGAAAGGCTGCCCCAAAACACACTGCCCCTTCCCCAGATGTCCTCCAGTGACTCCGGGGTTGGAAGGCTCAGCGAAGAGGGGAGCATGTGGACAAGCGGCCTCCCCAGCAACCACCCAGACCCGTTCTGCGTGTTAGTTTTCAGGGTTACCAGGAGACTGGCCCTGCTACGGTTTGATGGCACAGTGGAAGGTTGTACAGGAGACATTGTTAGGGGTGGTAGAAGCCAGGACAAGTGATGGGGGCCTGAAGGTCCAGCAGGAGGTGTGGACCCATCACTACTCTGCATCAATAAAAATCTGCTCTTTTTGTGGCAGTGTTAGGGAGAGCAGAGTTTTTTTGTTTTGTTTTGGTTTGGTTTGCTTTTTTGTAACCAGGGCTCTAATCTGCTCTCTGGGGCCCTAAATTGCAGAACAACTCCATTGTTGTTGTTGTTGTTGTTGTTTCCAGAGACTGCCTCACCTCTCTGCCCATGGGGACTTAGGCCTCTCGTGCTCCTCCCGCCATTCACATGCATTCATTCAACAAACCGAGAAGCAGGTTCTAGACTCCTCTCTGGGCAGGCGGTGGTGAAGCAGATGGGGTTCCTGCCTCTGACCAGCTTTAGTCAAGTAGAGAGACTCTACAGCCCTCCCTGAGCACAGAGGAGATGCCTCATTTCTGGTTGTTTTTAGAAACTCATGTCTTGGGCTTTTAAGATAGACAAAGAATTTCAGGGAGAGAAGCTCTTGAATAGAAAGCAAGCCCAGGTTTGTCAGATCAGGGAGCAGGAAGGCTTCATTCATGTGAACCACCACTAAGGGAACCACCACTAGATGGCCCCAAGGCTGACCTTTGACACCTGTGCTGCTGGTGTAGGGCACTGACCTTAGTCTAACCAAGGAGAGCCAGGCCTGGGGTAACAAGACATGTGGTTCCCTCTGTCTTCTCACGCCTGGTCCCCATCCTGTGACTTCCAGTGGCCTCCCCCTGGCTTAGGTAGTTCTCTGCTCAGCACCTGACCTACGAGTAGGGTGGGTGACCTAGTTCACTTTGTGGGTCCCTCTCCCACCCAGATGAGCTTCTCTTAGGGGACATCGGGCAACTTGAAGCAGCAACCCTAAAATCCGGCCCCAGCTCCTCACTTCCTGAAGGGGAAACAGATCCAGAGAGCTTCTGTGAGTTTTCCAGTGGCACACACCTAGCTGATGGCAGGGCCAGCGAGCAACCCTGCCCTGGGGCTTCGCTCACTGTGCTCCTTCATCTACCAGACGTTCACGGAGTGTGTTCTCAAGTGTCAGGGAGCACATGCTGCACCTGAGATGCAAGGATGGATGGAAACAGTTTCTGTTTCCAGAGAACTCACAGCCCAGTGCAGATTATAAACCAGAAGGTAAGAGCCATTACCCACAGTGGGCTGGTCAGGGCCACCAGCCACAGTGAAAGGAGAGCACTGGCAGAGCCCAGAGAGAGGTCTCAGTCATGCTGGGAGGACTTCCTGGAAGAGCTGGCATTTGAACAAGGCGTTGGAGATTGAATGGGATTTGGATATGGATGCGAAGGTAAAGGAAAAGACAGAACCTGCCTCTGTTTTTGTGTCTTTCTAATTAGACTTCAGGGAAGGAGTCAAAAGGATCACTTATTGGGCACCTGTTGTGTTCCAAGCACTGTAATACACAGTTTTATGCACTATCTTAATTTTTCCAATACCTCTCTTCATCTTACAGATGAGGATATAGACTCCCCAGTAAATTAGCCCTAAATGGAGCCTTCTTCTTTGATTCCTTCTTCTCTCTTCTGCACGAGGCCTCACCCCAGAAGGGTGCCTTGTGCCCCACAAGGACCTGGTGAACCGGATGATTGAATGCAAACAGAGAGTGAGACATTGGAATAGTGAGTTTGTGACATCACAGGGAAGCTGGCATCCCCCTTCCTTGGACACCTTGTGGCTGAGCACAGAGCTGTTTAGGACTTCTGTCATCAGAATGATGCCTATATACCTGCCCCCAGGCTGGCATCATCTTAGCCTAAGTGAATACTAACAAGAGCCTTCCTTTTTTCTAAGCCTCTTGATGTGTTACTTCACACAGACAGGTCTCTGGACAGCCATAGGAGCTGGGTACTATTACTCTTATGCTCACTTCATAGACGACAATACCAGGGCTCCGAGAAGTTACTGGTTATGCACCTGGGAACGGCAGAGCCAGCATTTGAACCCAAGTTGGATCTGGCTGTAGAAGCTAAACCCCTAACCTTGTCACCATATTCAGGGGGCCTGAACTCAGGTTATCTACCGAGGCTCGATAAATGAGGGGAACAGCAGAGGTGAGGCGATGGGGCTGGTAGGACTGTGGTGACCAAGAGAATGAGCCCAAGTTCAGCCAAAAGGGGCAGCCAACAGGCCACAGCCTATTCCTATCGTGCAAGACTGGCCAAGATCACACTTTTCTCTTTGGTGGGCTGGAGAGCCACACGGACAGGCCAGGTACAGTCCTGGTCTTCGTGTCTGGGAGCCTCTATTGTATTGCTTCCCAGACTGAGACCGAGAGGCTCCTTCGGAGATGCCATGTGTCTCAGCCATGTCTGGTGCAAATGTCTCCCTCTTGTGCTTGCTGCTTTCCCACTTCTCAGAAAGCAGCCAGTCGGGAGACGTGGAACTCGCCTCTCCTTTGTGCAGTTCCCTTTGCTGTGTGCTATTTGGGAAGTTTACAAGGCATGGGCCATGTGTACAGTTTTAGTCCCAGTGATTTAGGGAGGCCCCTTCTGGGCTGATCAGCCTTATAGAAAAGTACAGGGTCATGCAGTCGAGGTATGGATATTGTCCCCAGGTTGTGGACTTGGATGCCGTTTGTTTGACATCCCAGAATCCTGAGAGCTGGTAGCTTGCATCAGGCACCCTGGACGAGGCCTGGGGTGGGGGCGGGGAGTGCCCGGGGCTCAGGAAGGTGTCAGAGGAAGCAGAGAGTGTGGGAGTCTCTCAGAGCCTCATGTGCCTTGGATGGGGCTCATCTTAGCAGGACTTCCCTCAGGGGCAGGAGGTGGGGAAGGGGTTTAGAGGGAAGCAAGCACTCGGGCTGGGGATGGCTGTGATTCGGATGTGCCGCGGCTCACCAGGACTGACCCTGGCTTGCCGAATTCTTCCCCCCTCCCCTCCCCAGATGCCTCCATTTCCCTGCTGCCTGTGACCTGCAGCCCTGAGGGAGGGTTGTGGAGTGTGCTTGTGGTCCTTGGGGTTGAAAATGTGGTGGTTGCCATCTAGGAGTGAATAACCACAGCAACTCTTTCTTTCTTTCCTTTTTTTAAAAAAAAAAAAAAAAAAAACCAATTTATTTATTTATTTATTTGACAGAGAGAGAGGGGGGGGGGACACAAGCAGGGGGAGGGGCAGAGGGAGAATCAGCCTCCCCATCCAGGAGGGAGCCCAACACAAGACTCCATCCCAGGACCCTGGGATCATGACCTGAGCTGAAGGCAGACACTTAACGACCGAGCCACCTAGGCATCCCCTAACCACAGCAGTTCAAAGCCGAATAAGACCCAGGGACAAAACCCTAGGCCTCATGCGTCTCTCATCTGGGGAAAGAAGTGTGAATTGGAACTTCACGAACCCAAATCCTTAAACCCTTTCTCACCCAGTAAATTTGATGGGGTGACAGAAATGAATTAGAAATTAGATCAGGGCTCAGCATTTACATGGGTTCTGAGCCAAATGGAAATTAAAAAGAGTATCTCCCGCAGGGTTAATGTGAAGGTCAGGCTTCTAGGATGCCTTGGCAGAGTGGCCCGACCTGGGTCTCAGAGGGGAATTGATTGAAGAATCCTGCTGATGAGATCAGGAGGTGGAGAGGGGTTCCCTACCCAGACAGTGGGAAGGAATTAACTTGTCACCAATTGACACTCAGTGATGTGACTGAAAATGCCAGCCGTGCAAGGCAGATTTTAATGCCGGGCCGCCCAGTGGCAGCACTGACTTCTCCTATCTTCCCTGAGTGTCAGCACCCTGAGGTGCTTACATTGAAAAAAGGAGTATTTTCCCCCACATTGAAAAACATTTCTAGCTAAGTCCCATGGACTCAGTGTGTCTGCAAGCTTGTCAGTGTTGTCAAATTTCATTTGGCTTAAACATGAGAACTAATGCAGAGAATCAAAGAAAACAAAGTTGTTTGCTGAGTGTTCCTGACCAGGGCTGCTCAGGCATGAGGCTGAGGTATTGCCTAAAGTGATTGTCTTTTCTCTGAAAAGAACATTCAAGGTTGTTGTTTAATCTTTCTGGAGTGAGTTTCCATAGTCTTAGGTGTTCAACGACTCCCCTCTAGACCCGCATACTTGACATTCCCACAGTACCTCAGTCCATCTGCGGATGAGGTCGCTGCTCTCCGAATTCCCCAATTCTGCATGGCAGGAAGATCATGTCCCATCTTTCTGCTTTCCAGCTGGGCTCCTATATTACGCCAGGTGCATCTATAGGAGATGGAAGGAAGGAAGGAGGGAGACGCAGAGAGAATGGGACAGAGAGGAAAAGCTATGAATAGGTAGGTGTGTAGATGGGTAGATGGATAAATGGTGGAAATAGATGGATGGTTGGTTGGATGGATGGATGGATGGATGGTTGGTTGGATGGATGGATAGATAGATGCATGGGTAGGTGGATGACTCAGGAGGTAGATGGTTGGATGGGTTTAATCTTCTCCATTTTATGACATAGCTATTTTATGTCCATTTGAGAGATGAAGGATTTTGGGGTCAGAAGCAATAGTGAATCACCAGAGTTCTCACTGCAAGATGGTGACAGAGCTGGGACTTGAATCCACATTTCCCAATTCACATGTGTCTATGTTTTCTTTTCTTATATTGCCCAGTAAGCTTTTTTTTTTTTTTTTTTTTTTTTTTAACTGCCTCCCATATATCTAGAGATGGACTCATGTAGGCTTGGATAAGCCACTTATACAAATAGGTGGCCAGAAGGAGGTTCATTTTTTTTCATTCAGCAAATATGTACTGATCCCAGTGTTGGCAGAATTCCCAGATGGAACCCCAAGACTCCTGGTCCCTGGTGCATACTCGCTTCTTCCAGTTATTCAGTTAAACACTAACCTGCCTCCCGCTATGAAGAGTCTTTACTGATATAAAGATTATTTCTTTATTTAACAGAGAGATAGAGAGCACAAGTAACCAGAGCAGCAGGCAGAGGGAAAGGGGAAAGCAGGCTCCCCACTGAGCAGGGAGCCCGATGTGGGACTCAATCCCAGGACTCTGGGATCATGACCTGAGCCGAAGGCAGCTGCTTAACTGACAGAGCCACCCAGGTTCCCCGAGTCTTTACTGATGTAATTCAGATCTCCAGTCAGCTGGGCCTGACGTAATCACACAAGCCTTTTAAGAGCGAAGCTTCTGCAGGCTGGTTGCAGAAAGGGGAGTCCCAGAGATGTGCTATTGGAGGTTTGAAATGAACCAAACGTCCATGCTGTGACTGGCCCGTGGGGGCCACAGGGCTGAGAACTACAGGTGACCTCTCCTTGCGGAGAGCGGCCCCAGCTGACAGCTGCCGGGAAAACGGACTTCTGTCCCATGCCGAAGGAAGTGAATTGTGCCAACAACCAGTAAGGCGAGAAGAGTGCCCCGAGGCCCAGGTAAGAGCTATGGTGCCAGCTGACACCTTGATTTGAGCCCAGTGAAACCCTGAGCAGAGAATCCAGCCATGCCATACCTGGATTTATAACCGACGGAAACTGTGAGCTGATAAGTCTGCTAAGTTTGTGGTACTTTGTTATGTAGCAACAAAATATGAATACAGTGACCTCCGATATGTTGGCCGCTGTGCTGACCACTGGGAATACACGGCTGGCATGGTCCCTGCCCTCACAGAGCACACATTCTGGTGGGAAAGATAGACAAGAAACAAATCAAATGATTACAGTGTGATAAAAGCCATAAGATACATAAACAGGGTGATATGAAATAAACAAAACATGGAGGGGGCCTTGCTCCCGGTGAGATGGTTAGAGACGCTTCTCACCTGTACCCTGAAGGATGAAAAGAAGTCAGCCGCATGAAGAGCCATGAAAAAGTGTTCCAGGCAGAGGGAACAGCTCAGGCAAAGACCCTGAGGTGGGAGAGAACCTGATGTGTTGTTCTCAGAGTCAAAAGGAAGCAAGTACTTCTGGAAGGTGGCAAGGAAGGGGGAGGACGAGTTAATGTTGAGGAATTAGACAGGGGCCTCATCACATAGGACCTTAGAGAATATGACTCTGAGTGCAGTGGGCAACACTGGGGAATTTTAAATGGGGTGCGGTGTGTGATCTGACTGTCCTTTTTGGAGGACCTCTCTGGCTGGTCTGTAGTGAATAGTATGGATGGGGTGAGTGGAAGCAAGGAAATAATTTGGGAGACTATGGCCATATCTCAGGTGAGAAGTGATCATGGTGTGGAGTGTGAGGGGCAGCTGCATCTGAGATCCATTTGGGTTTGCTGGTGATTGGATGTAGGAGAGAGAAAAGGAAAGACCTGGAGATGCAATCCCGGTGTCTGGCTTGAGTAGTGGGGTGCATGACCGTGCCCTTTACTGAGATGGGAAGGACAGAGCTGGGGGAGGAACAGGTTTAAGGAGTAAGACCAGAGTGAAGTTTTGGGCTGTGATGGAGGCGAGAGGATTGTGAGATGTCTAAGAGGAGATGTTCAGCAGCTATTGGAACACAGAGGCACTGCTGAGCAGGGGTCATGTTCACGGGTTCAAGACCAGCCAACCTGGCTTGATGGTTGAGCCAGCTCCCCCTGATCATTCCCTTGATGTTGGCAGAATACCTGGCCTACCCAGCAAGGCTTCAAAGACCAGGGCCTGGACCTCTGGAGTAGTCATCCTCCCTGGACAAGCCCTGCACTGCACTGCTCCCATGCTGAGCCCTGGGTGCTGTCATACAACCCATGTGGGGCATCCTGGGAAGGGGTGGTTCCAGCAAGTAGAGCTGACATCTCAGCAAGGTATTTCAGTTGTTCTGGGCCAGTAGTAAGGTGCATTAAGCACAAAATTAAATAAACCTGAAATTGCAGTGTAATGGTATTAAGGGGCCTGAGGGAGCCTGGGAAGAATGAACACGCACAAAGAATCCTCTCTAGGATCATCAAATCCCTGATTAGAATCGCCTCCCAGGATCAGATGGCCTCTAGAGAAGGTGAAGAGTGCCTCTGAGTCCTAATGTGCTGTGAGAACTCTGGAAGGATGTTTGACCAGGCTGCAGCCTCCTTCTCCAGGGCTGCTCAGGACAGGAGGGTCTGGTGTGGAAAGAGCTCCTACAGGGATCCTGACCACTGATCTCAGGGACATAGTGGCATCCTATAGAGGGCCTAAGCCATGTGGCAGGTCTAGCTCTGGCCTCTCTGGCTTTGTCTTGAAGGGGTTTATTCCCCAAGAAACAGACCCGGAGACATGGATCCAAGAGTAAGTAGTCTATCTAGGAAGTTCAAAGTAGACCAGTAGGGTGGAGAGTTAAGACAAGGTAGGGAAGCAGCCAGTAAGAGTATGTTTTTAAGTCAGGCACCCCTGTGGGCAGGTGGTGCTTGAACCTACAGGGAAACTCTGCTAAATGACATAAAATACATGTGTCAGAACGATCACACCTGAGAGGGGAGGGAGCTGGGGTATTTATGCCCCAGGTCCCTTTAGTCACTGGTTCAGGGCTGCCCTTAGGGGGTGTTCATTTCTAGCCCTCCAGACTGACCCCTGCTGGGGGAGGGAAGTCTCCTGTGGCTTTGAATAAAGCCCTTGGATAAATGTTCTGGAAATAAATTGTGGTGGCGGGGAGAGGGGCCCTTTGAAAAGATGAGGTGCCTAGGATATTGGTGAAGCATCCGTAGCATCTACCACGAGGTTTATGAGGCACAAGTGTTTGGATACTTTTAAAAAGTGCATTTCCAAAAGCCTGTGATACTGACTCTGTCCAGATCTCTGCAGGTCAAGTGGCCGGGCATGCTGGGCCCTCTGAGGCAGACTGAGACCCCCAGCCACATCAAGTCAGACCGGGATTAGAACACCTCCTGCCCCCCTGTGGTCTGCCTGCTGCCCACCGACAGAGCCCGCGGCACCTTGAGACCTGGGGCTGCATTTTCTCTGTGTTTTTGTCTAGCGGGGCCACTTGACAGACAGAGTTCCTGAAGGAAGCTGTGACTTGGGTTTGTGGGCATTTACTCAGGCTGGGGCAGAGGTCAGAGTTCTCTGGATTCAGTGGTTTAAAGACCCAATCCAGGCCGCTGTGGGAGAATAAGGGCAAGGTGCGGTGTCTGGGGAAGACTGGCACATTCTAGCAGGGGTCAGGCCTTAGCCAAGAAGGGTCTCAGGGCAGTTCTAAGAAGGCAAAATGGAAAACTGAGGTAGATTCACACTTGTGAGGTCATGATGTGCTTCAGGAAGTGGGAAGGAAGCTGCAGACTGACTGGCAACAGGTGTTGGGGTCATTCCCTTGGCTCCGCAGAGACCGGGGGAGTCTGAGTATTATGGACACTCAAGGGTGCCCCACCCAGCTTCCTTTCACTGGCTAGTCCACCTGTCCCCCAGGGGCTGTGCTTGTCAGAGTCCGGCAGCTCAGGGCTGTGCCCCAGTCCATGGAACTGGAGCTGCCTCACCCAGAAATGCCCAGGACATAAGCCTCCTCCTGCAGGGATGGCCTGGAACTAGCTGATCGATATGGGTTTAAAAACCCACCCCGCTCCAAGATGGGATAAGCCTGAGATGGCAGCCATACTCCCTATGGAAAGCTTGGCATCAGCTGAACTCATAGCTTTGCCCTGCTCCCTTCCCTGCCCTCACCAGCTTCTCTCCTCCCTTACAGGGGTTCCTCAAGAGCTCACCCTCCGTTCAAGCACTCACTCAAGAACTGATCTAAGTTCTTTGAGAACCTGATCGAAGACTGCCAAAATGTGTGAGATGCACCACGCTACCAGGCCGAGGGGGTCAGAGATTGGTTAGACAAAGGCCAGCAGCCGTCCCGGTATACCTGGGCATGCAGGGTTTTCCACACCAAACTGGGACCCCTCTGAGCAAACCAGAGTGGTTGGAGAGCCTCTACCTCAGTGTCTCAATTAGAAGGGATTGAGTTCCCTGTGGGAACCCAGAGTCATGCTTGATTCAGCAGGGACTGAAAAGAAAGACAAAAACGTGTCTTCCGTGAAATTCGGTGAAGCCAGCGTTTATTTCTCTAAGCCTTTCCCTCTGTTTCAGGGACTTCACTTTTAGTATATTCAAGTCACCCCTGGGGCTAGCTGGCAGGAAAAAAAGAAAAAGAAGGAACCTGACGTTGGGACCAAGAAAAGGGAGTAAGACAAGAGACAGAGTAGGTGAAGAGGTTTTGGCAACATGACCTTGGGAGAGATGAAGGAAACTGAGACCAAAGAACAGGGCCCAAACCCCCCACCACAGCCAGGCTTCTGGGGGGGTGGGGGTGGGGGGAGGAATAGCCCGAGCTAACTAGAGGGCTCTGCAATTTCCAACTGTCCTGGCCAGAAGCTGCAGAGGAGAGTGCCCACTGTACAACTCCTGGGTATACTGGGGAGGGCTCGATAGATACCTTCTCAGCGATGGCAGACATCCCAGCTAAATAAGGGTCAGTTGGGCCTTTGCTTGTGACACAGTCACTGAGCACCCCTGCATTTCTGGAGCGGGGCTTAGACGGGCTCTAGGAACCTCCAGCTCCGCAATTAGACAACCCGCGAGTGACCCTTTAACTGCAACTCCAGACTCAAGGCAAAAAGCCGCTCCGTGTGCCCACTGAGCAAAATGTCCACAGCAAAGCAAAATGAACTATGTGTGTGTCACTGAAAACAGCAGAGGAGGGCGACCCGGAAAAAGTTTTAGGGAACAAAGTTTGGTAACTGGAAATTAACGATACAGGGCCAACGATTACTTGTTGAAAATGTGTAAAAATACCACGATGGTCTCTTCCTTTCATCTGTGGTCTGTATTATTCGAGTCTAATGGAGGTGAAAGTATGAGTTGGGACTTTCTTGGGTTTACTTCTGAACTCACTTCTCCATCCTCCACTTTCCATACGGATCATCAGTTCCCGGACTACAGGCTCAGACGGCGGGGCCCTGGGAGGAAGCAGGTGACACCATCAGACTGGATCATTGGAGGAGAGTCTGAACCTAGGGACAGTTACAGAGGTGGGAGCAGGGTGTGGGGAAACTGCTGGGGTGGCGCCAGGCCTCGGGGCTGGGAACGGCAGAGATCCCTCCCACCCCAGTCAGACAAGGCAGAAGACACAAGGCAGCTAAAACTGGATAGTGCTGAAGGGGGCCCTTAACAGGAGCTGACTTTTTGGTGCCTGGGGGAAGGACCCCACAGGGAGGTGCTGGGGAAATAAATCTCTCCCCTCTGACCTCTCACTGCCAGGATAAGGTTGCTGCCTGATGTGTGCCCCATAGGTCAGCCTCTTGGGCAGGGGCAGGGTGGAGAATGGTGGGTGTGTGGGGGAGGTACCCAGCACATGGCACAGTGTACCAGCTAACAGGGCCTCAGGATGCAGTCCTCCTGGTACAGGATGGTTTGGTTAAATGTCTCCTAGCTCTTGTAGAGCTCAAAAGTTAGTTGTGTTGCCAGTGTTGGTCCTTGTTTGCAGGAGGGCTAGAGACAGCTCTGGGCAAGGAAAGAGAGTGAATATTCATCTGATGGCAGCAGCCAGAGACACACAAAACAGGAGGACACCAGGACTTCATCAAAAACCCTTATGTTTCGGTTGAGGAACCTGAGGCCCAGAGAGGGGATGTGTCTTGCTCAAGGTCACACAGTGATTTAGAGACAAAGCTAGAACCCAGGCAGTACTGAGTAAAATTCTAGGCATAGAGATCTGAGAGTCCTGCATGGAGCTTCCTCTGGGGACAGCGGGGGCTCAGAGGTGGAGTGGGGTGGGCAGGGGAAAGGGAACCTCACTCTGGCGCATGCCGGGGGCCCCCAGAGGACCTCATCAAGCACATAAAGGCCAAGCCAAGGTAGAGATGGAGGGCTGACGAGGCCCAGGACTGTGGCCAGGTGGTGTCTGAGCTTTTTCCAGGCCTTGCCCTTAGCCAGACCAAACTCTGCAGAAAGCAGGAGCTGTGATGACCCTGTGAACTCCTGAGCCTGCCCTTGGGAAGGTGGGGGCTACCGACTGCCTTTGGGGAACACAGAGATTGCCTAAGCTGTGAGGCTGCTGGCCCTGGGAGCTTGGGAGAAGAGCATTCTGGCTTCCCCCATGAGCCAGCAGCGGGGAGGGGCTGAATGGGGCACAGAGAGCTGCTAGTCTTGCTGCCCCTGCCTCAGCAAGGGAGTGAGGTCTGTTGGTAGCATTTTGGGGGAAAATGATGGTTTTACCTTCATCCTGTGGTACCAGGGCTGTCTTAAATTAAAGATGTCTTAGCCTGGAAAATCTGGATTGATATCTCAGGGCCTCACCATGAGGTCAAAAATGGAAGACTCAGTGACTAGAAAATTTGTGTGGGGGACATGGCTGTTTTGCCTATTATAAAGCTAATCATCTGGGTTTATGTGTCTGCCTTGAGAACAGTCTAGAAGTCCAGCTTATAACTGACCAAAATCAGGTGGTTTCTTCAGAGAGCACTGCTATAAGCCAGGAACTGGCCCATTTTCTTGGTTACACATACCTAGTCCTGGTCCTCAAGGAGCTCATGGTCCGTGAGTGAAGATGGGAGTTTGAAAAGCCACAGAAGCCAAATTTGGCCCATTAGGAACTGTTAGCACATCAGACTAGTGCTAGAACATAGCAAACTTAGCCTTCCTCCCTTATGCCTAGGCTGTGGGCATGGGCGCCTCACCAGCCATGACACAGAGTGTGAGGGGACAGACTCGCTTGATTTTGTCAAAAAAAGTTTTAACTGGGAGAGTTAAATTAGAGTTTAACTGGGAGAGGAATCACAACAGGTGACCCCAAAGAAATGGTGACTCTCAGAAAGAGATCTGACTTAGTGCACATAGGCCTCTTCCCTTCTGGAGCACCTCCTTCCAGAGCCTTCTCCACATGGGTCTTGGGTGTGATATGATCTGTCCATTGAGACAAACATTCCTCTAGGACACATGGTAGATGTATACTTTTTAAGTTCTTTGCCTGGATCTCTGTGTACTTTTGTCTATTTTCTCTGACCTATTGCAAATGCCATGGGAGGGGCCATGATGCACGTGTTCAAGATGTGAATGCCTGCGGCTGGGGCTGGGCCTCCATCTAATGTACCTGATGGGTACCTGGGAGTTCTTGTCTGGCCCCCTTCTCTATCTTCCCTGGAGCCAGCGATGGCTTCCAGATGTTCACTGATGCCACTCACATCCCTGGGGGATTTGGTCCCTTTTCCTTTAGCCTAGTCAACCTTTGTTTGGACATGTTCTTCCTTCCACTTTGCCCTCCTCCTGGGTTTGTTAAGTTCATGGCCAAATAAAGCTATTCGCTTCCCTTGTCCTGTAGTGTTCTCTGACTGTGTCGGGATAATAGCGGTCACCAGAAATATCTCCTCTCAGGTCCCATAAATCATCTTGCGGCATTGGCTGCCTACAGCATGCTGCTGACTTTGAGAAAGCTCCGCAGTGCTATTTCTGAATAATAATAAATGGAGCTGAAGCCCAGTGGCCTTTGTTATTTATCTCCAGTTCTGCAGAGCAGAGATGTATGTGCTGGAGGGGTGTAGGTTAGGTCCCCAGGGCTGTGACTCCCTTGGGGGAAGGCAGCTTCCCTAATTGCCTCTTCATTGTACAAGTTGCCTGGTCTGTTTCCTCATGGGACAATTTGCGGATTTGAGCAGAGGAAGCTTTCAGCTATTCAGCTCCAGCCCTCTGCTTGGTCTGTTAGAAAGCCAGCTGATTACAAAGTAGGGGTGGCTGCTGGCTGGATGCTAACCCTTAAAGCCATCCCCTGTACTCCACGACCAGCCCCAAACACTGCCATCCTTTGGCACTCCCCTCTCCAGTCTCGGCCTGAGCACCTTGCGTCAGACTCACATGTGTAGCATCCCAACCCCTTCCAATTCCAAGGTTTGGGAGTCTGTTGGCTCACACCCATGTAGGCTCAGCTCCTTGGCACCTAGCTTCAGTCTGCTCTTGACTCTGATTAGGAGTCTTTCTATAGTGATGTCCTAGGCCAGTCTCCTCCTAGTCCAACCTGCCCCCAGAACCTTCATCTCAGCACAAATCTCCCATAGATAATAGTCCTCGTAGTTCACCCTCCAGAGAAGGACCTGAAGACCCACAGCCATGGGGACAAGGCCCTTGGCTTTGCCAAAGAAATTGATGGGAACACCACTGGCCAAGGTGATGACCATGGACTGTGTTTGAAAACTCTCATGTCCTTTCTCTTCTGCTAGCTTTCATCTTGGGCATCCACCATGAAATCTAATTTTCATATTTGTTTTGATAGTTGTCATTCTAGAAGATGGCTTTAGCCATATTCTGAAATTATTTTGGAATCCCAATCCAACTTTTTTGACATTTGAAACCTATGGCCCCTCCTTAGGTTCAGTTTTGCCTTTATTATACTCCAGTGGCCCCTGGAACCACTCCCATCTCTCAACCTGGTTGAAAGAACATGTAGATATTGAGCCATTTCTGTAAGTGGCTTTGGAGGTAGAGATGGGGCTGGAAGTACTAATGTTCTGTGATGTTTGCCAGCTGCTAGTTACTTGGAATAAAAGGTTAGCCCTATGGAGATAGAATATTTCAACCTTCACCTGCAATTTTGTAGTTGTCCCATGATGCCGGCATGGAAAAATCATAAAAAGCACAATAAATCACCGAGCCCATCATTATTATAGACACTTACATTGTGGGGCTGCAGATATCATGGCAATGATTCTCCTACTTAATGAAGGAGGGGTTTATACCACAAACTCAGCAGCTGCTAATCCAGCCTGGGTGTGTGACCATTATAGGTACTCAGTAAATAGTGGTTATTATTTTGGCATTCAATGACCTATTCTTTCCTTTAATGTGATTTTTATTAAATGAGATTTTTAATGTGATTTTAATTAATGTGATTTTTATTAAAATGATAGCATCAGTTACAAAGTTATTCACAATAAGAAATTAAGATACACTGTGGAGAAACGTTACCCAATCATGGCTCACTGGGACTTTCACATCCCTCTAATGGAAATCTCTATGGATGAGATACTAGGCTTCTGGTCTGGCAGGACTGTGGATGCCCTGATCACTATAAAGGACCACATCAAAGGAGCTAAAAAATCAGGTTAGGACTAGTGCATCAGTCAAGCTGCCTGCATAGAGAAAGATAAGCAGGAGTCCAAATCATAGGATGAAAGAGACACATACCCACTTAGATTAAAGTCATATTTCTTCCTTGCGAGGTAGAACTCTTATCCATCACACTTGATTAATCTTGACTTTTTTTCACTCTCGGGAGATACTAACTTTTTCTCCCTGTTCTAATAGCTCATAGGCATTGAAAAGGGATTTTCCAGCTCATAGATTGGGTCAAAGGAGCCCTCAGAGGGCTTCAACTTATGGTCTACATTCATTGCTTCTCTCTAATTTTTCTAAGAAGGAAGTATTATCCTTTCCTGTTCTGGAGATCACGGAGATTGACCCCTCTTGCATCTATGTGGTTTTCTGTGCTATAAATCCTAAAAAAAAAAAAAAAAAGGAAGAAAGAAAGAAAGAAAGAAAAAAGCCATGCTGTGTGGATGCAGGAGGAATAAACCCCAAACCAGGAAACCCCACCCCACCCCACCCTGTCAATGAAACCCCTCTGACTCTCTTCTCATTCCCGTCATTCCTCCTACAGTCCAGCCATTTCAGATTCACTTTGAAAAGGATTGATTTCACTGGTTTCTGCTGAGGAGACAGCCATAGCCTTGGTTTTGTCCTAAGAACACTTAAAGACAATTGGAACAAAGCCAAATGAGTTTTAAACAATGATGCAGTGATTTCCGCTATGTCTCCTTCATAGCCTAGAAAACGAAGACAAAGGAAGGGAAGCCGAGAAGAGATAGTCCCCCACATGCCCCTGGCCCTAACCCCTGGCATCCCACATGCCTCCTCCCCTGACCCAGCTCAGGGCAGACAGAAAATAGGGTGACCTTTGGTGCCGTGCTGCCAAGTCCCCTGACTAAAGACACAAAAGCAGTGAGTAACCGAGTCGGCGTTTTTCTCAAACTTACGTGAGGAATGAGAGAATGTATGAGCCACACGGAGTGTCCCGGTGCGGGGAGGGGGGGGAGGTGGGAAGGACAAACACGACATGGCAGAGCAGTTCAGAGGCTTGGACTCTGTTCCCTCGTTACTGGTCAGGCCCTTCCATCCTCCGAGACAAGCCTAGGGCTGAGCCTAGGGTCAGTGCCTGCTGAGAACTGGATTAGGTACAGCTAGGGTACATTGTATTGTATTTTTTTCCCTACTATATTCAAGTTGAGGCCAGGGCGGTGGTGAAGTCCTGGCTGGTGGAGTGGCCAGGGTATGGTGAGGGTTGAGGGGGATGGTTGGGGTCAAGAGGGGATCAAGGTCAAGGTGACGTCAAAGCTGGATTGAGCTCAGCAGTGAGATGAGGCAGTCACCCCTGAATGAGAATATGGTGATGGGCAGGAGAGTTTGAGAACTGGGTTGGGTTGGCTGGAACCGTGTTTCCACAGGATCAGACTGTCCTTGATTCTCTAACACTAAATGTCCTTGCTCTTTGACCCTGGGTGCTCTTTGACCCTGAATTCCTTCAGGGCCCAAGGCCATCCCAGCCTTTGAGTGTTCTAGCTCCTGCTCCTGTCCCTCCTGTCTTCCTGTATTTCGTGGGAATTAGCTATTTCCGCAGGGAGGGCACAAGAATCAAAGCAGCTGAGTTGAATCCAGCTAATACAGTCGCTGGCTTGTCCTGCCCAGGTGCCGATGGATGATGTGGGTGGACACGTGGGCCCCGAAGCTCGGGGTTCCCTGGGGGAATCCAGAGATCAGTGACATCTCTGGCTCCTGGAGCAGGGATAACTGGCTCTGTGTTGTGCATGTATGCACTCTTCTTGACACTCACTCCTTTCCAGAAGAAAAAACCCACCTCATGGGGAGCCCATGAGAAAAGGGAGCTCTCAGCTCCTGCTGTCAGGAAAGTGCCAGGGCACCAGCTAATCATTTGCCTGGTGTCCCTTGGCGCAGAGAGCTCGGAGTAGCCAGGCTGCCTGGAAGGAACTCCAGATGTCATTTCCTGCGTCCTGCTCATGGCATAGGACAGCCTGGGACCAGAAGCCAGGCATTAGGGACAGAAGTCCCGTACCCATCCAGGGGGCTGCAGGTATAGGTGCTGGCAGAAGGGCAGGGTTCTCTCTCCAGCACGCATGGCAGCTGGACCAAAGAACGCTGATCAGCCTCACCCTCCACAGCAGCTGAGCTTTGTGCCCAGGAGACCACGGGCCACCAGCCCTCTGCCCTGTGCCTGGGAGCTCCTAGTGGTCAGCAGCATCCACACGCTGCTGAGACGTTAGCACAGGCATTGCTCCCAGGGAGATGAGGCTGCTGTCGGCTGGGCGAGCTGTCTGTGCCAGGTGCTGGCATCAGCCCGAATCCCAGCCTTTCTCTACTTTGGCAGAGGGTGGGAGAGTAGGAGGTATAGAGGCTTGGACTAAGGCCCCAGGTGGAGACTTCCAGTGGGAGAAGTTCCAGAGGGAGGAAACTGGGATCTGACCTCTTGGAGACAAGGGGTTGGCACACACAGGTGGTTGAAAGCCTCAGTCACATTCAGCTTCCAGAAAGGAAGACCCAGACTTTTTAAAGCAGCTTCACGGACCAAAAGGGCTGGTCTTTTGCAGTTTGTCACAGCAAAACAGCAAAACTTGGGAGCCGTGGATAGAAGTGATTGTGGGCTAAGTTTCTCTCAGCCAGAGCCATTCGATGGGAGAATGTGCTGTTTTGTGAGGTTCTGAGTTTCCTATGACAGGAGATGACCTACCAGGGCAGAAACAGCACATCAGAAATGTGTGTCCAGATTCAGGCAGTGGTGAAGGATTCATTCCCCTCACTGTTGAAGGCCTTCCCATGGGATGCTCTGAGAAGCATGTCTCAAGGTCAAGGGCTTGATTACAGGTCCCACTTGGCTTTCTGCAGACCTCTCTACTGTCCAGGCCCCTGCTTTTTGCCCTATGTCCTATCATACCACACCGTGTTTGAGCCTGATCACTTCTTTGGCCCTAAGGAGAACATGATTCTTTCTGAATGACCACCCTTCTTTCCTGGTTCTGAGGACAGCTTTCCTCAAGGGGATGCCTGGGGCTGTGCTCACTCCAAAGAGAAGCAAGCCTCTCCCCCAAAGGCGCTACAAGGCTTCCTGTCAGATGGCAACGGCACTACGAGGGGCCTTCATATCTCCCCACCTCCCTCCCACAGCCTCTGTTCTGCCTGCAGCTACAAGACAGGTGTGTCAACATGCCACACTTCTGTCTTGGCAAAGGAGAAATGAGGCTCAGTTCCCCAGAGAGGTTTTGGGGTGCTGGTTCTGTCTTGGAAGGGAAGACTTCGGCCCTGAAATTATGCCATGTCAAGTCCTTCTCTGCAAAACACAGTGGCTGGTGTCCTCAGTCTCCCATAACTCCATACCCCGAGCAGATGCCCATGGGCACCTTGACAAAAGGAGCTCATTATTTTGCTTTCTGTTGCCGCAAAGTTCTGCTCAGCGCGGCAGCCGATCGGAGGAAGGCGCCCACCATCCGAACCTGGTTCAATAAGGTACAAGCGGCGAAGGATTCAAGAGGAGCTGTCATCGCGGATTAAAACATGTCGACGCCCCCAATGACAATAGTTATTTTTTCTGAGAATATTGAACGTGTTGCTTACATTTCATAGTTGACAGGGAAGGAAATCTAACTCCACCAGGCTGGGCCACTTAAAGGCAATCTACATGCTATAAACACACCGAAGGGTGTGTTCCCAAGGTGGTATAAAATGAGGCATGATTGCAGGATTCTTCTGCTGCCCTACTATTTCATTCCCAGCCTTTCAGCCTCTTTCTTCTTTAAGTGGAGAATTCTGTGCCAGCCGCCTGGGGTAACTTTTAATTTACTCCCTGTATAAGGGCATTTCATATCTTCCTCTAACGATTCCTCTAACCAGAAGGATAATGCTCACCTTTATCCTTTAAGGGATGAAGTTCATCCCTTAAAGCCCAACTCAGATGCCGCATGTTCTGTAAAGGCCTCCTCACTCTCACTGAAAGCTCGTTGGGAGGCCCCTACGCTATTTGCACCTGCCTCGTGGTAACACTCAGCACTTAAAATGGAGTCTGCTTGTCTATTGTCATATCTGTCTCCCACTGGGCTGGGAACTCCTGGAGACAGGGACTGTGTCTCTTCAGTGTTTAGGACAGGGCTTGGCACACAGTAGGTGCTCAGGAGGGCTTTGCTTAGTATACTTTTTCTACTATATGCAAAGCAGCCTGAGCCCATCTCGTTTACTACATTAAAGGGTAATATTAAACATGTAAAAGTGAAATGTTTCATCCAAAGAACAGAAAGGGCTATTCCCTAGTTGAGGGACCCTGGAATTCTTGTTTTTAGATGTGTTGTATACCCAGAATGTCAAAGGGGAGCCGGGAGGGGATCCCCCTCAGGCTCCCCCTGCATGACAAGGGGCAGCAGAGCTGGGACTGGGACGTGAGCCTGCAGGAAAGACAGCCCAGAGAACGCCAGCTCGACCGTGCCACCCAGCACCAAACTCTGCAGGGAGCTTATCAGAGCTGAAGTCACACAATGGCCCCAGTGCTCTCTTTGCTCCGGTGCAAAAGCATAAAGGATCACATTTATTTGCCACATTCAGGACATTGATCTGAATTGGTGTTTATTTGTTCATTTCTCATTCAGAAAGTACATTTTCTGTACTCTGAGTTCCCAGGCCTGGTATTTCTGAGGTCAAACAGATCACAATGTCTTGTTTCTCTTCTGGGTTGCCCGGGTACCCAAAGCACCCTTTTCCCTGACTGTAAGGGCTCCAGAGACTTGCAGTGGGTCAGACAGAGGTGCTTTTTGAAAGCCAGACCAGTCTGCCTGCTCTTTACCTCCCATGAACTTAATTTCAGCAATTTAAGGGTGTCTGTGTGTGTGTGTGGGGGGTGGTTATTAACCCAGCTCCATGCAGGAATGTGGACAGCTCTCCAATCCTGGAAATGATCCCCTGAGTGTTTTGATAGAAACCATAGAAAGAATTCATCTGATGTGGGTGAACTTCATGCAGTCCTCCCTAGAGACAGGAGTGAACCATTTGTTCTTCTTTGCAGAAAGCCTTTCCAGATCACAGTCTCTATGCTAAGTTCAGTGCTAGGCACTAGAGCCATAACTGAACAGGCTGTGGGCACAGCCCTCAAAGAGCTTAACATCTAGTGGGGGAGATGGACTGGGAGACACTGGGGCTCCAGGGGAAGGACATCCAGCCTAGTCTTTGGGGCTTTCTGCGTCTTGGAATTAGGAGCCTTACAAGCAAAATGTGACAAAGGAGCTTAAGCATACTGGGAAGATTTTAAACTGTCTGAAAGCTTTGGTTTCTGGGAATTCTGGGGCTCTACTGGTCATTCTTAAGACAGGTGCAACCTCCCACTTCCAGTCTGTGTGTCTTCCTGTCTCCCAGAATACATCCCATTGTGGGAAGGATCTTGCCAGAGGAAAGCTCTGATCATATCATGCCCCTTTTCAAAACTGTTTCCAATCCCCCTGTTACAAGACAGCTTAGAGCCAGGTGGCTTGGCCTCAGCTCACTACTGCCCTCCGGTGTCCTGTATCAGAGAACTACCTGCCCCTGCCTACCTTCAGCGGCTAAAGAGGGGACACTTAGCCTCACCTAGGCACTGGAGTCAATTCTATTCCCAGTTTAGGAAAGTTGTTTAAAAGTTGTTTAAAACTCTTTACCAGTAACTTACTGACGGCAAAGTTCCAACACACAGAGACTATCAAGAAATGAAACAAGAGCTGGGTGCTTATTCCATGAACATCCAGCCAGAGTCAAGTAAGGATTACTCTGGTGATAGCACAGATATTCCAGGTAACCTCAAAGCTAGGAGTGAGAAGCATGTTAAGGAATGGAAATGGGATCCAAGGCTGAAGGCTCAGAACCCTACCCAGGTACGGTCGTGAGCCCCCATTCTGCTTCTAGGCAGCCATCATTATGGGCCTCGTCTTGAGTCCCTCCCTTCCTCCCCTCCCCATTTCATCTTAATGAACCAAGACTCTGGGATAAGTTGGAGCATGACAGTGGCAAGTGATTCCAACTTGTTTGTTGGGTGCTGAGTTCTTTTTCTATGTGACACACCCCTTACCCCTAGTCCAGGGAGATGGGCCATGTTCCCTGCTGGACTGTCTTCTGTTTGGGTTTTCAGCTGTTGCTGGCTGTCAGCCTCCTAGTATGGGATCCATGTCATACCTACTCTAGGGACCGCCTGCCACCTTAGCTGTGCCTCCCTGACGCTGATGGCTGGCTGGCACCTTCAGCCCTTCACTGGCTGCCAGGATCCCCTGAGGCTACATATGCCTGATTCATCTTCTTCCTCTCTGCTTCTAGGACCTTCCCCACCCAGTGATGTGAGGCCAGTGGTCATCTCTCACCTCAATTTCTGTCCCTTCCCATATGAGCTGCCTCAGGACCAACATATACATTTTAGCTCCCACTTCGTATCTTGTGACCTTGCATTTGGGGGACAGGTACACAGCTTCCAATGTCATGCATCTCAAATTCCATCTTGTTAGACTTGAGCCATCATTCTCTCTTGCTAAAATCTTTTTGGATCTATCTTCATCCCCCCTACCATCTTATCAGTCACAAATTTTGAGGAGTATAGCTTCGCTATGTTTATCTAAGCTATCAAGGAAAAATATGTGTAGGATGGAACCAACAACAGAGCTTTTCACTTGCTGCTAGATACCCCTTTGATGTTGATGCTGAACCATAAAGCAACCCCTTTGGATACAGTCATTCAGTTAGTGCCTATTTTGCTGGATTATATAATATCTATAGTCCAAATATTTCAAGCGTCTCCAGTCCAGATGTTTCGAAACGGTGGCAAATGTTTTGTTTGGCCTGCACATTATTTTTAAAATTCTAAACTCAAGTTAAAAACCAGGAGGCTTCTCACCAAAATATCCAGATTCCTGGCTTTTCTTGAGAAATACTTAATAACAATCAGCTGGAACTGAGCGGCAGATTCCTTTGTTAGACAGGCATGCGCTCCCCGGCTGGCTACAGTCCTTGATTACTCATTTATTACTCACTAAGTTTGAGTTTACAAACTTCCTAAAGGATATGAAGGGAGACTTTCTATAACAACCATTGTATGAGCTATCTATTGCTGTGTAACAAATCACCCCAAACTTGGCAATCTTTGAGGGTCAAGAATCCAGGGAATCTTCATGATGTAGGTACTCAAAACCCCTTTCTGATCTTGCTGCTTGCTCTTTGGATAATGACAAACCTCTTAAGCTTGACTTACAGGGCCCCGTCTTCAAGGTTTGCCCCTCACTTTCTCTCACTCCATCGCACTCCTGCCCATCCTGTGCCCTCCGCCCCTGGCTACCCGAGCTTCCGCTAATCTTAAGCACCATACTCCCTCCATTTTCAACCTATGCACCGTGCTGGGTTTATGTGCCTGGGACCTCTTTCCTCCTCTCTTAAAAAAGAAATCATGACTGTGTTAGGTATTAAATCCCATTGCCTGTAATATGCATAATCCCTGCCCTTTTCTTGAGTCAATAATGGTTTTCCAGCCCCTTTCTTCTCCATATTAGTTCAGTGATACAATATCTCATGGATCTCAGTGCCTTGAATCATGGTCTTCTCGGTTGGAAACTAGACTGACTGGCAACAGTCAGGCACTCTCTTCACATTCATTTTTAGCAGAGTAGTTAAATGCTCAGCACTGAGGCTTGACTGCCTGGGTTTGAATCTTGATTCTGCCATTTATAAGCTGGTGACTTACACTGATACCTGTGTAACCTCAGTTTTCTTATCTTTAAAGTAGGAAGAATATGGGGTGCCTGGGAGGCTCAGTCATTAGGCATCTGCTCAGCTTAGGTCATGGTCCCAGGGTCCTGGGATCGAGCCCCGCATCGGGCTCCCTGCTCAGTGGGAAGCCTGCTTCTCCCTCTCCCACTCCCCCTGCTTGTTTCCTCTATCATTCTCTCTCTCTCTGTCAAATAACCAAAATCTTTTTTAAAAATTTAAAAAATAAAATAAAATAAGAAGAATAACTTAAAATAAGCTTTCCTATAAGCTTATGGTGAGGAGTAAATGAGTTAATTGTGGAAAGTACTCAGGAAGAGCCTGCTGGCCCAGAGTCAGTGTTTCTCGTGGTGATCACTGTATCCCCTCTCTCCCCTTCAGCCAGCTGCCCCGTGATCTCAGGCACAGCCAGCACAAGATGGGGATGCCCGGGTCAGAGGTCAATCCTAGGAGATCCAGTGATCCTCTCAGATTGAGAGAGAAGGCAGTGGGGATGGAAGGAGCTCACTTTGCAGAAAGACATGCGCACATCTCAGCCTCTGCTACTGATGAAGTATGCAGTCTTGGTCCCATCATGTTAACACCTCAGTTTTCTTGTCTATAAAACGCAAATACCAATAGCTCCTCTCAGGGTTGTTTTGAAAATTAAATAATGCCTGTAATGTGTGGAGTACTTTAGTGCAGGAACATAGCGGTTATTTAATAAATGTTAATTTCCTCCTTCTTCCCTTCAAATCCAGCATTCCTCTCGCGGGCACAGAGGTAGCTACAGAATGAAGCTAGGGAGCCGGGCTTTCTCTTCGGCGTCTCACACAATAGGCCATTGGCCTCAATCACGGGTCCCTTCTTACTCATCTTCTTAATTCTGTTCTTACAGAGCCCAATCAACTGCAATTTTGAATCTCCTTTTATTTTCCCTACATGACCTTTAAAAAATAAGAGCCTCCTTAGGAGTTCCCCGGGATCTGGTTTTTCTGGGTTTCTCCCATGTTATTCCTGTTTTGGATCATCACTGGTTACATAAGCAGAATTGGTTCTAAGGGCCTCCTTCCAAAGCCTCTAACCCATGAGATCGCAGCTTTCTTTCCCATCCACTTTTGGAAATCTGTCTACTAAAGCCTAGGCTTTGGGTCCACCTGGCCTGCCTGCCTCTAACAGGCCCTGTGAGACGATACGGACATTGTCCCGAGGTTCCCACACTCCACTTCACCAGTTTTTCATGGTTGATAGGAACTGATAAGCCCAGAATATCAAAGTGTCTTTTTTTAAAATTTATATTGTTCATGTATCAAACCCTGTTGCAGCACTAGAAATCAGTAGAGAAAAAGCCCATGCCTATACAGAATGTACATTTTAGCCACACATACAGACAATATCCAAATAACCAGGTAAGGACTAATATGATTTTTAGATACTTGAAAACACTTGCAGGAAAATAAGATGGGACAGGTAGGGGAGAGAACATATAGGGATGGAAGGAGGTGGATTGGAAGATTTGAGGAGATGGTCAGGGAAAGCCTATCCGAGCCCGTGGTATTCAATATACCTTGCAAAAGCTAGATCTTTGAGGCGGGAGGTATAATTGCAAAGACCCAGGGGCTAAGGAAAGAATGAGTTTTAGTCAGAGCCCATGGAGTCCTAGAAGAACCACGGGCAGTTGTTGGGGTCATAGGCAAAGCGTGTCTTTGTGTTTGCATGTGTGCGATTGTGTGTGTGTGTGTGTGTGTGCATTTTGGGGGTTGGGAGGGAAGACCTGTAGGTTTCATTAGACTCTCTGAGATGTACAAAGGGTAATTACCATGCATCCTTCCCTCTAGCCATCGGGGGAGGGAATTGTTAGCTCAGTAAGATGTCAGACATCCTGCTTCGAATGAGGTGGAAGCCTTCCCTTTGGTGCCTGGGCAGCCAGGCTCCTCCCTATCCACTTTACCTCCCCACTCACCCTGCAGTCTGGGCCATAAGCAGCCTCCCTCTTGCTCCATCTGGCCACAGCACCAACAGCCCACTAGAGATTCCGCTCTCACCTAAATGCTTCCACCCTTCCATGAGGCATGCTGAGGCAGGAGTTAACCCTTCCTGCCCCAGCAGCGCTGTTCCCCCCGACTCAAGTCATCTGCAAATCTTTGCAATACCCTTGGGATCACCCCCCACCTGGCTTCCAGCCTGAAATTGACTTTGCTTGCTACCCTTGCTGTCAGTAATGCTGTGTAGGCTTATTTCTTTAAATTAATTTATTTGAGAGAGAGAGAGAGCATGGGGAGGGGGAAAGACGGAGAGGGAGAATCCCAAGCAGATTCCCTGCTGGGTGCAGAGCCTGCCTCAGGCCGACGTTGGCTGGATCCCACAATCCTGAGGTCATGACCTGAGCCGAAATCAAGAATCGGACGCTAACTGACTGACCACCCAGGTGCCCCCTGCAGCATAGACTCCTGGAGAGATTAGTTTTGTCTTCAGCTCCCAGCTCAACAGTTTCCTCATCCAACTCACAGGTCCCTCCCACACCCGCCTCTCTCGCCACATCCCTGGCCGCTCTCCATGGTAACCAGTTCACCGGTGGATTTCTCTCCTCTGCCTGCGTGCTAATCCCCTAGGCAAACTCTCTTCCTGCCCTCACACGCTGTCGCCCCACTTGATCCAGCTATTGTGGTTCCAGTATCCAGAAAGGCAGACACTGCTTGCAATCACCCTCCACACCCCTGGCTGATATCCTGCCAGTTCTTTGCTCTTTCAAAGTCAGTGGAGGGTGGGGGAAGCAATAAAAGTACCACTCAGCTATCTGACTTCCTCAGTGTCCCGCCATACTCGAAAGATATGTCTCTCTTTCTAAACGGGGTTGTCCAGCCACTGGTGGTTAACAGCAGAGGGACGTGGCTGTGGCTGGGTGAGGTTCGGTGGATGCCCAGGAGGGTGGGGCCTCTCCCACCTAGCTGTGCGCCTGCAGGGGTAAGCAGCAAAGCCACCTTGTGTCTCCCAGCGCTCTGGAGTCTGCAGGGGGTCGTTTGCACCCCACACCCAGCATAACCCACACTGGCAGGCCTGCCACTTCCCACTTCCCGAACATGTCATGCATGTTCATGCTCTCAGCCTTTATGCATGCTGTGTGTTTCTCCCCGGGACAGTTTTTCTGTCCTCTTTATCTTCCTAGCAAACCCTCCTCACCCATCCCTTTGAGACAAACTCAAATATCATCCTATAAAGCTTATTCCATCCTGTACTATGTTGTCACAGCATCTTGTGACAACCACTTTTAGAACATATTTCAATGCACTAAAACGATCTGTTTAATTACTTCCTCCCACCACATCGCGAGCTTCTTGAGGCCAGAACCCTAACTTACTTACCCCACAGGCCCAGAACCGAGCACCGGGCCTGCCACGTGTTGAGCGCATAAAAATCTGCCCTTTGGACACACAAATGAAAGAAACACAATAGGGACATGAAGTGAGGAAGAGCAATGTTCTCAGTATTGGGGGCGTGTCTATCAGGGAAGTGCTATTTCTTGGGTTTTCTGAAGTCTCACTAGAGGAATATAATGATAAATATTGCTAAAATAGAGGGGTCTGAAAAAAAATCAATAATCCCAAAAAGCCTGGCCAAAAAAATGTACCAGCAGGCAGCTGGCTGTGCAGGTTGCAGACTTTAGATGACAGCTCCTGGGCAAGGTGATGCCCCCCCCCACCCCGTCCTGGAGTCTCCTGTGCTTATCTCTGTCCCGAATTCTGAGAGCATCTCTGGCCCGGGGGCTCTGCCTTTGGTAGATTTAAAGTAAGAGGAATATACAGAGCGTGTCAGGAAAGCCCGGGGAGCCCGGGACAGAGCCCAGGACCTGGCTGATGTTAGCAGTCCACGTAGGGATGCTGCTGGTAAGAGGACCTCTGTAATCCTAGCTCTGAGATTCAAACAAACAAACAAACAAACAAACAAACAAACAACAAAACAAAACAGTGCTTCCAGCAGCTGATTGTTTTTGTCTGCACTTGGGCTCCACTGCAGGCCTCAACAGACTCAAGTATTTAGGGAGTTTTATCAGACACCTCTGTGCCCAGGAGCATGAGGAATGACCCACCCAGAGCCAGGCCTAGATTGGAGTCCCTCTCACTCCCAGGCTCTCCCAGGCCCGAGAGAACCTGAAGCATGGCTAGAAAGGGTTTTGCCTTGGCGGAGGGCAGTACCGGCCCTCACCTTCTCCAGCCCCTTCTCTGCTCAAGTGCATGGCTGAGGCTGGGGATCCCCAAGCTAAGGGTGCATGGGAAGGATGAATGGGAGCTAACTGTGCCGTCCAGAGGGGCTGCCTGCTCCATTTCTCCAGACACGCCCTGCCAGGCTAGGTGGTGGGCTCTGCCTCCCTTTACTTCTTAGCCCGGGGCCTTTTCCTGAACCCCAGCCCCTTGCTTAGGCCCACCCCCAGGCCTACCCCTTTGCTGGGGTTCCTCCTGAGATCCACAGCTATGTTTCTTCTGGGTCAGTGTTCCCCTTGCTTGGAGACCTGCTAGGTCCCCACTCCTGTCCTTGTGTGTGCCTCACTTGCTTTCTCCTTCCACAAGCACAAACTCGATGCCTGACGTCATCGTACACATCCAGTGGTGTGTCTTGGGTATTGCCCTTCCAGTCTTGGAGCTCCTTGAGGGGAGGAGCTTGGTTTACCCTCTGAGCAGTGAGAAGCACAATGAGACACTCAGTGCTGTTTGTTCAATGAGTGAGTGCCCAGGGAACATGGCGTGTCTCCCTTGAGCCAGGGTTCAGCATGTCCTGTTGAAACATCCATGCTCCACGATAGTAGGTGTTGGCACTGGATTTCTCCTTTGTCATTTGAAGATAACCACATGGACCTGAGTCAGGGTACCTGGGTTTGCATCCCTGCCCCACCCGCTTCAGCCCTGGACCCTGAGCACATCTGTCCGCTCTTTGTAGCTTCGTTATACTCATTGGTAAGATGGGCCAAAATGCATAAAAGGTCCCTGCCTCATAGGGGTGCTGTGAATGGGAACAGAGATGGCAGAGGCTTTCTTTAGGTTTTCATGCTTTAAATCACAAAGTGGCGTGGATGAGACCTGCTGAAGTCCTGGCTTCCCCAAATAATGCCGGAGAGGATGCTCCTCGCCTAGGCACTTCCTAAGGAAGTAGGGAACAGGGGAGTTCAGACTAATGAACATTCAGTAACAGCACCCCTTAAGCACTTATAACATGTCCTGCCTTGTCTCACAGAGCCCTACAGCCACCCAAAGAAGTAGGTAACATTATTTCCATCTCAGCAATAGGTAATTGAGGCTCAGAGAGGTTAAGCCACACACCCAAAGTCACACAGCTGATAGTTGGCCACACCAGGAATTAAATTAAAATCAGTCTGTCCCCTGAGTCCCTGCTCTTTCTGCTTTGTGTGACATCTTTCAATAAAAAACCAAAAACCCAAGGACTGAGAACAGAGCTCTTGGGTTCTGCCTTATTGTGCACCCCTTCACAGGATCCTTTCCTTTGAGAATAGATTGCCTAAGGGTGTTCAGTGAGCTGAGGAAAAGAGCACCAAACCCGCTGATCTGACAAGCACTGACAGTGGGTGGGGTATAAATATGTGTGCAAAGCCCACGACATCTCCTGAGTCATGACTCAGCCAGGCTGGGGCTGCTCGTCACACAGCCTGAGCAGCCAGTGATTTGCCAAAGTATAGAGTTGACTTACAGCCTGTGGGAACCTTCGCTCTTCCCCCAGAGGACACTCAGGGCTCTGCCATAGGACTTGGGCCTCAAGGCCTACTGGTGGTCCTCACTGGTCTCCTGGAGCCCATCAGTTTTTCCAGTGCCCTGTGTCCATGTTCCAAGGAGAAAAAAATTCCTTCCCTTCCCCGAGCCTTTCCTCTACTCAAAGAGCTGCAGATGAAGGAAGAGTTCTGAAAGAGCCTCAGCAGGGTCAGATGAGGTAAGAGGAAAGTTCCGGGTGGAGAGAGAAGTTCATGCAAAGGTACTGTGGCACCACTGAGTTCAGTGTGTTTGGAAATGTGACAAGCACAGAGGCTTGCCAAGGAGGTGAAGCAAGCAGGGACTGGAACCTTCAGCGCTACAGGCCAACGACGATGCGGCCAGGGGTGGGGCTTGGGGGGAGGTTGTTACTCTAGCATGCATAGAAGCTTAGACCTCCAGCATCTCAGGACCATGGGAGTCAATCTCCAAAAATCACAGACTTTCAAGATCTCAGAATCTCGAAATTTTGGACTCATAACCTAAATTCTTATGCTTTCAGTCATGAGGTTTTGGATCAAGTTTCTGAGCTGGACAGCACTCAGAGCTCTCCAAGTCTTGCCCAAAAGGAGAATTTAGCACCAAAATTCCAGCTGGCCTCCAGCTTAACTCCCAAGAGCAACTGAACATTCCCAAGGGCCCATACTAGACCTTGCCCTCCTGGAAACCCCTTTGTGTGCTGGGACACCAGCAGGGTCTGTTCTCAGCTCAGATCTGACCTGCTGTTACAGGTTCCATGCCAACATTTCCTGAGGCTTTGAGGTCTTGGTAACTCCCTCCATTGAAGTTCACAGCAAGGGCTGTGCTCAGTACTCCCGAGCTGGAGGGACGGGACCTGAAGCAGTGTCCACTCCACTCTGCCTGGATCACCCATCCTGGCACTTTTAATGAGTCCTGGGATTCCTGCTGAAAACCACCAGAGGAGCAGGAGTATTTTATGCCCTGTAAGTAATTTTGCATGCTAGCATTTGGGCCACTGTCCCACCTTTACTTTCTATGGGTTTCCATCTCACACAGCCCCAGGCAAGGTGGCCCTTGTCCAAGGACATTTCATCCACGAGGACAACTGATTTCTATTAGTCCATTATTCCTGTTTTCATTTTCTGAATTGCTCATGGTGGATGAATAGAGAACTGGTGGACTAGAGAGCCTGGAGCTCTGGTCCTGGGGGGCCGGGGAGATGGGGGAGAAGCTGGAATCTCCTCCTGGTTGTTCGGATTACCAGCTCTGTGACCACCACAAATCTGAGGGTGTCAGGAGCAGAAAGGGTGTGATCGCTCAGCAGCGCCTCCCTGACGTATGGCCAGGACCCCATGGTGAACACCCAGACTGGTCCAGGAAGACTTTTGTTCTTGGCCCTCTAGCCTATCTCCCAGCCAGGAGTGTACCTTAATTGTGCCTGATTGTGAATTCCGAAGGTGAGTGAGGAATAAGCCCTCTAGGAAACCTAAACCCAGGCCCTCTTCCCTCATTCGTAGGTCTTGCTTGCTTGGGGATTTTGACCCCAGAGAAAGGATTTGTGCATGAATACTCTCCCAGCCCTCCAGTTGAAAGGAAGCTGAGTGTGGCAATCTGATCCCCTCCCTTGGGCTCTAAGGCTACATGGTAGCTGGAAGAAGATATTTTCTTTCCGAACTGAATCTGTGATTGCAGAAGGCTCTTGAAGGAGGCCTGAGTCCTATGGCTCCTTCAGTAGGCTGTGGGACAGAGTGGCAAACAGCAGTCTTTGGAGTCAGACAGATCTGACTTTGAACCCCTGCTCGTTCTTTACCATGTGTCTATTGGGTATGTCATTGGAAGTCTGCTCCTTGAGTTTTCTGCTTTGTCGTTTGAAGATCATCGCATGAGGGATGCAGAACATGGACCCATGCCCGGGTGCCTGGGTCTCATCCTCATCCTACCCCCTTCCAGCCCTAGGACCCTGAGCAAATCCCTCCTCCTCTCTGTGCTCCAAGTGCCTGATATATGGAATGGGGCGAATCTTACGCTCTACCTGGAGGAGTATCATAGTTGTTGAGAGTACAGCATGAGAAACAGCTGAAGTGGGTTTGGAACAGTACCTGGCATGTGGTAAGCATTAAATAAATAAAGCATTAGCTATAAATGTCATTGTTTACAGGGTGCTAGTGAGATTTCAATTAGATGAGCATCTAGAATAATGGACAGTATTTCGTGTGTGCTTAACATACCATTGCTGGATGAATGAATAAAGATCGGGATGAATAACTATCAAGCACGGGGGAGACACCCACAGGACTGCAGCCTTTCTGGCTGGGCCTTGGCACAGTGTCCTGGGCTGACCTGGACTGTCGGCAGCTGGTCGTGCACACCTTCTGCCAATGCTACGTGCCCAGCTCTAGGCCTCAGTGGCATAAGCTTGAAATCTGCTCTGGTGGTGGTATTCATACCATAGACATGGGCCAATGTTATAAATCGAGGTTTGGTTTGTTGTTATCGAGACAGAGAGAGAGAAAGGAGAGGAGAGAGGGAGGGAGAGGGAAATGGGAGAGAAAGAGAGAGAAAGAGAAGCATTGATTTCCACCTAACACATCCTTGACTGGCCAGGGGACCATTTTTACACCTGCCACTGCCATCTTCAGAGACCCGTTCTGACCATGTTATTACAGCATACATGATCCAAAATAAGTCATTTTGTAGCAGATAAGAAGATATTAGTGGATGTTGAGAGCCTGGCTTTGGAGACCCCGTGAAGTGAGGAGTGCATAAATTTTGTGGGTTTGGTCGTCACTAATGCCTGGCTGTGGCGTGATCTGGGTGGCCAGTCTGGGGCTTTCTGTAACTTGCCAAGACTAAATTAATGCTTGGAGCCTCCCAGGAAGATCATGACACTCTGCCTGGGTCCTCCCGCTCTCCTCTAAATGCCATCTGCGGAGCTCCTAGGTGGACCCTTTCCCCAAGTCCTGAGTAAGGAGAACCATTTAAGGCCGTTCCAAATCTACTTTGGTACCAACTGACTTTGACGCAGCGCAGCAATGAAAGGAGCCGGATGGAAGTGCAGCTGGTAAGCGCATGGGACAGAAGAAAGAAACACGTACAAGAATTTGTAAATGGCCCAGGCTTTAAAGACTCATCCAAAGTGATCTTAAAGGGAGAGGAATGCACAAAGCAAGACTGCCCTGAGTGTGTCCTGGGATCACGGTGGTCTCCGCCCGGCTCACCCTCATTCATCAGCAGGCTCACAGCCCCCTCCAGCTTCTTCAAGGAAATGGGGGTGGGGTAGCCTCTCTATTTATTTTTTTAGCTCTTCTGGTAAGTGGATGATCAACCAGGTTTGACAACCGTTGCATCCTAATAAATAATCTCTCTTTTAAAATGTGTTGACATATCGTTTGTGTTTCGATGGCCCTAAAGGGCTTTAGAGGAAAGTCGGTTAATCTTCTGTTCTGAGGAAGACCAGCTACTGTTCACTCTTGGAAGAATAAACAGAAACGTGCTGTGCTTTTAATCTTTAAATTAGCACCATTGGAGACTGGCAATTAGTAGCGCTTCTCAGTAGGGGGGTGTTCACACTCCCTTCAGGCACTGGAGGGAGGGGTAGCCACTTGGATCTAGGCTGGGTTTGGGGGACAACACTGAGTTAGGAGGCGGGCCGGGCCGGCTCACCTAAAACTGTGGGGCTGGGCAGAAGGGACAAAAGGCAGTGCCCTGGGCAGAGGGAAGCTGGGGAATGACAGGGGACCGTCCAAAGCAGCAGATCTGAAGATGACCACACACAGAGAATTGAAAACCGACTGGAAAATAAAGGGTCTGTTACTGAGGGTAGCAAGACGGATTCTAGAGGTTTGGAAGAACGGGGAGGGGGGAGCCTTTTTCGGACAGAGTCTGATGCCTCCTGCGTAGGGCTGGAGCCGCACCTATTCTTGGGGAAGCTCGTTTTCCCACCTGTTACAAAACTGATACTCCTCTATTAACAGGTTGAACAGATAACAACTATTTCAGTTGTTATCGGGCTTGGCTGCCCGTCAGAATCTCCCTGCAAGCTGGTGCGACAGTCAGAGACTCAGGCCCTGATCTACTTAATCAGACTCTGTGGAGGGTGGTCTCTGGAAACCAAGCGGATACTCAGGCGGGCTGGTAGAGAGGTGGCACCCGAGTACAGAGTGTCAACTCCAGGTCCAGCCCAGTTGGACTTAAATCCTGACTTCACCATTTACTCCCTGGGTCACATTGGGCCTTAATTTCCTTGTCTTCAAAATACAATGTTAATAGTAACTGCATCACAGGGTTGTCAAAAGATTTCAGTGAGACGATATTTGCAAACTGTAAAATGCCTGGTATGTTATCATTATCATTATTATTGTTTCCTTTATGAAAGAGTAGCCAGTCAATGCAGAGATAGTGGGGGTAAAGAAATACATACTGTCATCCTACCCATAGACATACACATCATATACACCCATCAAGAGTTAAAAATGTCACATGCTGGTGGGGACCATAGTATCTTGGAGAACTATGTCTTCTTAGCTTGGGTTCCCGCAGAACCAGACCCCAAGATGCAAGTTGAGGCCAGGTTGTGTAGACGAGCCCTGGAAACAGTGATGAAGAAGGGGGCAGGCCTCGAAAGAGCGAAGCCCCATTGGGCATCAATTTCCTGATCCTTTCTTTTCCTTTCTGCAAGAGATAAAGAGTACCTCATTAGGTGTTTAAATCAGATTAATGGCCATTAGTACCAGATTTCTCCTGCTCCGCCTGCATTTTGTTTCTTTTGGGATGACTCTGTGAAACTAATTGCTTTTTACAGGAGCAGCACAGGGGCAGATATGGGGAGGGAAAAAAATTCTCTGTCTGACCAGGCTGGTTGAATTCCACATTTTGACTTGGCTTCTAAGTCTGGAGGAGGGAGAGCAGGCAAGCAGCCTGCGCTCCGTGGGCTCGGAGGGGAGGCCTCGTGTGGGGAGGGTGGAGAGCAGCCCTGACCTCCTAAGAGGGGAATGATGTTTGATGAGCTCGGCTCCTGGGAGTGCTGATTCACAGAGGTCCTTCAGATGTCAGCTGAGTAGGGATTTGTGGACAGCAGGAGAGGGCTGGAGGAGCAACACAGACAGGATGACACCTGGCCCCATGCAGGGTGCAAATTGTATTTCTCCCTCAACGCAGACTATTGACAACTCCTCCATTGATTCTAAATCTGGCAAAGTCACAGAGAGCAGACTCCCTACCTCCTCTTTCCCCAACACATTAAAACAGACATGAAATACAGCTTTCCCCTTTTTTCCACAGTGATGCTCCTGCCATGCTCCCCCCAGACACTTCATTAAAAGTTATTCATAGATATTTCAAGAAGTAGTTAAAGGTAGCTTCCAGAGGGGGAGAAAAGTGAAAGAATGCAACTTGGAGACAGGAAGTTGAACATCAGATCTTTAGCAAAAGTAGAAAAGCAAAAATGCTGAACCCCATGATTAGTCATTACATTTTTCTCTGAGCTTCCCGGCAGCCTCAGCAAAAAGGTCAATATGAGGAGTTGTATATTTGTGTTCAGGTATAAAGAAAACCACAAGTTCTTCATATTTTTTTAGCTGAGTTCTGAGAGGTATTTGTCATATATACATTATAGCTAATATGTGATAGTGTCTTGGACCACAGTTTCCTAGCAAACTCAGAAGTGCCTCTGAGATAGTTCTTTCTTGCTTTGGCAACTGATAAAAGTTGAAGGAAAACATGAAAACCTAATTGTTAAAGGCACTTTGCAATAACTATGAGCCAGTATTAACTGTGATATTTCAGGACTTTTTCGATGTTTGATGGCAGCTGTTTGATCATGGCTAAGGGAATTCTGTCTTCTAATCAGTAGCCAATTCTGGGATGCAGCAGGCTAAGAACAGAAACCTTTATTCTAGTTCTTTTGCCAGAGCTCAGGGGTAGAAAGGGGCAAGCAGCTCCTATGAGAAGCAAACTTTTTCTTCTCTTGCTGCCACCTTCTAAGTGGTTCTTCTGTGTCTATCTGTCCCTTCTCATTTCCTGTGCATCAGGAGTTCACGATCTTACTATAACGTCAGCACACCAGAATAATAGAGCCCGTTTTGTTAGCCTTCGTGTGCAACAAACCAGCCCACAGGTTACTGGTTTAAAACAGTAGCCATTTACTGGCTCACAGTTCTGTAATAAGGTAGCTCGTGTCTGCTCTGCAGGGTGTCAGCTGGGCTCCCCCTGCATTTACAATCAGCTGAAGGATCCAAGATGGCCTCTCTCACATGTCTTGGCCTCGGTGGGGTGGCCTAAATTAATGGGGACTCCCTGGGCCTCTCAAGCTCAAAGAGGCTGGTCTTCCTTACTTAGGGTAGCAAGATAATGAAAGCAGAAACTGTAAGGCTTCCTCAGGCCTATGTCTGCACCAGCCCAGGTCCCTCCAACAGCATCCTATTGCCCCACAGTCAGCCCGGATTCAGTGTGTAGAGCAGCTACACAAGGGTGCGAGTTCAGGGAGGTGTGATTCTTGGAGGATTGTTGGGTGGCAATTATCTACAGCCCTGTGCCACCAATAAACTCAACCACAGTGGTCCTGTAGGCAGCGGTTCTCACCCGAGGGGTGGGATGGGAGAGAAGGGGACAAGTAGTCCCCCTTGGGAGTGAGGAAAGGTATCATTTGGTATTAGCCCACTTCTCACTCTAACTTTCTGGACTCGCGCCACCCTCATAAGTCCGAATACAGGCTTTTTGAGTTCTATTTAAAATTGTCAAAACGGAGGGGCACAGGGTGGCTCAGTCATTAAAGCTTCTGCCTTCAGATCAGGTCATGATCCCAGGGTCCCGGGATTGAGCCCCGTGTTTGGCTCCCTGCTCGGCGGGAAGCCTGCTTCTCCTTCTCCCACCCCCCCTCCTTGTGTTCCCTCTCTCGCTGTGTCTCTCTCTGTCAAATAAATAAAGTCTTTAAATAAATAGATAAATAAATATAATTTTCAAAATGGTTATGTCAGAGATGGACCTTTGAAGACATGGAACAGGAAATTTTTTAAGAGGCCTCCTGACAGCCATGCTTGAAGACACTGTAAGCATGGGGCACACCGAGTTAGGCCCCTCTGTCTATGGCCAACCTTGGACAGCCGCATCCCCAAGCCTCTCCAGTCAGCTGTGCTGCTGCAGATCATGAGGTCATGTTCACATCAGCTAAAGTGAGATACACAGTGTGTTAATGGCAGCCTCAAAGTCAGTTCAGTTTTCATCGGGCTGGAACGAGAAAGCCGACGGGCCTCACTGGCCCTAACTCCGGGAAAGGGTCACACTGTGTGAAAGGATGACTCGAATGACAGTTGAGGCCATATGCTGATCACTTTTGCAGAAGCCAGAAAAGCCAGAAAGCAGGAGGGCTAGATCATCCAGCCACTGGATAACAGAATTAGGGGCAAGACATTCTGACTTCAGAGAGACGGTGTAAATCTTTAAAAAGATTGAAAGAGGGCTAAACGTAAGATCCTATGTTTTGGCTCAGAGCATGCGTAAACACACAGGCACATACACATACACACACACACACACTCACACACACAAGCATGCACCCACACATGCATGCAGCTGTGAAGAAAAGGAATGAAGGAGCCTGATTTGGCAGCACCAGGTGAAGAGGACCTTTAGTTGTCTGTTTCCAGGAAGCTCAAGTTGAGTCGAAAGCAGGCCAAATTAATGTGACCTTCAACTACATGAATAGGAGCATAGACTCTAGGATGAGGGAGGTGATTTGTTCATTCTATTCTGTATAACCCAGTTTACTCCATAAGTATTAGACCAATATCTAGGTGTGTAATTTAAAAGTGTTAGAGAAAACCACATAACTTGAGGGAAGTTTGGTGTGATTAAAGAACCTGAACTCAGAGGAACTAAAGACACTTGACCTAAAATCCCCGGCAAGGACTTAAGGATGGTCTTTAAATGGTTGTCATGTGGAAGAGGGATTGTATCTGCCCCCTTTGGCCTCCAGAATAAATCTTGGACCAGTGAGTGGAAGGTGGAAGACCCCTGGCATTTGGAACATCTAACAGTTGGAGTGGCCCAGTAAGGAATGGGCTGCATAGTGTGTCCTGTCACTTTGAGGCTGAAGGATCGAACACACATCAGGTTAGCCAGAGGGGACCTGACCTTAGAGGGGTAATCCATTCAAAACAAATGTTAAAATCCTGTCCAACTGACGCTGAGGTCTTGGCATTCATAGGGATTTGCCCAAGATCACAGAGCAAGTTGGTAGATGTCTAGGAACTGACTTTCCTGCCTCCCTTTCTGCATTTCTGCCCTGGATGCCAAGTTCCCCTCACCAATGTGATGATGACTCAGCAGAGATGCCTAGGGATCATATCCTATCCATCCTTCCAGACCGATTTGTTTGGCCACCATCGTGTGTAAAAAGGTTTGAAATTGGGGTGCCTGGGTGGCTCAGTGGGTTAAAGCCTCTGCCTTTGGCTCAGGTCGTGATCCTGGGGTCCTGAGATCGAGCCCCGCATCGGGCTCTCTGCTCAGCAGGGAGCCTGCTTCCCTCTCTCTCTGTCTGCCTACTTGTGATCTCTGTCTGTAAAATAAATAAATAAAATCTTAAAAAACAAAAAAAAAGATTTGAAATCAATGTCTGCAGGGGGGCATACCAGTTCTGGCAGTGGCCACCGTGCCCCACAGTCTTCCCTGGACATGAGGTCCCGCACATGCTCACATCTCCTGCTTGGCCACCATGGCCTTGCTGCTTGCTGAATCTAACCTAGAGACAAGGCAGAGCAGGAGTAGGAGGTCCTGAACTAGAGCCCATGAAGAAGGCTTTGCAGCTCCTTCTCTTATAGCTCCCAGCGTGATGGAAACTGACAAAGGGCAGAAAGGAGCTTTTTTTTTTTTTTTTTTTAAGCATCTACACCGTGCTATGCATTTTTCACACATGTTAATCCCATTTAATCCTCATAACAACTCTGTTAGTTTCCTAGAGCAGCCATAACAAAGTGCCACAAATTAGGTAGCTTAGAGCAATAGGAATTTATTGTCTCACCATTCTGGAGTCCAAAATCAAGTCCAAATCAAGCAGGGCCACGCCCTGTCTGAAGGTGATAGAGAGGGATCTGTTCCAGGCCACCTAGCTTCTGGTACCTCAGGTCTTCCTCAGTTTATAGGTGGTCATCTTCTCTTTCTGTTTCCCTCCTTGTCTTCCTTCTTTGCCTCTGTCTGTGTCTGAAGTTCCTCCTTTTTAAGGAATACCTGTCATATGGGATTAGGACCCAAAGATCTTACCTCGGTTAAATCTGCAAAGACCCTATTCCCAACGAAGGTCATCTTCTAAGTTACTAGGGGTTAGATTTCAACATACCTTTTTGCAGGGACACAGTTCAACCCCTAACAGTCCACCCTGTGCTTCCGCACAATTCATGTCCTTACCACATGCAAAATACATTCACCACATCTGATATCCACACAGACGTCAACAACTAGTTTAGTAACAGGCCCAGGATTATAATAACACTGATACTTGGAAAGCAGCCTTAAATGCAGAATTGCTGACCCCAAACACCATCCCTTCTACGGCACAGGGCTGCTGCTATGGGGCACGCCCACTGTGTGCCAGGCACTGTGCCTGCTACCTCATACCCTTTTGTCACAGTGCCGTGCTGGTCTGGTTGGGCCCCAGACTGGGCACCAAGGGGCACAGAGCTCCTACTATCTTCTTCTTTTTTTTTTTTTTTTAAAGATTTTGTTTATTTATTTGAGAGAGAATGAGAGAGAGAGAGAGCATGAGAAGGAGGAGGGTCAGAAGGAGAAGCAGACTTTCTGTAGAGCAGGGAGCCTGATGTGGGACTCAATCCTGGGACTCCAGGATCATGACCTGAACCAAAGGTGATCGCTTAACCAAGTGAGCCACCCAGGCGCCCTGCTCCTACGGCCTTCTGATAGGGATGAGGCTCAGCCCAAGTGGGTCTGTCCCAGGGCCTGGGCATGAGCGGGCTGAGAAGGTGGAGGAGGGCACCCAAATGGGCAGTCCAGGAGAATACAGACAAAGAGAAACAGAGTCCTGGGGAGATGCAGTGGTTGCAGGTAGGAGAATGCAGCCCACCTGGGTCATTCTGGGGGGAGGGGTGTCGTGGGCTATTGCCTGAACTTCTGTGGAAGACCCAATGAATGTGGCTGCTGTGCTGTCACTAGCTGGGAGGCAAGGGGGTGGCAGGAGCCGTTTACATTATGAAGCAGGGGAATCAGATGCTTAGCCAGGCAACGGCAGGCAACAACCCAATACCAACTGCTCACATGGCATAATGCCTGGTCCTCCACTTCCTGGAAAGATGGCGATCCAGGCAGTATATTAGGCAGGCGATCTAATCTTCGTCGATGGAAGCTTTCTTTGAGCATTAGAGGAGCTCCAGTGGAGGGCATTGGGGAAGAAAGAGGCCACTGAGCTGATGAGAAGAATATGGCTTTGGAAGTCTTTAGACCCGGCTTGAAACCAGCCCGCACCACTCACGAGCTGCGTGGCATCGGACAAACTGAGAAACCCTTCTGAGCCCCATTCTCCCGTGGGCCGGTTGTGAGGATTCAATAGACAGGGCGTGTGAAGCACGCGGTCCTGTGCGAGTTGCCGAGCTTAGTACAAACTGTTTCCCTTTGAAGCTGAGTGGCGCTGGCCATCCTGGGGAACATGAAGGGGACCTGGGGAGGGAAATGGACCCTCCAGCCTCTCTGTGGGGGAGTCCGTTCACCCTAAGAGGGTGAATATCTTCATTGCACCTTCCCCGCTATGCTAATGATGCATTTTCTCCCCCTCCAGAGGAACTGAAGGAGAAACTGACAGAGTATGTGGACAAGGTAAATGGCCAGAAGCCGGGTTTCATCAAAGTCGTGCGTCACAGCAAGCAGGAAGGCCTCATCCGCTCCCGAGTCAGCGGCTGGAGGGTGGCCACTGCCCCTGTAGTGGCCCTCTTCGATGCCCATGTGGAGTTCAATGTGGGCTGGTAAGTGCCCATCAGGAGAGGAAGATGAGTCCCAGGGTGGTCCTGGGCTGTGGCTCAAAGGAGTGCAAAGCATGCTGGGATCTCAGTCATAGTGGGGGAAAGGAGAGAACTGTGGAAACAGCTGAAATCGGATGTATGACTGATGTAGGCAACAGGCCAGCCCTTCGAGGTTGGGGAGAGCCGGGGGTCAGCAGACCAATGCACAGTGTCTCAAGGGTATGGTGACATTGGGTGTGACCCTGGCTAGTGGCTTCTCTCTAGGAGGCAGGGTCTGGGAGAAGGTAAATGCTAAGGGCCAAGCTGAGAGTGCCAGCCCAGCTAAACACAGTGCAAGTGTCCAGCAAGGGACAGCTGGACCAGACTTGAGGCAGGAGCCCAACCATACAGACAGGGTCAAGGCCCAGTGGTCAGAGGGGGAGAAGGTAGCTTGATGTCATCAGGTGGGATCCCCCCTTCCCCAAAATGCCCTGCCAGGCGTAGCATAGAATCTCAGACTTTCCCTACTGGTGAAACTGGGTCTCAAAAAAATTTCCTTTCTCTGGTGAGGGCTGCTCGGCGGCTGCGTGGGGCAAAACAAAATGTATATGGCCTCCGTGGCTGCAGCCAAGCAGGGATGGGGCACCTGACCCCGATATCCCGGCAGGGCTGGAGGGTGCACTCTGGCCAGCCCACTGTGTGTGGCTTTGCAGAGAGCAAGGGTGAGGAGGGCCCTTAATAGGAAGGAGCCGCCGGGCATGCACACCACATGGCTAGATTTGGGCAGAGTTTTACATAACACACTCAAATTAAGGCTGCAATGAAGCCGTTTTTTATAGTTGAAGTCCCCGCTTGCCATTTGTGACTATTTAAAAAGCATTTTCATTGGATTTATGGCCAGAAGAGGAGAGGGACACTTACTATTTCAAGCTGATTTGAATAAACAATTATGCAACAAATGCATTATTAATAAGAAGCTCATCATTCCTGTCTGCAAACACTTTACTTGCCTGGTGTCCATTGGGGCCTCCTGGCTCCTTGGAAAGCCCTCCTCCCCACCTCTCCATGGGCGGTGGAGAACCGGTGGGATGGGGTGGCATGTCTGGAGGACGGAAGCAGCCATGAGTAACTGGTGAAAATACGTTTGTTCTCACCTCCATGGCTCTGCCATCCTCATCTGCCTTTTCCTCCTGCTTGATACAATGAATTTTAGCAAAATCAAAGCCCAAGTTGAAAGCTTCCCATGGAACCTCAGATCTCCTCCTTTCTTCTTGCTTAGGCCTTAAGATTTTTTTTTTCTAGTGGAAAAAGGGAAATCAAACAGACATAAGGATCTAAGGCACTAATGGTCTCTCAGCTCAGCCCAGGACGTGCTGCAGGAGTGGGGTGGAGGGGTGGAGATTAAACAGGGGCTCCTTCCCAGGAGGCCAGGCAACCTGCTGAAGCAGAGAGCCAGGTGGCTTTTTGCCTTTTTCTGCGGGGGAAGGAGCATCGGGGTCACCAGTCTGGTATTTACCCACCTCTGAAGGAGTGACCCTTCTCTCCCTCCCTCTTGCTCAGGGCTGAACCTGTGCTCACACGCATAAAGGAGAACCGGAAACGCATCATCTCGCCATCCTTTGACAACATCAAATATGACAACTTTGAGATAGAAGAGTACCCACTGGCCGCCCAGGGCTTTGACTGGGAGCTGTGGTGTCGCTACCTAAACCCCCCCAAGGCCTGGTGGAAGCTGGAGAACTCCACCGCCCCGATCAGGTAATGTGTCCTTACCCATGGGTCTCTCCACCTTATCTTCCATGCAGGGGCTCCCTTCCCAACTCAAGCCCTATTCCCCAAATTCCAGCCCCACTGTGGGATGACAGGATGGGGGTTGGAAGGGAATTACAAATGACCTTCAGTCACCACTTACAGGCCCTTTCTGTAGAACCATGGCACCCAGAATCCACTCAGAGGCTCAAACTTACTCATTTCAGCACATGACCATGGGACACCTGTTGGGGGCCAACAGTTGTGCCGGATGCCGGGGATCCAGAGTGATTAAGATGCAGTTCCTACCCCCAAAAGCCTGCAGTCTGGTGAGGACAGACAAAATAATTAGAATAGCAAATGAGTGCTGGAGGAAACTGTGTGGAAAGTGGGGAGAATCTTTTTTGGAGACTAGGATTTGTACTTGTTTTTAAGTGCAAATAGTAGATTGCAAAGTTGGGGCAGGAGCACTCATAGTTGAAGACACAGTGTAAGTTCACGGACACAGAGGAAGTATAAAGGGACCTTTGCAGGGAGGAGCATGAGGAGGCAGCCCCATGCCATGAGGCCCGAGGGCCAGAGAGGCAAGATCGGACCCCACAACAGCTTGGATCTCTCACCACTATTTGAGTTTATCCTGTAAGAGTCCATTAAAAGTGGCTTCAAACTGCATTTCAAGGATGACAAGCTCTTTTTGCCTTCACTGTTGCCTTCACAGACTCCAGATGACTCCTCTGTTCTCTGGGTCAGGACTCCTGCAACAGCCACCCCACCAGTCCTTATTTCTGTCTGGTTAATCACAGACCAGGTACCTTTATGCTCTCTGCAAAGTCTTGCCCATTAAACACAGAGATGACACCAGAGGTGGCCTAGGGGACTATTCTTAGAATGAAAGAGGAGATTAGAAACTGATGTTGCTTTGTATTACATGAGGGAGAAAGATTATGAAAAAATCTAATTGAAAGTGGGTGATTATTATCTGAGATCATATCCTTCCTTGCCAGAAGAAAAAAAACTACATTCATATTTAAAACCGGGTGGAAGAGAACTATCTAGCTTTCCTGCAGTTATCTCTGTTACCCACCTGTTAGCCCCTGCCACAATACTGTGTTGTGAAATATTTGTTCAGAGGTCACTGTGTGCAAGGGCCTTTCCCACACATGGTCTCATTTGCTTCTCATTATAACCTTGTGACAGCTCATTGTGTCACCCTTGTTTTATAAGATGGGGAAAACCCATAAGACAGAGGAAGGAGAATGGCTCTGTCAAAGGCTATGGGCAGTGGAGCCAGGATCCAAACCTAGGTCAGCTAGATCCCACATCGAGTTGTCATCCTTGTAGACACTCCCAGTTGAGCTCAGAACTGGCATGGCTGGAATTGTGCCTCAGCATGCTGAATGATCCTGGAAGGAAGATCCTTGCTGTCATGCAAGGAGAATTCTTGCCGAAGACTGCACTGATATTACCTGCTTTGTTCTGCTCATCTTGAAATGTGTTGGCCTAGTCATAGTAAACCAGTGTTCTACCCTTGACAGAGAATATCATCTCAGCCTCAAAGTTTTCATCACCTAATTCTTGTCAAAAATTTGGCCAAGAGAAATTATATTCATGGAAGTTTTAGGGGAAGAACTGTATTGGTTTTATCCCTAGATGAAGATAACCCCACAGAAAGCTGTGGGTTATACAAATATACCTTGCCCACTTTGGCTCCTGTTTCTTTGGGGCTGTACGTCAGTGCTGTGTCCGCATGATGTAAGCTAGGAAAAGAGCCCAGAGATACTATTGCATTCTAAAGTGACATCTTTGAACACTGAGGTGCATGTGGCCCTTCTTTTCGCTACATCTGTATCTGTGGGGTGGTCCATATACACAATGGAATATTACTCAGCCATCAGAAAGGATGAATACCCACCCACCACTTGCATTGACATGGATGGGACTGGAGGGGATTATACTGAGTGAAATAAATGAAGCAGAGATAGACAGTTATCATATGATTTCACATGTATGTGGAACACAAGAAATAGCATGGAGGACATTAGGAGAAGGAAGGGGAAAATGAGAGGGAAATCAAAGGGGGAGATGAACCATGAGAGACTATGGGCTCTGGGAAACAAACTGAGGGTTTCAGAAGGGTGAGCCCGGTGATGGGTATGAAGGAAGGCACATATTGCTTGGAGCCCTGGGTGTTATATGCAAACAATGAATCATAGAACACTACATCAAAAACTAGTGATGTACTGTATGGGGACTAACATTCTAAAAAAAAATTAAAAATACAGTGATGTCTTTTGAGAGGTTGTTCACTATATCCCAAAGTGACCTCTACAAAGACTGACATGAGAAATTTCTTTCAGACTGACTGCTAGTCAAAGAAAATCTTGCTAGCCCCAAGGAATGAGTATATTTTCATGTGGGAACTCTAAATGTATTTCTAAGACACGTTTGTTCATTTTCACCTTGGCTGCCAGGAAGCTTAGCATCAATTTTGTGAGTCTCCTTTAAGGACTGTCAAGGAGGACCTAATGCTGCATTCTAACTAGGCCCAATTTGTTGTAAACTTTTGGCCTTTTCAGGCATTTATGTATTTTGTTTTTCATGGTATTGTACATTTTTTGTAAGCTATCTCTAATCCTTTGGGGAATGAGGCAGGGTATAACCCAATAACAGGTTCAGGCTGATTGGGTCCACTTCACACCCCAGCTGGTTAATAAGGAACAGACCATCCGAAGTGTCCTATGCTCATGGCACAGCAACTGTTTTAGAGTATGCTGTTCCCCTGAGTGGGTTTGGCCAAATGGGGAAGGCCCCTTCCTGCATGTCTTAGAGCACCATGTTGAAATATTCAACATTTTCAGGATGTCAAGGACAAGGTTGAGACTTGACTCTGCCCACCCTGCTGCTTTTAAATCACCGTGTGTTTAAAGAAGGGATTCTCTGGGCTTTTTCAATGTGCAAGTGCATCTTTTTTTTTTTTTTTTTAAGATTTTATTTATTTATTTGACAGACAGAGATCATAAGTAGGCAGAGAGGCAGGCAGAGAAGAGAGGAGGAAGCAGGCCCCCTGCTGAGCAGAGAGCCCAATGTGGGACTCGATCTCAGGACCCTGGGATCATGACCTGAGCTGACGGCAGAGGCTTTAACCCACTGAGCCACCCAGGTGCCCCACAAGTGCATCTTTTTAAATGATTTTTCAAGGCACCACTATCCCCACAGGTTTTCAAGGTTTTATATTATTTCATTCAATCCATGTGAGGTTATGGTTGATTCTGTTCCGTAGATATGGAATCGGAGGCTCCAGGAGTCTAGGAAACTTTTCTCAGGAACACACAGACAGGCAAAGGGTTGTCCTCATTAGCGGGCCCCTCCAAGGACAGGGTCAAGCATCCTCCGTTAGAGCAGGAACTCAGCCTAGTTTAGGGGGAGTGGATTGAAGTGCATTTACTGCCCTGGCTGCCCATGGTCTATGGAATGTGAGCCCATCCAGAATAAAATGCTGTGATTTGAAAGGAGGAGGTGAAGCAGGGAGCCCAAGGCTCTTGTCTCCACCGGAGCAGCCTCCTGCACGGGCATTGTCCAAAGCGACGACCTTCGAAAGAGCTCTTTCTCCACCTTGATGAGTTTCCAGTTCCAAAGATGGGTCCATTTGCATGTGACTGACAGTTTTCTTATAGCTGAGGATCCATCATTTCTCTTTTTCTTTCTTCCCCTCCCCGACCCCAACTCCTTCAGCCACCCCCTGATAAGATGCTATACAAGGGCTAGAGATGGTAGCTGTGTGCGGTGGAACAATTCAAAGTCCTTTGTGCAAGTTCATGGTCTCAGCAGAGACGCAGCCCCTGTGCGTTCATGCTGATTCTCCTAAGATGAATCACTCCTGGTGAAGTCCTGTGCCTCACCGGGCACCTGCCCACAGCCACAGAGCCCCATGCTCACTCTCTCACTCAGGAAAGGCCCTCCGGCTCCTGCACTCACTGGCTGTTGATGTGTGGCTCCGGCCTGAGACCCAGGCCCTCCACTCAGCCCCACCTGGAGGCTCTCTCCCCCTAGGGTCCCACAGGCACCTTCAGATCAGTTTTCCTAATAGGGAATGCTTCTTCCTTCTGAAAGGAAGAAGCTTTTTCTCTATGGCCCGTGTTGATGGGTGGTCCCCACCCCACCATCACCCAAGCCATAAGCAAGCTGGCATCCCAATTCCTCCCTCTCTCTCACCTGTTCATCTGTGTCTAAGTTCTGTGGGTTTACATTAAAATAAGACTTTAAACAATCCTTCTTACCATTCCCGATCCTCTGGTCAAGGACCTCATTATGTCTCACCAGACATAGCAGCAAGCTTCCCAACTGGATTCCTCTTTCTACCAGCCTCTTCCGGTCAGTCACCCCACAGCTGCCTGAGGGTTCTTTTCAAAAGCACAAATCTGTTCTCTCTATTTAAGTGTCTGGTTTTTTTGGTTTCTTTTTTTTTTTTCTTTGTTCATTTATTTTGTTTCTTAAATCCCATGTATGAGTGAAATCATAGGGTATCTGTCTTCCTCTGACTGACTTATTTCTGCTCATAACAAAGTCTGCTTAAAATTCCTCACTGACAGTCCTTTACCTCCAGATAAAATCCACATCATTTACCATGCTCTCCAAAGCCCCAACTAATCTTTCCAAGTGAACCAAGGTTTATGTGAGGAACATAAGCAGGGGACGTTAGCGTGGGTGCTCAGGTAGAAACAGAGACTGGCTGTGTGGTTCAGAGCTCAGGCGTCAGGGTAGCCGGAGACGCAGACACTCAGGCCAGGCTGGAGGGTTGAACACTCCTCCCCTGGACTGTCTACCCATTTCAGCACCATCTGGAATGACAACTGGCCCCAGGACAGGAGCTCTCTGCTGTGCCCTCCCCCGTCCCCCGAAGAAACAGCCCCCCTAAAGCAGCTGGTGAAGGTGGGCCTTCAAGGTGGGCGGGCCACTCAGAGAACAAGGTCCATACCAGCTCTGGGGGCAAACGAAGGGAGAGGAACAGATTCTCCTATAGGAAGGCCCCGCTGCTGGAACTCCTTTGGCTGTGCCCAGGAAGCAGCCCTTCTGCTAACTGCTGGCCTGTCTCTCCACACCCCTGCAGGAGCCCTGCCCTCATCGGCTGCTTTATTGTGGACCGGCAGTACTTCCAGGAGATTGGCCTACTGGACGAAGGCATGGAGGTCTATGGAGGCGAGAATGTTGAGCTGGGGATCAGGGTAAGCAAGAGTTCCCACCCAGAGGACTTGGCTCAGCTCTCGGGAGAGATGAATGAGTCTAGGGGGTGGAGAAACGGAGGAAAGGATGAGGGTGACAGATGCATTCTGAATGTCTAGTTCTTAACCTTGCTCCATGTGTGTGATCAGGGCTGCTTGGGGGCAGGCAGGGGACCTATAGAATTTGGAGGAAGAAAAGGACTTCAGAAATTGTTTTGGCTAGGGCTGGGGACATGGGAGATTCAAGCTCCCTACTATGGGAAGAACCTCTTTGTTAAAACCAAACATAGGTTTCTCGGGGCTGAGCAAAAGTGTGCTCCAGGAAGAAACCTGCTGGCATCAAGGGGTGGCTGGATCAGAGTGACCTTCAGAGTCACTTCCCCTCAGAGTCACCTCCTCTTGGGATTTCTCACTCTGATATTCTCTGGCTCCTCTACAATAGTAGCCCAGAGAGCTTTCCTAAAGACTTTGTCAAGAGAGGGCTACGGGGGGCACCTGAGTGACTCAGTCAGTTAAGCATCTGCCTTTGGCTTAGGTCATGATCCAGGGTCCTGGATCGTGGGTGGAGCCCGGCATCTAACTCCCTGCTCAGTGGGGAGCCTGATTCCCACCCCCCTCTCTGCCCCTCCCCCCATTCATGTTCTCTCTCTCAATCTCTCTCTCTCTCTCAAATAAATAAATAAATTCTTAAAAAAGAAAAGAAAAGAAAAGAAAAAGAGGGCTATAGAGAAATAAACTTATGGGGCATAAGACCAAAACACAGCCAGGCTCACTCTATTCTGTTTCCTGACCCCAACACATGCTGGTCAGATACTCAGACCTGTTCATACCTTGTCCGATTCTTCTAGAGGTAGCCACCATCCTGCCCCAAATTAGAGGGCCTTTTTCAACTATCAACACATGATGCGAATCCACAACAGGCATCATTTAATTTCTTATCCCATAGGAACATTTTCTAGGCTCTGACTTTTTCTCCTGGGCCCATGTAAAGATAACCCGAAAATGACTCCCCATCTCTATCACGTCTGAAGGACGCATGAGGTCCCATGGTAGTCAGTAGGAAAGTGATAAGAGACACAATGAAGGACCTCATCCTAGAGGGAAACCCACCCATCTGCCTGGGTTGTGGTCTTATCCTCACAGAAACCCCAACATTCAAGCTGTGGCTTATCTCCACAGTGGACCCCCTTGTCCTATCCATGGGGATCTTAATTTTAAGCAGCCTGATACATCCCCTCTGTGGCAGCCCTTGGAAAGGACCTTGAACCTGCTGGAGTTTGTGGAAATCATCCAAGATATCCCTCCTCCCTGTCAGCCCTCCACGAAGACCACTGCAACATCTGGCTGGTTCTGACCTATGACCCCACTCTTGCCTCTTTTTTTTTAGCATCTGTGTCTCCAGTTCCGACTCAAGGACTCCAGCTTGGGTCCACCCTCCTCTTAACTCTAACTTCCTTAGACCTCCTACCCCACTGGGCAGCCAGCTGACCCCGGACAGACCTCGCCCTGCCTCAAAGGGAGACAGGTCACCTCCACGGACCATCTCACAACATCTGCAGGGGCCTGACCAGCCCCGTGTGGGCTGCACTTATTGCCCAGACGTGTAATCCTAGGGCTCTGACGACTGGCAGCAGGAGCAGCTTGTCCAAAGCTGAGCTTAGAAAATGCTTTTAGACACCCATATTCACTGAAGCAAAGGGAAATTGCTTTGAAGGCCATTAGAATGCCTGGGCTTCGTGGGGAGCTAACGGACTCACAGAGGGCAGAGCCCGCATTGTCTCCCTGGCCTCTCCAGCTCTCCCTACATCACTCATTTCTTCACCATCTCATTTCAGCACCACTCCTGGATAAATGATCGCCCCCAAACATACTATTTTTCACTAGGAGCTGCTGCCAGAAATTGGCAGAACCCCCTCCCATATGCGTGCTCTCTGGGTAAAGATGTTCGGGGACCAAGAGGAGTTAGACGCGTGAGCTCTGCTTCTCACTCTTCGCACACGCAGTCATGGGGCCGTGGGAGATATCTGGCTTCTCTGTGCCTCGATGAGAAAGCTGCTCTGGAGTGTGGGCTGGGGTGAGGCTTTCAAATATGTGGCAAAAATCTTTGGGTTTTGTGTTCAGGTTGTAAAATACAGTGCAAAACATTGCCTGGCATTTCTTTTTCTCCATCTCCTCCCTCCTGCTTGACAGAGATGATGGCACGTTGTGGTCATTGAAGGAAAGATGGTTTTTCAAGCAGGGACCCAACAGCCTGTTGTCTGGCAGAGCGGCAGACAAGGAGGAGCTAGTTCATTTGAATTCCAGGCTCTCCTTAAAGGGATGCAGAACTGCTCGTCGTCCCCGAAATAGATTTGCACATTTTGTGGGGCTGTTAGTGCCTTTCTTTCGTGTTTTGTGAGTTCACATCTGAGTGCCTCCCCTTCCTTATCTAGGATCCCCCTAGACAAGGTGCAATGATTCCACAGGATTGTTTGTAAAAAAGACAGACCTTGTTTTTCTCACCTCTTTGAGTCAGAGGCAACTTATTCCAAGTCCTTACCCATTTGGAACCCAGAGTTGTTTGCACAGTTATTCGCAACCTGCTCTGGCAGCTAACTATGCCATCCGTCTACATCCCTAAAAAGTAGTTCTTATTAGAAGACTCCTTTTATTCAGATGAGGGAATGGTGAAATTAAGAGTTTATGTATGCATACAACTTATAAGTGGTAGAGAAAAGATTCAACCCCAGATCTTTGTGATGGGAACGCCTAGAGAGATATACCACAGAATATCTAGGATAAAAATCCTATGAGCATCCCCCGCAAAATGATTACAGTGACCATGCAGTAATTCCTTCTACTCTCTTCACAATCATGTCTACTGAGTCCCTATGTAAAGTCTTATTCTTAATTAGTGCTCCTTTCTAATAAGTCTTTTTTTTTTTCTGATTTCTACTTCCACAACTCAGTGGGGAAAAGAAGAGAGTTGCTATGGGCAAGCAGAATGAAAAGAGCGAGATAATAAGAGGACGTTGAATAGGAGAGAGAAAGATTGTATAGATGATGGCTACAAATATGCTAGAATATATAAGAGAGCATTCAAGAGGTGGTAAGAAATTAAGAAATTATTGGAGACAATAAATAAATGGAGTTGACTGCCCTCAAATATATGTTGAAGTTCTAACCTTCCATCCAGGTGAATATGATCTCATTGGAAATTGGGTCTTTGCCCATGTTAATCAGGTGAAGATGAGGTCATACTATGTTACAGTGGCCCTAATCCAATATGACTGGTGTTTTTAGAAGGAAAATTTGGGTACAGACAGGCTCAGAGGGAGGATGACCATGTGAAGGCAGAGGCAGATTGGAGTAATGCCAGGGAAGGCCTGGGGCCACCAGAAGCTGGAAGAGGCAAGGCAAGATCCTGCCCTAAGGCTTTAGAAAGAGCATGGTCCTGTCAACACCTGATTTCAGACTTCTAGCCTCTAGATTTGTGAGAGAATAAATCTGTGGTTTTAAGAGAACCCGCCTGTGTTGCGTTGTTATAACAACCCAAGGAAATTAATACTGAGACCAAAACATGAGTGAAAATAGGAACCTATAGGGACGCCTGGGTGGCTCAGTTGGTTAAGCAGCTGCCTTCGGCTCAGGTCATGATCCCAGCGTCCTGGGATCAAGTCCCACATCGGGCTCCTTGCTCGGCAGGGAGCCTGCTTCTCCCTCTGCCTCTGCCTGCCATTCTGTCTGCCTGTGCTTACTCTCTCCCCCCCTCTCTCTCTGATAAATAAATAAAATCTTTGGAGAAAAAAAATAGGAACCTAGAGAAAGTATGAAGAACCTGGTGACTTTAGGCTTATGATTTCTTAATTTCATGGAGTACAGAGGACAGGATACAAAGCCTCAGGGTTTCCCAACATGAAGAGTCTCATATAATAATCCCCTGATTCCCCATTTTACCTCTCACAAAACTAGTACTCCAAAGACCAATTATCTCTGTGTAAGATGAGCTAGAAATACTCCCACCCTCACCCCCAGAGTTAGGGTAAAAATTGCCTTCCTCAATTTTATGATGAGAAGAGAAGAAAAATTCTCCTTTGTGAATCCCTCCCTTGGATTTATAACATAAAATCAAAATACTTCATGGTCCAGAAAATCTCAAGAGCAGAATTTAACTTAAAGTTGTTGGAAGTTCTTAGGCATCTACAAAAATGTATACAAACCCTCTCTGGGGAAAGACCCCTTTAACCCAGGCTATAAAACTTCCCACGGCCAGAGTTTCAAGGAATGTGAATTCACCTTTTTAAAAAATCACAAGACAAGGGGAAAAAAAAATGCACCAGAAGCAAAAGCACTGGACAGCCCAATTTGTTCTACAAAATCCTCAAGCATTGATTCTATCAGATGCAGGATATGAAATAAGTTGTATACTAGGTTTAAAAAAAATAGCAGATGGGTGGGGCGCCTGGGTGGCTCCGTCAGTTAAGCATCTGACCACCCTCTCTGTGTGCCTCTGACTCTCCCTCTCTCTCTCTCTCTCTCAAGTAAATAAATCTTTAAATAAATAAGAGATTGGAAAAATAAATAAGAAGAAAGAGACTATGAAAAAGACCAGTCATATTGGGATAAAAATAGAATCCCAAACATAATAAATATAAAAATGGGGATGCCTGGGTGGAGTTGAACACCCAACTGACTCTTGGTTTTGGCTCAGGTTATGTGATGGAGTCATGTAATGGAGCCCCTGGTGGGCTCCACGCTCAGTGGGGAGTCTGTTTGAGTTGCTCTCTCCCTTTCCCTCTGCCCTTCCTCCCACTTGTGCTCCTTCTCATTCTTTAAAAAATAAAAAATTAAAACAAAAATGGAAATTAAAAGCTTAATGGATTGATTAAATGTTCAGACGGACATTGTTAAAGGAAAAAATAGTACATTGGGAAATAGACCTAAAGAAATTATTCAAAATCAGCCCAGAAATACAAAGAAAGAAATAAGAAAAAAAAAGAGAGAGAGAGAGAAAGAGAAAGAGACTGAAAGACAGGTAGAATTGTGGAAAAGTGTCTAAACATCTTAGAATTCCGATGGAGATGGTAAAAAGTGAGGATTAGGTAAAAGCAATATTTGAAGAGATAATGACTAAAAATGTACCCAAGCTCGTAAAAGATGCCAGTCCTCAGATTCAGAAAGCCAACCTGTCCAAAGTAGGATAAATACAAATATATTCACACTTAGACATGTTATAGTGAATGCCAGAGGCAGAAAGAAAATCTGATAGCAGTCAGAGGGAAAAGATAAACTACCAAAAAAGTAATAATAGAATAACAGGTGACTTTTCAGTGGAAAATAAAAAAAAAAGGAATCCAGAAGACCATGGGACAATAAATATTCTGAGAGAGAATAATTGTGAGCTTATGTATGTATGTATATGTGTGTGTATATATATGTATATATATGGACTCAATAAAAATATCTTTTAACTAGGGTAAAAGAAAATCATTTTCTAGAACATAAAAACTGCAAGAGTTTGCCACTAACATATCTTCACTAAAATAAATTATAAAGGGTACACTTCAAGTATAAGGAAAATTATCCCAGAAGGAAATCTGAAATAAGAGAAGAATACTTAGCTCAAAAAGTAGTAAATTTATGAGTAAATCTAAAGAACTGTTGATGGTAAATAACACTATTGTAATGTCTTGTGGGATGATTAAAACCACAATGCATGATGACAATTGCAAATAAGTTGGGAAAGGGTGATTGTAATTAGAGTGTTCTAAATGCCTATATGTTAATGAGGATGGAAAGGATACTGGTTGACTTTGAATTTTGATGAAATAAGCATATTAAAGTTTCTAGGGAAGCCATGAAAAGCATAGATAAAGTATAACTTCCAGAGTTGTAGGGGGGGGAAATAAAATATGAAAATGGAGAAATAGAAACAGAAGGGATGGTACAAAGAGAAAATATATGAGATGGTAGAAATTAATCCAAATATATGAGTAAATACATTAAGTTACACAGGCTAAGTTAAAAGACAAACATTTTAAAATTATAATTTTTTTAAATTATCTGTAAGCTATTTATAAGAAACATGTCTGAAATGTTAAAATACAGAAAGGTTAAAATCTAAATGTATAGAAAAATTATTAACAGGCAAATGTCAATGAAAAGAAAATTGCTGTACTTATATTAATATTAGAAAAAATATTATTACAACATATTTTAGCACAAATAAAGATTTCTACAATGTACAGTTCACCAGGAATATATAACAATTATAAACTTTTATGCACCTAATTGTGCAAACTTGATTTATATAAAGTAAAAGTTGACAGAATTATAAGGAGACATCAATAGCTCCACTGATGTAGTGAAAGAATTTACTAAATTTCTCCAGGTAAGTGATAGACCAACACCATTACTAGCTTGAATCTAATGGGATATAGAGAGCCCTGCCATCTAACAACTACAAGATTCAACAAATTTCAAGGATTAATATCGTATAGAGCGTATTCTTTGACCACAATGTAATTCAATTAGAAATCCACAACTAAAAATTACAGAAATATTGGAAATTATGAAACATTTCTAAATAACTCATAGGTCAAAAAGAATTTATACTGGAGATTTGAAAATATTTTGAACTGAATGATAACAAATATGCTATATATTACATTATGTGAAATTTAGCTAAAATAGCACTTAAGAAAAGTTGTAAATTAAAACAGTATGGTATTGGCATAAAATCAGACATGAGTCATTGGAACAGAATGGAGAGCCCAGAAATAAACCCACACATACACAGTCAATTAATTTACAACAAAAAAGTCAAGAATATATAACAGACCAAGGACAGTCTCTTTAAAAAATGGTATTGGGAAGACTAGGAAGCCACATGCCAAAACTGGACCATTTTCTTACACCACACACAGAAATCAATTCAAAATGTATTAAAGACGTGAATGTAAGACCTGAACGCATAAAACCCATAGAAGAAAATGTAGACCATAAGCTCCTTAGCATAGGTCTTGGTGATGATTTTTTAATTTGACACCAAAAGCAAAAGCAAAAAGCAGAAATGATCGAGTAGAAATACATCAAACTAAGAACATTCTGCACAGGAAAGAAAACCTATCAATGGAGTGAAAAGTCAATCTACTGAATGGGAGAAAATATTTGCAAGTCATATATCTGATAAGAGATGAATATCCAAAATATATAAAGTACCATAAAGCTTAAGAGCAAACAATCCTATTTAAAAATGACAGAATATCTGAATAGATACTTTTTCACGGAAAACATCCAGATGGCCAACAGACACATGAAAAAATGCTCAATGACACTCATCATCAGGGAAATCTAAAACAAAACCACAATGAGATATCACCTTATACAAGTCAGAATGGCTGTTATCAAAATGACAAAAAATAATGAGGATTGGCAAGGATGTGGAGAAAACAGAATCTTTGTGTTGAAGGGAATATAAATTGGTGCAGCCACTATAGACAACAGTATGGAGGTTCCTCATACTGTACCATATGATCCAGCAATTCCACTTCTGGGAAAACAAATATGTTGACTTAATAAGATATATACATTCCTATGTTCACTGCAATATTATTACAATAGCCAAGATAAGGAAACAACTTAAGCATCCACCGGTGGGCAAATGAATAAAGAAAATGTGGTGTATATATTTATAATGGAATGTTATTCAGCCATTAAAAAAAATGAAATCTTGCCATTTACAACAGCATGGATGGACCTCAAGGGTATTATGCTAAGTGAAATGAATCAGATAGAGAAAGACAAATACCATATGGTCTTATATATATGTGGAATCCAGAGAAAGAAAGGAAGGAAGGAAAGAAGGAAGGAAGAAAGAAAGAAACAGGATGGGAGGAAGGAAGGGAGGGAGGGAGGGAGGAAGGAAGGAAGAGAAAGAAAGAAAAATAAGCTTGTAGATACAGAGAACAGATTGGTGGTGGCCAGAGGCAGGGGGTGGGGATGGGAAACATGGGTGAAGGGGGTCAAAAGCTATGAGCTTCCAGTTATAAAATAAGTAAGTCACAGGAATATAATGTATAGCATGGTGACCACAGTGAATAATACTCTTGCATATTTAGAAGTTGCTAAAAGATGGAAGACCATTCCATGCTCTTGGATCGGAAGAATAAACATTGTTAAAATGTTTGTACTGCCTAGAGCAATCTATACTTTTAATGCCATTCTGATCAAAATTCCACTGGTATTTTTCAAAGAGCTGGAGCAAATAATCCAAAAATTTGTATGGAAGCAGAAGAGACCTCGAATCGTTAAGGAAATGTTGAAAAACAAAAATAAAACGGGGGGCATCACACTACCTGATTCCAAGCTTTACTACAAAGCTGTGATCACCAAGACAGCATGGTACTAGCATAAAAACAGGGACATAGACCAGTGGAACAGAGTAGAGAGCCCAGATATGGACCCTCATCTCTACGGGTAAATAATCTTCGACAAAACAGGAAAAAATATACAGTGGAAAAAAGACAGTCTCTTCAATAAATGGTGCTGGGAAAACTGGTCAGCTATATGTAGAAGAATGAAACTCAACCATTCTCTTACACCATACACAAAGATAAACTCAAAATGGATAAAAGACCTCAGCGTGGGACAGGAATCCATCAGAATCCTAGAGGAGAACATAGGCAGTAACCTCTTCGATATCAGCCACAGCAACTTCTTTCAAGATATGTCTCCAAAAGCAAAGGAAACAAAAGCAAAAATGAACTTTTGGGACTTCATCAAGATCAGAAGCTTCTGCACAGCAAAGGAAACAGTCAACAAAACAAAGAGGCAACCCACGGAATGGGAGAAGATATTTGCAAATGACAGTACAGACAAAAGGTTGATATCCAGGATCTATAAAAAACACCTCAAACTCAACACACACAAAACAGACAATCATATCAAAAAATGGGCAGAAGATATGAACAGACCCTTCTCCAATGAAGACATACAAATGGCTATCAGACACATGAAAAAATGTTCATCATCACTAGCCCTCAGGGAGATTCAAATTAAAACCACATTGAGATATTACCTTACACCAGTTAGAATGGCCAAAATTAACAAGACAGGAAACAACATGTGTTGGAGGGGATGTGGAGAAAGGGGAACCCTCTTACACTGTTGGTGGGAATACAAGTTGGTGCAGCCTCTTTGGAGAACAGTGTGGAGATTCCTCAAGAAATTAAAAATAGAGCTTCCCTATGACCCTGCAATTGCACTACTGGGTATTTACTCCAAAGATACAGATGTAGTGAAAAGAAGGGCCATCTGTACCCCAATGTTTATAGCAGCAATGGCCACGGTCGCCAAACTGTGGAAAGAACCAAGATGCCCTTCAATGGACAAATGGATAAGGAAGATGTGGTCCATATACACTATGGAGTATTATGCCTCCATCAGAAAGAATGAATAGCAACATGGACGGGACTGGAAGAGATTATGCTGAGTGAAATCAGTCAAGCAGAGAGAGTCAATTATCATATGGTTTCACTTATTTGTGGAGCATAACAAATAGCATGGAGGACATGGGGAGTTAGAGAGGAGAAGGGAGTTGGGGGAAATTGGAAGGGGAGGTGAACCATGAGAGACTATGGACTCTGAAAAATAATCTGACGGGGTTTGAAGTGGCAGGGAGGGGTGGGAGGTTGGGGGAACCAGGTGGTGGGTATTATGGAGGGCACGGATTGCATGGAGCACTGGGTGTGGTGCAAAAATAATGAATGCTGTTATGCTGAAAATAAAAAATAAATTTAAAAAAAGGAAGTTGCTAAGAGAGTAAATCTTAAAAGATCTCAACACAAAAAAAAATTTTTGTAACTGTGTAAGGTGACGGATGTTAACTAAAGTTGTGATCATTTCATAATGTATACAAATATTAAATCAGTATGTCATATACCTCAAACATTAAATTAAATGAAATTAAAATATTTTCCAAAAAATAAGAGAAATTGTATAGTATCCCACTCTTAGAAAGAAGAGTTTAAGGTTAATGAGATAAATATATAAGTAGTTAGAAAAAATATCTGAATAAAAACTGTAGGTGAAATAATAAAGATATGAACATAAATTAATGAAATACATATTTTTATGACTTGTAATTCATTCTGACATGTATAATTCATATCTGATATATATGTAAAAGATATATAGAAGATAGATATATATATATATATATATATATGATATGTAGAAATGACTAAAAAAAACAAAGCTTCATTCTTTGAAAATGTTAATCAAATTGACAAACTTTTACCAGGATTGAGAGAGAGAGAAAGAGGTGCCACAACCACAAATAAACAATATTAAGAATGGAAAAGGAGAAATGATTATAGTTGATATAGAGATTAAAAATGGAAGAGTATATTGTTAACAAGTTTATTCAAAAATGTGAAAACAAATAAAGAGAACAAATTTATGGAAAAATATAGTTTATAAAAACTGCCACAGGAAGAAATTAAAAACTGAAATTGTTCCATAACCATTAAAGAAGTTGAATCAGTAGTTTAATATATTCTCACAGGTAAAACACTAGGATGATGGTTCACCACCAAGCACTGCTAAACGTTTAAGGGATGAAAATATTCCAAACTTATGCAAGCTATTTGAACGTAGAGTTGAGAATAGATACTAAATGCCCAAAAGAACAGTGGCTTGGATCTCTTCTAGGTCCAAACATCCAGGAAGATCCCTGGGTTTACAGAACAATATATATATGAGAGAGAGTGTGAGGTGGGGGCAGGGGGAGGGGCAGAGGGCGAGAGAAAGAGAATCTTAAGAAGGCTCCATACCCAGTGCAAAGCCCCAAGCAGGGCTCAGTCTCATGACCCTGAGGTCATGACCTAAACGAAATCAAGAGTCAGACACTTAACCAACTGAACCACTCAGACACCCCAGCACAATTAATAATATTCTGAGTCATGAAAAAGTCTGAATTGTAGACTGTGTACTGTGTTCAATAAAACAACAAGAGCACAACATATTTAAAAATTTCTTTGGAAAATGTAAAACTTGTTAAATTTCTAATATTGAAAGAGACAACTTCTCAATTATGTAGAATTGACATATAGAAATATATAGAAGCCTAGCCTGACTATTCTTTGAAATCAAATTCTTCCACATAAGTAACAGCTGTCTCCACCATAGAAGTAGGAAAGGGAGGGAAGGATGTTACTACCACTGTGCTAGTGCCCTTCCTAGTGTCCAGAGCAGGCGGTTGAAGGAAAGAGAGCTCTCCTCTCCCTCTTGGCTCTGGCTCTCTGTAATGGAGCACAGAGAAGAGTCTTCCAGATAGGACTCCATTGGACATCCATTTGGACATATCCGCAAGTCACCAACTCCTTGTCTGGATGTCCAAGCTTTACTCATTTGGGAGTTTCTTATTGGTATTTTGGACTCTCTGTCTTGGAATGGTCACAATCGTCATTCTCTTTAAAATATTGTCTGCTATTACACTGCCTCTTGAACAGCCTTTTCATCCTCTAGATTGACTGACCTTTTACCACCTGCTCCAAAGGCTGGATCATTTCCTTTATTCTGTCTCACCCAGATTACCCAAACCCTCATGATAGCCTTGCCTCTTTTAATTGTTCTTGCTTGGCCTCATCATAAGGTCTAACTGAGTATAGAATGATTCTCCCTCTTCTCCCTATATAACTGACCAAAATCTAGGGCAATAAGATGTCCAGCTGACTGGCTCCTCTTGTTGGCCCTGGGATCACCAAGAAATCAGTCAAGCTCCTCCTTATCTGGGTATCCTTTTTTAATAACTAAATAAAGCAGGAATTTGCATTGGAGATCTCTCAGCGCCTCAGACAAGAGACTTTATTCTGTTTCTATGACATCTTTTTATTGTCTTTGTCTACCAGTTTTCATGCCCTCTCTTCAATTTTCTTTCTTAGCCATGGAGAAGATAGTATCTATCTATACTTTAAGAAAATGCCAATCACTATTCCATAGGGCCTGTGGGATGAAGGAAGCAAAGAAGGTTATAGACACAGTAAGAACAGATTTCACAAACTGCATAGTCATCAGAAATTCCCTAGTCCTTGGACTGGGTTCATCTGTAGCTTCTATAATCAACTAAGGAATGATGGCAATGCCTTTCATATGTATTTTCAAATTTTTTTACTATAATTATCCTATTTACTACACACAACAATCAAGTGCTATTGGCAAGTCAGATAGTATCTAGAAGTGTTATAAGATTAAAAATATTTATGTTGGGGCACCTGGTGGCTCAGATGGTTAAGCGTCTGCCTTCAGCTCAGGTCATGATCCCAGGGTCCTAGGATCGAGTCCCACATTGGGGTCTCTGCTCAGCAAGGAGCCTGCTTCTCCCTCTCCCTCTACGGCTCCCCCTGCTTGTGCTCTTTCACTCTCTCTCTCTCTAATAAATAAATAAAATCTTTAATTATATATGTATACATATATATTTATGTTGGTCAGAAAGGTAAATTCATCCTTATGTTTTATTATCTCATTACTATAATTATTTTAACAACAAAGAAAGCAAGAAATTAATTTAAATACTTTGTAAACTACAAAGGGATCTATATAAAACATATAATTGTATTATGCATATAGATATATGTGTTACATAAATATACTACCGTGCCATTTATATGGTGCTTTGTTTTTTAAAGCATGTTTTAATTTATATTATTATAGTCCTGCTAAACTTTTTAGATGACACTCAGGAGTCTATATTGTAAGCAAAGAAAACTGACTCAGGCTGACCTACAGAGAAAAGAAATTTATTGGAAGGTCCTTAGATATCTCAAAGAAGTCTAATAGTCTCAGAGTCTCAAAGACCTCCTATAAGAAGTCTAGAGATGCAGATTCAGGAAAATAAGTGGAAACCTAGAGAGAATAGAGAGCAGAAACCATAGCCAAAGCCAACCAGTAGGAAATAATGTATTTAGGACTGACACCACTGCCATGGCTAGGTGGTTCTGCTACTAAATACTGGGCACAGGGCTTGGGTCTTGGTGACATTCACGAAGATTCAGAGTCCTTGCTGAGAGCATACAGTTGGCTAAACCTGGATTATATGACCATGCTTTAGCTTCAAGGGGAGATCATATATGGCTTCTTTTCAGCTTCCTTAAGCTCAAGAATTACATAAATTGTGGTCCCTTATATAACAAGGGGATTTAGAACCTGAGTTCAAAAGTCCTCTGCAACAGGTAATCTAATATCTAAGGTATTGTGCTCCATGCTCCAGATAGTTTATGAGAAATGGAATCTCAAGCAAAAACAGAAACACTTCTTTATTGCAGACAATTTCAGACATATGCAAAAATAGAATGGTATAATAAAGTGCCTTGCATCCATCACCCAGTTGCAACATTGTGAATGCACAGATAATTTTGGTTTTAATCTCTACCCTAACCCAATCCTGCCTCAACTTCAGTTATTTTGAAGCAAATCCCAGACATCATATCATCAAAAAATATTTCAATATACATCTAAAATAGATAAGAATTTTTTAAAGAATATAACCACAATACTATTTCAGTCCTAAAGTGTTGAAAAGAATTCCCTAATACCATCAAATATTATGTGTTCAAATTTCCTTAATTGTCTCATTTTTTGTTTTTCAGCTTGTTTGTTTGTTTGAATCAAAATCCAGTTGGTTAATATCTTTCTTTTTATTTATTTATTTTTTAAATTTTTAAAAATTTTTTTTATTTTCAGCATAACAGTATTCATTGTTTTTGCACTAAACCAGTGCTCCATGCAATCCATGCCCTCTCTAATACCTACCACCTGGTTCCCCCAACCTCCCACACCCTGCCGCTTAATATCTTTCAGGTGTCTTTTAATCTACTGAATTTCTCCCTCCATCTCCTTTTTTCCCTTTGTAATTTATTTTTAAAGAGATGAGGTTATTTTTGCTATAGAGACCCCCATAGTACAGATTTTCTCAATTGAATTTCCCTGATGACATTTAACATGTTCTCCTGACCTGTATATTTCTGCTAAATTGGTAGTTAGATCTGGAAATGTAGGTTCAATTATGTAGCAAGATTATTTCATAGGCAATATCTGTATACGTCCATCATGAGGTGCATCATGTCTAGTTCATTCATTAGGGTTTGCAAAATGATGGTATTTTATTTTTATTAAAGATTTTATTTTTTTTAAAGATTTTATTTATTTATTTGACAGAGACAGAGATCACAAGTAGACAAAGAGGCAGGCAGAGAGAGATGGAGAAGGGAGAAGCAGGCTCCCCGCCAATCAAAGAGCCTGATGTGGGGCTCAATTCCAGGACCCTGAGACCATGACCTAAGCCGAAGGCAGAGGCTTAACCCATTGAGCCACTCAGGCGCTCCATTCTTACTCATTTATTAACTGGAATAACTTTTTTCTTTTTTTGTATATGTATTTTTTATTTGAGTATAGTTGACACGTAAGGCTCTATTGGTCTCAGGTATACAAGGTAGTGATTCAACAAGTTTATACATTATGTTGTATTCACCATAGGATAGCTACCATCTGTCCCAATACATCACCGTTACAATATCATTGACTGGACTCCTTATGCTGTGCCTTTTATTCCTATGACTTACACAAAAAGACATTTACAATCATCCATTTTTTGGTTGCCTGGAAGTACAATAAAATTCATTTGGAAAAATCAGAATAAAGAACTTTATAACAGCTTTCAAAAGAAAAAAGAACTGATTTTCTACCATCTTCCAAAGGGAACTAATTATTCTTTTTAGTATTATTATGAACTTATGGATTTAAATATGTTGGATGTATTTCAATTTATTACATTTAATATCCTTATTAATTTGCATATTTTCACCTTTGGCTGTTAGGAACCTGTGATTCTTTAGTGGCTTCCTGCTATCGGGATGTTCCAGGTTCATCTATACATTTCCTATTCCAGACCTATAATCAGCCATTTCCCTAAGGAGCCCAGTTTTCTTTTAGTGAGTAATGGTATTTAAAATCACAGTCTGTGGGGCACCTGGGTGGCTCAGTGGGTTAAGCCTCTGCCTTCGGCTCAGGTCATGATCTCGGGGTCCTGGGGTTGAGCCCTGCATCAGGCTCTCAGCTCAGCAGGGATCCTGCTTCCCCCGCCTCCAGCCCCTGCCTGCCTCTCTGCCTGCTTGTGATCTCTCTGTCAAATAAATAAATAAAATCTAAAAAATAATAATAATAAAATTAAATAAATAAAATCACAGTCTGGGCACTAGGGGTGTTCATTGTTACTGGTTTGGTCCATGTTTCTAGGTCTTTTAAGTAGTCTGAGCTAGAAATTATTATTATTTTTGTAGAGAGAAAATACTCCAGGCATTCATGATGATCTTTCTGTTTTTTTTTTTTTTAAGATTTTATTTATTTATTTGACAGACAGAGATCATAAGTAGGCAGAGAGGCAGGCAGAGAGAGGGAGAAGCAGGCTCCCTGCTGAGCAGAGAGCCCGATGCGGGGCTCAATCCCAGGACCCTGAGACCATGACCTGAGCCGAAGGCAGAGGCTTAACCCACTGAGCCACCCAGGCGCCCCCATGATGATCTTTCTAATTCAAATGTAGAACTAGAGAGTTTCTACTTCACCTTATCAATCTTACATTTTTATTTCCCTTCTCCCATGTCAAAAATTCTGATTCTTAATGACACCAACACAATTACTTGTTTCTTTTATTCCCCAGTATGCATACAGCTGTCTCAGAATACTAATAACAATGCCATCACCAACAATATGATTGCTAGAAACAGTTTAATTCTTTTTTTTTTTTTGCCTTTCTTCTTGCCATTTATATTCCACTAGAGAAAAATTACTGTGATTTAAAGTCATGTTGAATAGTTCCTCTCTGTGTTATTTTCCTACCAACCTAATAAACAGGTTCATTTCTTTCATCTTGCTTTTGATTTTTAGGCATTGTTTTTTCATATTTAACTTTTTATAATTCTATAAATTTTTACATAATTTCAAAGTCAAATCTACAAACCAAGTATATTCATAAAAGTCCATATTCTGTCACTGTCCTCTGTTTTCTTACTATGTCTAATGTAAACATTTTGTTTGCTTTACTTTACCCTTCAAAAACATATAAGGAAATATTGTACATATGTTCACATCTCTCCGTGTAATGTTAATGGTAATTTAGTGTAAATGGTAATACTCTGTGTACACTTTTCAGGACCATGGTTTTCTTGATATATGCTTTTTTTCTGAAGATCACTTATAATAGTATATAGAGATTTTGCCTCATTGCTTTTTTATAGCTGCATAGTACTCCAATGTGTGCATGTTCTATAGTTTATTTTACCGGTTTCCTCTTGAGGGCATAGTGCTATAACTAATAGTCTTGTGCCTACACATTTTCACATTTTTACTGGATTATCACTTGAACAGATTCCTGAAAGCATAACTGTGGGTCAAAGGGCAAATGTATGTGTAATTTTGCTAAGACGTCCTCAAATATCCCTCCAAAGGGGTAGTACTTTTTCCACCAGGAACAATAAAGGTTCTTGTTTCCCCATAGTCAACTAACAAAGTATGTTGTAGACTATTTGGGTTTTTGCCAATCTGACAGATGAGAAATGACTTTCAGAGAAGTTTTAATTTGCATTTCTCTTATTAAGAGCTAAGTTGAACAGCTTTTCATATGATTAAGGCCATTTGCATTTCTTTTTTCCATGAGCTTTTCATATCGTTGGCCCATTTTCCTACAGGATTGTTAGTCTTTTCTCTATTTTTAGAATCTCTTTACACATTAGGGATGGTAATACTTTGTCTGTCATATACATTGCAAATATTTTCTCCCTGTTTGTTACTTGTCTTTTGGTTTTGCTTCTGGTGGGTTTTTTTTTTTTTCATTTTGTTTGTTTTTTGTTTGTTTGTTGTATTTTGTTGTTTTTTGGGGGGGGTTGTTTGTTTGGTTGGTTTTTGTTTTTGCCATGCTGAAACCTCTTCCCTTCCTTTTCTTCTTCTTCTTTTTTAATGTAAGCAAATGTATCTCTCTTTTTCCTTCTTGCTTCCAGGGTTTAGTCATAGAAAAACTTAACCACATTAGGTTATAAAGAAATGCATCTGTTTTCTTCTGGCATTTGTGTGCTCAAATATTTTTCTCATTTTAAACTCTAATTCATTCAGTATTGATGTTGATGTATGGTATGAAGAATAGACTCAATGTCTTATTTTTCTGCATGGCCAACCAGTTATCCTAACACCTCCTATTTAAAATGACATCTTTTCCTCACCACATTGCAATGCTACCTTTATCATATGCTAAATTGTCATGTATATATTTGAATCTGTTTCCACTGATTTGTTGGTATATTTATGTACTACTGTCACACAATTTCAATTTTATAGCCTTTGTGTTATGTTTGTAAGTCTAAGCTTTAAAATGTTTTTTAAGGGGCACCTGGGTGGCTCAGTGGGTTAAGCCGCTGCCTTCGGCTCAGGTCATGATCTCAAGGTCCTGGGATCGAGTCCCGCATCGGGCTCTCTGCTCAGCAGGGAGCCTGCTTCCCTCTCTCTCTCTCTCTGCCTGCCTCTCTATCTACTTGTGATTTCTCTCTGTCAAATAAATAAATAAAATCTTTAAC
>NC_081557.1:39744295-39788053 GCF_022355385.1 Mustela nigripes
CTCTCTGCCTGCCTCTCTATCTACTTGTGATTTCTCTCTGTCAAATAAATAAATAAAATCTTTAAAAAAAAAATGTTTTTTAAGTCATGCTTGTAATTTGGCTTGCCAACTGTGTCCTATGGGGATCTTGGATTTGAAGGAGAAGATCCATAAGAGACACAATGTCATCATTCCCTCTTCTTTCCTGACTTGCTTTTAAAACACTTCATGTCAGGACTTATGGCTGCTTAATTTTCATATTGTTGGTTGGAATCTAGTATGCGCTTAATGAACAGGTTTTGAATTTGAAGGTCGGACAAGTATACAAGAATGTATTTTATGTAACTTAAAAGGTCAGAGTTATGACCTTCGGAGGTGGGATAGAAGTTGTAATGGATGTGGTTATCAATCCAATATAAGAAACAAATATTAGAGTCATTTTAAAAAAAGAAGTAGGGATGCCTGGGTGGCTCAGTTGGTTGGACGACTGCCTTCGGCTCAGGTCATGATCCCGGAGTCACAGCCTGCATCGGGCTCCCAGCTCCACGTAGAGTCTGCTTCTCTCTCTGACCTTCTCCTCGCTCATGTTGTCTCTCACTGTCTCTCTCTCAAATAAATAAATAAAATCTTAAAAAAAAAATAAAAAAAATAAAAAAAATTTAAAAAGAAGCAATGCCCTATGGAATAATGACAGCCCCCCCCAATCCTATAATAGGATATGAACATGGCCACCTCTTGTTCATTGTAAAGATCATTGTATCTTTGTATCATTGTAAAGATCTATGGGATTTAGGACCATAAAACTAACCTTAATAGTGATGTAGCAGTAACTATATGTGAACTCTTGTCCTAAGTGATTTATATTTATTAACTCCCTTAATCCTTGCAGCAACCTGCAAGTGATGCAAATACTATTATCCCCAGTTACAAATGGATACACTGAAGCACAGAGCAGGGATATAACTTGCCCTTGGGCACACGACTGGAAAATGGTAAAGCTGAGATTTGAACCCAGGAAGAATGGCTTCAGAAGTCATTATGCCTTATATATGTAGGCAAGGTCTAGTGGGCTTCAATGAGAAATCTGACAAAATTTCTCTCAACCTTCTTGTGGGTTCATTTTTTTTATGCATTCATTCATCCATCCTTCATCCCACTTGCTATGCTGGGAAACTAGAAGCAAATGACACAGACCCTGCCTTTGAGTGGCTCTCAGTCTAGCTGGAAAGACCAACTTACCATATTCTAAGTAAGAGGCTGAAATAAAATTATAGAAAATGTCATGAACTTAAACAGGAGGCTTTGACTCCTTCCTCCATCTAGACTTTAAGGACTTCTGGGACTTTGATCCACTAATGCCAACTGTAGTATGTACATAACTCAGAAAGCCTACTCACTTTGAATTAGGATATTCCTAGACATTTTTTTTAAAACAAACAAAAAAAATGTAAACTGTTATTCTTTTTCCAAACCATGAGTAAAGATAATAAACACAAACTAAAGCATCAAATAAATACGAACCCAATAAAAATATCTAAAACTAAAAAAATTGATTGAAGAAATAAATATTTACATAATTTACATCTGCAAAATTTGATTCAAGTAAACCAAACTCGGTTGGAGTAATGATCACAAAAAAAAAAACAAACAAACAAAAAAAAAAACTCTGTGACAGAGGCCATCCATAACTGTAACATGTGATGTGGATTTTTAAAAAAGTACTGATAGATAAATCATTATGTTAGTTATAAAATCAATGTAAAAATATTAATCCAATGAAAATAAATAAATTGGAGAATCAGTATAACAGGAACTGTATTTTAATTATGCTATATAGAAAATCAACCAAGAGGATTAAATTGCTTAAGTGACATTTACTCCAGAAAATACCTTCTGGATGAAAATGAATCACTATGAATATAATCTGGATTAAAGTACTAAGTCAGGCACACTTTGCTCACCATCAAAATGGCAAGAATGAAAGATCCTGTGTGCATTATAGTAGCCCCCGGGGAGGGAATGACCACTCCCCCCATGGAAGCTGGCTAAGACTTCACAGAGGAGGAGGCATTTATGTGGGGACTCTGGGGAAGGGTATGCATTTTTAAGGCAGGGAAGGGGGAGATGAGTGTTGCAGAGAGTTGTGGTGATGTGTACAGTGACAGCTGAAAATGCACATGACTCTAGCTGAACTCTTGGTCAGTGACATAAAGTCTTGGGCAAGAGAAGAGAGTTCCTATTTCATGAAACAGATGCATGCCCCATAGCTGATAGTGGTACTAGCTGCAGTCTGGAGGGAAGGTGACAATAATAATAATAATAATAATAATAATAATGGGAAGAGCTCCCATTGATTGTGTGCTATTGGCTCATCACTTTGCATATAGCATTTCATTAATTTTTACATGAGCCCCATGAGGTCTACATTGTTATCCCCACTTTTTAAATCAGGAAGCTGGAGGAAACAGGATAAAATACCTCCTGAAATCACACAAGATGAGAACCAGCCTGAGGGTCTTCAAGACCTTATCACTGGGTCATGTTTCTTAGCCACCTCTGCCAGCAGAGTTGAAAATCTTCCATGGCATAAAGTTTACTTTCCTTGTTTGGCCAACATTGCTTTGGAAAATGACCATGGTACCATTCTAGGGCTTGATGGCTCGGCCCAAATCCCTCATGCAAGACGGGGCCTTGGTCTGACAGTCTTTACCTGAGGTCCCGGGGTGGGGGGGTTCTACACTGGAGGCGTGATAGAGACAGCTGAACCAAAAGCCAGAGTCCAGAGAGTCAGAAAGGAGGGAGAGGGAGGAACTACCAAAGGAGAGGAACCAGAAACAGACGGGAAGCCAGAAATCTGAGTTCAGGAAGCTGGAGACACCGAGGAGGAAGAGAAATCAGAGAAGGGTGTGCAGCAACTGCCTAGAACAGACATTGCCATTATTTGAGACTTCTACAAAATAATATCCTTGGTTAAAGGGCTTCAGGCTTCACTAGCAGTACCCACAAAAGAGGTCCAGGCAGGTTAATGTGTGCTTGTCAAGCTTGCTGTGTACCGAAGCAGGTGACAGGCTATATGGTTCCCCTCCACCCGGAGGCCGTGGCCTTCGAGGACTGAGTAATCTCGGCTCACTGCTGGCATCATGGTTGTTCTCACCCACCCACAAGGAAGACAGTAAAACACCCCGGCTCCCACAGTTTCAGGGAAATCAACTCATCTGCTAGTGTGGTCAGAGAGACTTGAGAAGGAAGAGAAAGGTTGTGCGCACCAGTGTTCCCGTTCAGCGGGAAAGGTCTCGGGAAACCACCAGCTGCAACCTCTCATAGAAAAGCTGTACATAGATTCTCTTCCCTCCCATCCCTGGAGACAGAGAAAATGAAACACCTGCAATTGGACTTGGCTCTAGTTACTTCTAAACATCATGGTTGGTCCAGGCCAGCTGGAACTAGAGTTCAGAAGAACCTGAGGACTTGGACTTAGGCAGCCCTATGTGTGCGCATGTGTTCTGCAGTGGGGCAGTGAGCCCTGCATGGTTTTACATCATTCTGTCATGAACTGGAATCTTCTTTGGCATTGTCCTTCAGCCCCTGTCATGGGGGGAAGGCCTGGAGAAGGCTGACAGCATACGATGGGATAAGTATGCATCTGTGCGGTCTTCTGAGGCCAAGGACTTCAAAAGATACCAAACACAGGTTTCAACTTTGCAGGCTTTTGTACTTCCTGACGGAATTTTCCCAGTGACTCAAAGCTTTAGCTAAAGCGCTGTCCACGTGCTCCCTTAGCACTGTGTTGGATGCTATTAATAGTTTGAGTGATTGTTGGAGGTTGAGACCTAGCCTTTTCTGGTCTTTACAAACGAGTTATTAAAGGTCTGGCCAAGACAGCATTGAGTTGGGAAGCCCACATGTTGGGAGATTTTGGGGGTACCGCTCACTAAGAAAGGGACGTTTGGGATAGAGTGGGTTTGAAGGGGAAAATGGGGCATGTTTGCTATTAGAAACAACAAAGGCAACAGCCAGAAAGCTTGCATTATTCATGCATCTATCCATTCGTACAGTGAGCATTTCTTATGCTGCTTGTGTTCTGCGCTTGGCAGTAGGGCCCAGAGAAATGAAATACCCGGATCCTGCCTTGGACAGGAAGCCAGCACTGTATCCCTAAAGGTAAAGACAAGACAAGAGGTGAGCCGGGGGCTCAGGTGCCCTCTGTGTGCCCACTCAAGGCAAGAGGATGGAGGAGCCCAGTAAGGATGAAAGTCTGAACTAAAAAGAGATTTTGGAATTAATTGTGGGCATCGGGAGTGGGGGGCAGGTGGCAGGATGGTGCCCGTAGTTATGGCGAGGAATCAGCTAGAAAGAGGAAAGCTGGATTGATGGGAAATCACAGATGTCAGGGAAGGCAGCCTTTCAGCAGTACAATATACAATAGCCAAGCTGAGATGAATGCTGATGATCATAGCTACCATCTTTCAAACATTTCTAGTGTGCTTAGTGTGTGTATTTAATACTAGACACTGTGCTAAGCACTGGATATCCTGGGATGAGCAGGATAGTCTAGGTTGTACCCTCCTCATGCTTGCATCTTAGGGAGTCTCATGCTGTATCTCCTTGATGCCTCCCAAGAACCACTAGAGGTTAGAATTATTATCCTCATTTTACAGATGAGAACACAGAGGCTCGGAGAGTTGGATTCACTGGCCTAGGTCCCACAGAGAAAGGGTGGTGGAGCTTGGATTTGAACATGGTTCTGTCTGATGCTAATGCCTCTAAATCCCCAGGCTGTACTGTGAGAATGTGAGCAGAGAAACGGTATATGGATGCAGCTGGAAGGTGGCCCTAGAGGGGACAGGTGGAGTCAAGGCTGGCTCTAGGAGACAGATTGCAAAGGGCTAAGGAGGAAGTGGTTGGAAACTGATAGGAGGCAGGGAGGTTAGAGATTATATTTGACCATGAATGGAGGGACAGGTTGACCTAGTGTCTACTTGTAGGCAGAGGCCGAGTGCCAGGAACCTGGGAAAGCACAGACTTGACCTTAAGAGAGTGGTTGAAAATTCCCTTTCCTTCTAGGTGGTTAGCTCTAGCTAGCCCTGTTGTGCGGGGCTGTGGGCCACTAGGTGTGGCCTCCTGGAACCCAGGAGGCCTGAAATGCCCAAGCAACCTGGGACCTAGGAAGCCTAAACCCCAGGATTTGGGGTCTTCCCTGCTTGTGATCTTCATACATAAAGGAAGCTCGGTGCCCCCAGCAGCCCAGAGCCAGTTACTCTTCCTTGCTCAGATGCCCGGCATCTAGAAACACTGGAGGAAGGCTTTTTTTTTGCCCCAACACATTATCACGAGCACACCAGCCACCAGTAACCCTGCAGTTACAGACCAGCCGCAGAACAGACGCAGTTTAACAGTACACTGTAAAAGTTTTACGGTTAGTAAAGATAAGTGCAAAATTAATCCCTAAAGAACAAAGCAATTAAAAAAGTACATAATGAAGCAATTAGCTAGAAATGGTGGGGAGCAGGAAAGGCAGAGCGCCCGTGGATGATTTTACTCTGGAAGGGTCTTCACACTTATGTTTTTTTAATTGTGTTCAATGAGGGAACCATAGAAAAAGATTCATAAGATGCCCAGAAGAGGTAGCAATTGATAAAGGGTTTTGAGAGTCAAACTGAAGGAAATTTTTACCTTCCTAAAAAGTTGGGGCCAAGGAGGAAAAGAGCTATAAAGACCATTATTGGTATAATTAATGAAATTTTATTACAGACTGTGGATTAGGTAATAGTAATGTATCAGGGCTTAATTTCCTGATTTGAAGGAAACTAGAAAAATAAAAGCAAAAAAAAAAAAAAAAAAAATCCCCGGGAGCCAGCAATGTATGTTAAAACTCAGGAGAGTCATTCATTTTCATTCATTCTCTCTTTCTCTGTTCTTGTTTTGTGTTTTATTTTTTTCTTTAGCTGAGTTTCCCTTCTGTTTTGTATCAGATGCTGTAAGGTAGCCTCTTGCCGCCATTACATTGTAGCTCTCCTTTTCCAGGAAGGGACCACTAAGCAAGGCCACAGTCAGTCCCTTAGAGTGACAGCAAGCAGGGGCTCCCTCCTTTCTTCTCTCCTTCCCCTTCCCCTCCTTTTGGTTTGTCCTCCTCTTCTAGACACTGCTGTGGTTTTTTTCTCGACAAGACCAGATATTCATAAATCTGAAATTGCAGAAGGGGAGTTTGGAGACACCTACTCCCATCACAAATGCTCCTGCCACTTGGGTGGCTCAGTCAGTTAAGTGGCAGACGCTTAATTACTGCTCAGGTTATGATTGCAGGGTCAGGGGATCGAATCCTCTGTGGAGCCCCGGCTTGAGCTGCATCGGGCTCTGCACTGAGCAGGGAATCTGCTTGAGATTCTCTCTCTCCCTCTCCTTCTGCAACCGCATCCCCCACCCAAACTCTTTCTCAAAAAAAAAAAAAAAAAAAGATAATGCTCTTTACTTTGTAAAGGGATGCAAGAAGTAGGATACTGATAAATATAATTTCCCAGTGCTTGTGGGTGACTGATAACAGAAATTACCTTTACCCACAAGTTTTTCTATCAAACAAAGATTACCTGAACATGAAGTCGATCCTGAAAATAGTTAACCCCTGGTATCAACTACCCCAGGAAATAACAATTGTTCCCATTAGGTCCTGTCTTTCTCCATGTGTGTGCTGTCTGGTCTGGTTTGAAAAAGTCCAAGGGACAGGCCCCAGTCCCTGTCCTTGCCTGGCGCAGCCCCCCGCAGGTGGTTGAGTGCTGAATGCCGTGTGCCCCATATCGTTCCTTATGCCTGTTCAGATGCTGCTCATCAACATCTTTATAGCCTGTGGCATTTCCACTGCACTGGATTGTAGTTCTGTAAAGAAATCATGAAGAAGGGGAGATAAAACATTAGTAATGATTTCAAGACAGTTTTCCTGGCTTTCAGCACTTCTGTGCCCTATATATATGGCATATATAAACAAATAATAAATATATACATAAATTATAATTTATTATCCCAACCAGAACATTTTTGAGGGTGAAAGGAAGTATTCCTGATAATCACACTGGAACATTAGACATCCACCAATACTACGATGGGCAAACCAGGACATATGGTCACTCAATTTATAATCTCATGTGTACATTTAATGCAATTCTTTCCTTTGACCTCATTTGTTAGGTGCCTATCATAGGTGAACTTGGGCATGCAATGCTCAACATTGCATATGTAACATTGAGCATATAATGTTTAAAAGTGAAGGTAGCCCCTTCCCTCTTGGAGCTAATGGCATAATGGTGCAGACAGCTGATGAAAGAAAACAAAGAATAAATATATGGCTACAGATTTCCAGGACACCTGTGTGGCTCAGTTGGGTAAGCAACTGCCTTTAGTTCACGTCATGATCCCAGGGTCTTGGGATCGAGTCCCGCATTGGTGCGCCCTGCTCAGGGGGGGAATCTTGCTTCTCCCTCTCCTTCTGTCACTCCCTCTGCTTGTGCTCTGTCAAAGAAAGAAATTAAATCTTTTGTAAAATTTCAGTAAGTTCTGTATTAGCCAACTCGGGCTGCCCTAACAAAATACATAGATGAGGTGCCTCGAAAAATGGAAATTTGTTTTTTCCCAGTTCTGGAAGATAGAAGTCTGAAATCAGGGTCCCTGCATGGTCGGTTTCTAGTAAGACCTCTCCTCCTGGCTTGTATACAGCCACCTTCTCACTGTGTCCTTACATGGTAGAAAGCGAGCTCTAGTGTCTCTTTGTCTTCTAATAAGGATGTAGTTCTATCTGATCAGGGCTTCATTTTATGGCTTCATTTAACTTAATCACCTCCTTCAAGGTTCTATTTCAGTAGAGTCACATGGAGGAGTTGGGCCTTCAGCATAGGAATTTGGTGGGGGGGGGGGGGGGGGCACAGTTCAGTTCCTAGCAAGTGCTACAGCACAAAACAGAGTGTAAGTTCCAGAATGTCAGGGATTTTGTACGTTTTGCTCAGTGACAAGACTGTCCTCTCATACAACGGTGCCTGGCACATGGGAAGTGCTCAGTGAGTGATTGTTGAATTGAATTAAAGCACAGAAGCAACATGATCTGACTTACAGTTTTAGAAGGTGGATCACAGGATGGCAAGTGTTGAAGCAAAGAGACTTTTTAGGAGGCTGCTGATAGACTTGTCCACGCATAGATAATGGCGGCTGGGACCAGGCTGTTGACTCCGCAGCTTGGGAGATGTGATTAAACTGAAGCTATACTTAGGAGGTAGAACTGATTGCATTTGCCGATGTATTATTGAATGTGGAGGGGGGAAAAAGAGGATGTAATTATGGATGAATTACATGATTGTTGATGTAGGTTTTAGACTTGGGCTATTAGGTGGACGACAGGAAGACTGGAGGCAGATGGGGAGGCAGGGAATGAAACGGAGAACATGGTTTTGCATAGGCAAGCTTGCAATGCTTGAGAGACACACAAGTGGAGGTGACATGTAGGCAGTTGGATATATAAATCTTGAGCTCAGAGGAATGTAGCTTATGTAATTCTCACAACTATATTTGCAATGTGTCATTTTTGCCTCCATTTCACAGACAAGGAAATAGAATGTTAGAAGATGGAATGAATTGCCTAAAGTCACCAGTCCAGCAAATGAGAAATGTAGGCTTTGACACCAACACTGTTTAACCCCAGAGCCTGTGCTCTGAACCACAGGGACCTCCTGTCTCAAGAGGCCCAGGGCTTGGATACATTTCCTACTCAGCTTCTAAATTATCACCTGACCTTGAGCCTCACTTTGCTCACCTGGGAAATGATGGGAGGTAATCTGTTAGGTCTCATTCAGTTCCCTACTGCAATGCTGATCTCCTTTATAAATCCCATTTTTAATGTGAGTTTGCTGTAGGTACCTTTCAGAGATCATACCCAAGCTGACAATTCATTTTGATGTGTATGAAAAGGGCAAATCTCTTTAAGCGAAGACCCAGCACACCAGCTTTTTTAATCTGAATTCCAATGGAGTAAGAGGAAAGCTGCTTAGTACAAATGCCATTTCTGAGTGAGAGAATGTTTGGTATCTCCTGATTCCTTTTTATCATCTGAATGGTAACCTTCGGGGTCCCACCAAGCCAAATGTAGGGGTGATGCTTAGGCCAGATACATAGCTTCCTCTAATGTCTGTGCCTCAGGTCTGCTGAAAGGCCAAACTTGCCCACCTCTGCCATCTCAGTGACACATATGTCACTGAGTCCTGGCCCCTATGTCTGGGGTTGGGCGGATAGTGGTGACAGAGTGTATCCTTTCATCCCGGGCTTCCTGGTTGTCCTACATTTCAGAAAGGACCCTCCTGACTTACCATGGGCTATACTCTGGACATTGGTCAAAGAGTCATCCTTTGGGCGGTTGTCACCTTTTTGAGGGGGCATCTGATAGGGACCATCAATTCGAATTTGATTGGGACGTGCTAATGAGCCATTCATATGTGTGGGATTTGTTTCTGATTAGATTAAGCTTCTGAGAGAGGAAAGAAACAGCCACTGATTAAAGACATAAAAAAAGAAACACTTTAAATGAGTAAGTGGTTCATCTTCATATAGCAAAGTATAAATTAAACATAGTCCAGGGGATCAGTTTGAATAGCAGCTGGATAGAGCGGGCTTTTCTGAATATGTCCGCAAGGAGAAGATGCACACAGCAATTCAAAGGAACTTAACCCACCAGAGAGGGCACTGAACACTCCGAGTAAATGGATGGGCCAACTTGTCTGATAAAAATGACTCTCAGGCTAGCAACGAGAAGGGTTTCATTTGGATTTCAGAAAATTGCTCCCCGAGTTCCTGTGACATTCAAGCTTATTATTATTCTCTGGCAGCATCAGTGATGGTAATGGGGCCAGAGATCTTAGCTCAAAACAAAGACTCGATTAGAGTAGACAGCACACGTGTCAGGGGGACCCCAGTTTGGAACTTAGCCAATACTTCTCTCTTTGAGCATGGGGCTTCTATAGCTTTGGTTCTATAGAGATGCCGGACTGGAATTAGCTAGCCTTCCTAGCCTCGTGCATGAAAACCTGACCAAGGCTGGGGTGTGGCAGCAGCCCTGGGCACACCAGGCTCACTCCAGAATTAAGCGAGCGGCCAAAGGGCTACTACCTAGCCTTCTGAGCAATCCTGAGCATGCATGACCTCCAGGCACCTTTTTCTTCCGCCCTCCTGGCTTCTCTCTCAGTTTTATGACCTCTGCTCTGGTTCTGAGCATGAAGCAGACTCTCACCTACAGCCTGTTTTGCAAGGGTCCTAACACCTGCCTTCTCCCAGCCCCTGGCACTAAATGTACTCTCTGTACCCTCAGCATCTGGTGGGGTCCTGCTCTGACTGCACTCAAGACCTGAACTTGGGAAGGGGACTTGTCCCCTTCTGAACAGTCTCTCCCCTTACCTGGAACTCTCTGCAACAAAGTCCGCGCCGATGGACTGAACCCCTGATTGCTGGCGCTGCAGTGTCCAAGCCTCTCTGGTCACTTTGCCTCTTTGGCAGCTTGTGTTAATCAGAGCTATGCCAGTGGCCCCCAAGTCCCAGAGGCTCAACCCAGAACCAGTTTATTTCCTGCTCACATGAGTCTCCTGAAGGGTGGGAGGCCGTCCTGGGCAGCCATTCTCTGAGTGTTGACTCAGCCTGCTTCCCTCAGGGGGTTCCACATCTTTGAACTTCACGGTCATATTGCCTTTAGTGTGCAGCAGATTGGGAAGGAGAGAGGTCAAAGTGCTCATGAACTTCCCACACTGGATCCTTACCAACCTTGGCCAGGAAGTGATCATCTCCTTGGACCATCTCATTGGACTAAACTGCTCACATGATTCTTCCTGACTGGAAGGGAGGATGCGAGATGTAGAGGGAGCATGGAGATATTTAATGAGTTGTAGTAGTCGACCACACCCTTGAAAACCACCCTACTCCCGGCTCCATTTCACCATCCTCAGGATGTTCAGGCCTGACTTCTTCCTTTTTGTCATAAATCCAACCTAGCTTGGGGCGATATTAATCAGGCCTGTTGGCTGGTACGAGATCTGAGGTAACCATGAATAAACTCTACTTGGTTGGAACCATGAAAAGATGCCTGCTAATCTCAAAGGACCATATGTTTGCAAAGCAATCCTCACGAAATTTCCCATGGGGAAGTGAACTCCCAGGGCCCCAGTCTTTGTAGTCAGAGCACCGGGGTCTGAGGAGAAGCAGAGTCCCCTGTGTGTGATGGGTTAGTTTGCAGAGCCTGGAGCCGTCACTGCCCTGGGTTTCCTGTAGGTAAGAAGCTATCGCAGCAAATCTCAAGTCCCTGCAAAACAGTCTTTTAATGTCTTCTTCATGAAATGCTTCCAGACCTTCTAGCCCAGCTGGTCTCTTTTTGGAATTCTGCCAGATGAATCCTCCTGCTGCTTTCTGATAGTTATGGAAAATCCCTTTCAAACAGGGAAACTGCTTCAAGTGCTTCTTAGGACTGACCCCAAATCAGACCCCTTCAGGGACACCTTCCAAGAAAAAGCATCATTTTTTTTCCCCAAGCAGTTCTGTCCAGAGGACTCTTGGGCAGTGTTTACTGCAAGAAGGGAGCTTGGGGAAGCTGCACCCCCAGAGTATTTTTTCTGTGGGGTCTGATGGAAGAATAAGCATTGTGAGACTTTAAGAATGTTTTCTTACACTTAAAAATAATGAAATATCTACCCTCAGAAACCTGGAAGAGCACCAAGAAAGTACACTGGAGATCATTCAGAACTAAGAACCAACTCTTGATCCCACGTTCATGACGTAAGTGTTTGTCAAGCACCCACAATGTGCCAGGGCCTCTGGAGGCATAGAGATTCCTTCATGAGAGCAAGGTGGCCATGGCTCTTCTCTGGAGGGCTGGTGTTGCAGGCCTAGAAACAGATTAAAGTTCCTGCTCACTGAAAACCAAGGAGTTACAAATGAAAGCTATAGCGAAAGTGAATTTCACACCCATTGGATTGGCAAGAATTAGAAAGTTGGACAATGCCAAATGTTGACGAGACTGTGAAGCCACACGAGAGCTCATTTGCGCTGGTGGGAGCAGAACGTGGTGTGCTCGCTTTGGAAGAGTTCCTCCAAAAAGGAAAAAAAAGGGAAAGTTGAATGTGTCCACAATGTATGCCTCAGAAATTCCACTGGGGTGGAGCACGGAGAGGTGCTCGCTCTTGGGCACCAAGAGACATATAGAAATTGTCCCATGGAGCATTCTCCATTATCCTGGAAACAACCAGACGGCCGACCCACAAGAGGGTGCGTCAGGAAACCACTGCATCTTTACACAATGGAGTACTCTGGCGATGAGGATAAATGGACCAAGGAGCACGTCGTGGAATCCAGACAATATGCTTTCATGTATGTAGCGTCCAAAGACGGGTAAAAACACATAGGTAATGTAGGTTGATGGCAAGGAAATTAACAAAATTCAGGGTAATGGGTTACCTTTGGGGGTGAGGAAGAGCACACAGTTTTCCGAGTTACTGCTAAGGAACTGTTTCTTTAGCAGAGCGGTAGGTGAACCATTGTTACTTATATCATGTGTCTTTCATTGTACACATGCACACAACTATCGGAAGTGCTGTGCCTCAGGAAGGACAGGTGGTAGGCAACACCTAGCAGAGGTATTTACCCAAATTTAGGGCCTCCAAGAAGAGTCAGTAGAAATTACTAGGGAAATAAATGTATCGCGCGGGGAGGAATTCCAGTGAAGGGATTGGTATAGGGTGCAGGGCAGAAATGTGAGTATAGGGATCCTATATCTGCCCCAGGAACTAAGAGAAGTGGGTATAACAGGATAGCAGAGGATGGCAGAAGAAGCTGCAGCAAACAGGAGGGACTGGGTCTCAGAGGCCTTGCAAATCCTCCCAAGGAACATGATCTTTCTCTGGAGACTGAAGGTGGCAAGTATGGGAACAACATCCATGTTGGAGGGAGGTCGGCTCCCTGTCTTCACATTGTCTCCTTCCCGGCTTCTCCTCTGCTTCATGCCCTTGACCTCGGCTTGCTGGTGGCCTCTGGCGTTTGTCTTAGCTTGGCCTAGACCTGACCTCTCTTCCCTTCTCACCCCCATGCAGGACTGGACCTAGGGTGAGGTGAGCAAGGGGCCCCAAACACAGAATGGAAGGATGCCCAGGGAAGGAGACCTGCATGGCTCTAGTCAGCGGTCCTGGTCGGCATCTTTGTTCGCCTGCATTTCTGACCCCACCACCACCCTGCGAATGAGTTTCTGGTCTTCTGCCAGCTATTCCCAGGCCTTGGTCTAAACCTCCATCCTCCTCGTCTTCCTTCCCCCAGCTTGCCTGGTTTGGCTTTCTACTCTGTCTCAGCATTTCACAGCCAACTTAGGCGAGACAGTTACACATAAAAAGATAATTAACAATGTGAGCCAAGAAATACGGACCCCATGAGTGGTACAAATCATGTGTTTCAGGAGTTTGGAGGAGCTGGGCCCAGCTGGCTTTGGGTGGATGGAGAGCAGGAAAGAGGCTTTCTAGACTAAAGGAAGACTGGGAACATTTTTTCAAGAGCAAAGAGATCATTAAAAGTCAGGAGGAGATAAAAAGCTGGACAGGATGCAGGAACCTGGGATTCACGACTCTGAAATACAAGGCTGAGATGCCGCCACTCCCGATTCCTTGCCTAGAGTAAACATTACTAATGAATTGTGGCATCCTTTTCCATGGAGCCCAAAGAATCCTTCTCAGGATTCAGAGCCTCAGAATCCTTCTCAACACAGTGCTTCAGGAGGACATTAACAAGCCAATGGATTGAACATGGAAGTATTATTTGCTGTCCTTGACATAGACTACAGAGTGATCAGGAGTCCCTGTGTGGGAGAAAGGGTCAAACTGTTCCCTGTTGCTTTGCCTCCAGTGTTTCCCCGTTTTACAACTTCTGATTTCTGACTCTGCCAGTCATGTCTCAAACCAGCAAGGAAACGTAGAATCACAGAATGGGAGAAGTAGATGGAATCGATCACCTCATTGAGTTCAGTTCCTCCATTTGGCAGCTAGAAGAAATTTGAAGCTTAGGAGGGAAATGGGCTTGTTTAGCTAAGTGGCAAACAGAATATAAATGCAGATCTTTTGACCTGACCTTATACCAGCAGCAACCAGTCCTGGAAAGGGAAAGGAACCTGACCTTCCCTAAGAACCCACCACATGCCTGTCTTTGCTAGTGGGAGCTTTTCATGGAGCATCTCGCTTAAACCTGCCAGGGCATCATGATGCCCAAAAAAAGGCCACTGACATCCAAAGACAGGTTCAAGTCAAAGGCTAATGTGTGACAGAGGCAGGATTCAAACCCTCTCCATCAGCCCCCAAGACCTGTCTTCCCTGATGGTTCCCACGTGGATGTTCCAAGCCTTTCTGGAAACAATAATAGGGTTAGAGCTCTCTGGGAAGAGCTGGAGTTGAGTGAGACTTTCCTCTGCACTGGGTGACTGCTGTTTACCATCTACTTCGTCTACTTCCAGTTCTTGGCCCCACCTGGGAGAAAGCCGAAGGACTCCTCTGCGGGTGTACACAAGCACTGGCCAGGTTGAGGGCTCTCTCTGCAGGGAGTTCGGGGTTCCACAAGATGAAGCGGCCTGCTTTCCACCATGCTCATTTGATGACTCGCCAGGTTTTACAACGTTAATTTAAGCTCTGCAGACAAAGTGACTCTCTCCGGTTACAGCAGCGTGCACTTAAATGTCAGAGCTTTGCTGAAAAACCGCTTGGATTTGAAGGAAGTCATTGTGTTTGGTAAAATCTGGCCACATTTTATGCTTATGGCCTTTATTAGGGGATCCAGCTGAGTGAGTTAAAACTGCCTTTCCGTAGTCCGTGAAAGCCTGGGACTCTCGGATTGCAGGAATCACTCAGTGAAGTAATGGCTATTGGATGTAAACTAAATGCCTGGGGCTGGTGTATGCAATGTGATCCTTGTCTTCCGGGAGCTTATAGTCTAGCAGGAAGCAGGAGAAAGACATCAAAAGAGTAAATACCTAAATGGAAGTGTTGTGAGTAAGTGTTACTGAGAGAAAGGGTGGGGCCCCGTAAGTATTCTGAGGGGAACCTAATGGACGGTCAGAGAAGGTAATATTTGAGCTGGATGACAAGTGGTGGTGGTGGGGGGGGGGGGGATTGTTCCAGAAAGATGGAAATAGCAGGAGCAAAGGCACAGAGACAGGAGAGAATTTGATGTGGTCAAGAAATCTATTTCCCAGTGCCCATCCAGGAGCCACAAGATCCAGCCTACATCCAGGGCTGTAGGGGTGTCAGGTGTCCCCAGTGCCTGTAGGACCAAGCACAGGCCTCACTTATTCTACCAAGCCAGGCTCACATGTCCCCCATGTAAAAATCAAGCTCTCTATCTTGTAGGTGCTTCCTGATGAAGTGACCTCATCAGCTTTCTTGGTTACTAACCCTTGACCTTCATTTCTTGGCCATGTCTTTGGTGCCCACCTTCCCGGCCCTCCCTCCTTTGGCACCCTCACCCACTGGAACTTGCCAGGCTAAGCCTGTCTCCCACATCTTTGGCCTCCATCCAGTGGCCCTGCTTCTCTGGCATAATCCTTCCTGTCTGTAGCCTCCTTCTGGTTTAGGTCTTTCTACCTCCTGCCAACTGTGACGTGTCCCAGGCACAGCTCCCCTTCACTCCTTTCCTCATCCCCTGTCCCACCCACGCCTCCACGGAAGTTTCATGATATCATCTTCCACAAGGTCCAAATGCCAGTGATTTTCTTTCCTATTTCTTTGCCTACCATCCATGAGAGGGTCTCTGAGATCCCCTGTAGGGAGGACTTGAGAATCTCTCTGCATCGAGTCATTGGTCCCCAGAGCCGCTCATCATCTGGGGATCAGAGAACGTGGGCTTCCTCTTGTTTTTCTCAGTGTCACTGGGCAGGGTCCAGAGGTGGCGGGCCAAACCTGCTGGGTCTACATCTTCTGCTCCTGTCCCCAGAGACCACTGGGAACCCAAAGGCTGCCGTCTAGGCAGATGCCATCATCTTCTCCATTGATGACCTCTAGGTTAACAAAGGCTCTCGGTCTCTGGGGAGGAGCCTGGTGCGCTGCTCCACACTGAGCCAGTCACTCTGGAAGACAGCCTGTCTCTTGTCTGGTGGGCTCAGCCAGACATGGGAGTCCTCTGCAGTTACATTTTTCCCAGAAGGCGGGTGTCCAGGAGAGCTAAAGAGCAGCAATTATAAGGTTTTCAGAAAATAATAGCATACACGGGGGCTTCCTGAGCCCACAGCCCTGTGCGGAAATGACTTCTGCTGTGCATGTTTCGTAGACAAGAGGTTAAGTGGCCCAAAGTCGCCCCTCAGCAGGTGCACAGCGGGGACAGAATGGGCTCAGGTGTCCTGCCCCTACCCTCTTGACTGCTGGTGCTCAGACTGAAGCAGACCCTGGGTTGAACGCATGAACACATCCCCCTCCTCCCCAGGACAACATTGAGGCTCAGGCGGAGAAGTCGCCTGCCGAAGGTGGCGCAGCAGCGGGGCCAGAAGCACAATATTTGAATTTAATTCTCACTGGCTCCAACACAGTGTTTTTAAATACTATGTCCTCCCCCCCAGCCCAGCCCCATCTCTGCGGGAAACCGGTGATCTGTCCTGGGCACTGTTTGGCCCATGTCTGAAGGAGACCCTGGGCAGGGGAGTACGTAATTCTGTGTGCAGAAGCCCAGCATGCTGGAGGGGGGTGAGAACGGTCAGCGTGATGTGACATGGAGTGAATGGGGAAGCAAGCCCTGGGTGGAGGGGGCTGAGCAAGGACAGAACCCAGGAGCCTCAGGAGCCTTGGGGTTGTGCTGGTAATGTACAGGGGGGGCATGATCCCCTTTATACCTTCCAAAGATTGCTCTGGCTGCTGGGAGGAGAAGAGACTGGAGGAGGAAGGCAGGAGGGAGATCAGTTGTTGCAGGGTCCAGATGAGCCATGACAGCATCCTGGACAAGGGCCGTGGCCATAATGAAGGAAAACGAGTGGGTTTGAGAGCCTGCCACTGAGATCACACCGCTCCTTTGACTGTGCACTCAGGGTGGATGGGACATGCGGCCACCACCCTTCTGATCAAAAGCACGGCTGAGGCGCCCACTCTAACGTGAAATGGTGAACCGGCTCTTTGAGAAACAGGTCTTGTAATAAAAGAGCTTTGTTACGAGTCGTGTTCTGTGCTGTGTTGCTGAAATACGCCAAGTGATAGCCTCCGTTCCAGTTGCAAAGAATAATTACCCCGACTCTTTGTGTTGTCAATAACGTATTCACAGTATTCACAGGCTCTCATTGCCAATCTAAGCCCAGTGAATTGGAAGTCAACAAGGTCCCCAGAACATATAGGTCATGGACATGAACGTGCACAGCTTTCCATGGCTTCCTCTCTTTGGTGAGCTTCCGTGGGGCTCAAACAGATCCTTTTCCCTTCAGTACCAGCTGTGTGGCCTTGGCCACGGGATAGCCTTTAGTCTCAGTTTCCCCATTTGGAGCTGGAGACATCAACCACTCCCTCACAGGGTTATTCTGAAGATCCTGCGGAATACAGTTTGTATAGTAACAGCTGAGCTGATGGCATGCTTCTTATGTCCAAGGCATTTTCCTAAGCACTCTCTATATAATCACTTTAATTTCCTCAGTAGCCTCATGAGAGAGGCACTATTATAATCCCCATTTGAGAGGAGGGAACTGAAACACAGCAAGATGGAGTGACTCACCCAAGGTCATGCAGCTAGCATGAAACAGAGCCAGGATTTAAATTCAAGGATTCTGGTTCCAAGTCCTCTCCTCATAACCACTACAGTGTGCCACCTGCCCACAGGCACAGTCCAGTACCTGGCACACGGCAGACACCCAGTGGGAATGCTTGTTTCCTTTCCATTCGCTCTAAATATTATACTAAATGCAAGACAAGCTCAGAAAATGGAAAAGTGATCCGTTGCCTTCCGACTCTGACCACCCAGAGCAACTAGACAACTGGTATGAAACAGACAGGCGGAAGAGAAGGCATTCTCTTCCTAACTCAGGGGGTAATTAAGTAAAATCCAGAGCTGACCTTAGAGTATACTTATCTTGATGAACACTGAGAAGTGTATAGAATTGTTGAATCATTATAGTGCACACCTGAAACTAACAAGACACTGTGTGCTAACTATACTTGAATAAAAAACAGAAAGAGAAAACAAAGCTGACTTTATCTTGGATGAAGTCCTATGGTCGTTGATGGATACATGTTATAAGTGTGAACATTCTCTACCACATTGTCCAGCTGAGAGTACCTGACAAGTGACCTCTGCTGTCCACCCAGAGATGATGATCGTGTTCCCCCAGAAGCCTCATTCATCAGCTCTGGCCCAATGTTTCAGATTCATCCCACATTTATTAAGCATTGATCACTTATTGATTGAGTGATTAAACACCATCAGCCATATAGTTATTCAATAAGGACTTACAAAGTACTTTTATGTACCAGGCCTTTTGTTAGGTGACAAGAACTAAGCTACTAAGTGACAAGAACTTGTTAGGAGACAAGAACTAAGTGAGATACTGTTCTTTCATCTGGGAGCATGGAGTGAGGAAGAGAGGGAGACTCACAGGTAAGCAGGAAGTCATGAGAGCTTTGGAGACCGGAGGAGAGAGCAATTGGCTCTGCCCCCAGGAACTGCACAAAGACCCCACAACAGAGAGGTCATAGGGCCAAGATCTTGAGAGATGATATTTTTTCAGCTGGAGAAGGAGTGGCATTCTAAAATGACACATAGAATGGGCAAAAAAGCCCAAGGGCACAAAAGGACACGCATGTTCCAGAACATTAAAAGTTCAGAATAGCTGGAATGATCATGGAAAGACCTCAGACACTGTCCCTTGACACTTAGAATAGAAGACCATTTTTCTCTATTTTCTTTTGAATCCAATTACATCTAGTCCAAGCTCTTAGTCACTGAGGTCAATGAGAAGCTTTGCATGATTCCCTTCTTTGTATCTCTCCCCCTCTGATGCTATCTCCCTCTGCTGCTTCTTCTATGTCAAGCACAGCAGCAGAGACCATTCTGAAGATTTTTGTTAACTTCTCCACCAGGGGCAAGGAGAATCCAGATCTTTGTTCACAAAAATGTTTAATCTCTTCTTTGCACAGTAGAAGGAATGGGAAGAGAAAGCACATTAATTCTTTGCTGGTAAATCCATGGCAACAAGAAACAAGATACAAACAGACTCAATCCTCTTCCTGTTAGAGGAGTAGAAATAAGGTGGAGCTCACTGCCTTTGCCGACCGTGGCCTGAGAGACAAGGTGAAGAGAGCTGGAGCTGTCCGTGCTCAGGCTGGTCTGGTTTAGTGGCTTAGAGTCAGATCTGGACACTGATGAGTGGCTCTTGCATCCCCTACAGGTGTGGCAGTGTGGCGGCAGCGTGGAGGTCCTGCCTTGCTCCCGGATTGCCCACATCGAGCGAGCCCACAAGCCCTACACCGAGGACCTCACGGCCCATGTCCGCAGGAATGCCCTTAGGGTGGCTGAAGTCTGGATGGACGAGTTTAAAAGCCATGTCTACATGGCATGGAACATACCCCAGGAGGTAGGAAGCCCTTGTGGGGATAGGGTTTCGGGATTTGCGTGGGTGTGGGGGGGACACAAAAACAAAAAATATGGGTCTAAACCCTTCTTCCCATGGATCAACCAGAGTCTTGTGATCCATGCTAGAGTAGCTTCTCTGCCCCAGAAGATAGCACATGTGGAAGAAAAGAGGCTGACCGTGAGACACTAAGCTGTGTCTCCCCACGCCTGTCCCTGGGCAGCGTGCTTAAAGGAAGACTTCTCTCCTGACTTCAGTATCCTCATATTTTGTATGTGTGTGATTTATTTATTTTAGAGAGAGTGCAGGCAGTGGGGGAGGGGCAGAAGAGAAACCCAAGCAGACTCCACGCTGAGGGCAGAGCCCGATGCGGACCCGATCCCACGACTCCTGACATCACAACCTGAGACAAAACCAAGAGTCAGATAGATGCGTAACCAACGGTCTCACCCAGGTGCCCCATCAGTACCCTCATATTAAGTGAGAATATTGGGGGTGCCTGGGAGACTCAGTCAGTTGGATGTGTGATTTTGGCTCAGGTCATGATCTCAGGTCACGGTCTTAGGGTCCTAGGATTGAGCCCCACACTAGTCTCCGTACGCAGTGAGGAGTCTGCTTCTCGCTCTTCCCTCTGCCCCTACCCCCTGCTCGTGCTTATTCTCTCTCTCTCTCTCTCAAATAAATAAATAAAATCTTTTTTAAATAAATAAAGGAGCATGTTGGAGCAGATGGTTATAAGTTTAACTCATGTTCCCAGGTCCTCAGCTTCTCTGCTATATAAATATACCAGAAATTACCAGAATTCACAAAACACACCTTAATCTCCCTGTAGAGTGAATTTAGGCTTCTCCATGGAACCTTTGACCAGAGCACTAAGGAATGTCCACATGGCTTTGAGATATCTTGACCCACATGCCTGGGGAGGGGATACACCCCCTCAAGGATCCTCAGGAGGGAGAAGGGAACTGTTCTGGACACTTTTCAGCTCTTTCTAACCTTTACAGGATCTCATTGTTGCCTGCCACTGTCCTCTATCCCTCTTGTCACTAACACTTACGGAGTGCCCAAGAAAAAGCAATATTTCTTTAGTAGATTTGTTCAGCCTTGCCATGTGTCATATGGAAATGACCTTGGACCACTGAGTTGGGAGAACCCAACAGATGCCAGCCACGGGACCCCCACCTGCTCACCAGCCTGCCTGCCTGGAGATCATTGCTTATGTTGCAGTGTCTATCTGAGACAGCTGTTGACTGCATGACCTCCTTCTTTCCCCTTGGGAGTCCTTTAAAAAGCTTTAGTTCTTTCTTCCTAATAGGGAAATGGTTGATTTTTGCCTAAAGTTTCCATATGAAGGCCCCGTTCCCTGATCTCTCCACCCAGCTAATGTCGCTCTGGCTGAGTGACTGAGAAAATAGGCTGGGCCATGGGTGGGGGCTTTTAGGCAGCTCCCCATCCCCATCACCATCATGGGGGAGGAAGCTTGCATTGGGATATATACGCCCACAACCTGTGACATTTCAGCAGCAGAGAGAAGAATGAAGAGCCAAGAAGTACCAGCCAGGGTGCGGGCAACCCTGATGAACCAGCCCCAGGATTGCATCCCTGACAGTGGGAGTGTTTCTAGGGAAACAGCAGTGCCTTCTGGACCCATCTGTGGCTGTGGGCGTTGGATCACAGTATTCTGGGGAGCATGCTGAGTGCCTCTGTGGGTGTCCTCTGATAGCAAAACGTTAAGAACGCTTGAAAAGTCCCCCAGGAACCTAGCAATAAAGCACCGTAGATCCCCAGTCCCTTAGCAGAGCCCTGTCCGTACTCCAACTACCTTCTCTCCGCACCCCAAAGCTGCAAACCTTTTAGACTTCTCCCCTCATTGCTGCTGCCAGAAATGGAATGTGGAAATGGACAGTAAATCCAATGAATGGCAGAGAACCAAGTGAGAAAAGTAATTGGAGAATGATGAAATTCAGTGTGCATCTGTGACTCCTCAGAGGGGTAGTTCAAACCCAGTCAGACGGGTGGGAGGAGAGGGGAGTGAACTCAAGAAAAGCAGGTGAGGGGTAGGAGGGTCCAGGATAAAGCCTCAGGTGGAAAAGGAAGAGGTCAGTGTGTTTTCTAAAAGTCTATCCCTTGTCCCTACCCCCGCCCGCCCCACATTCCCTGCTTTGTCCAGATTCCCTCTCCTACCTCTTCTCGGGTTTCTGGAAAGGGTCATCTTTTCCCTTCCATTCACTTCTGAAGTCTCAGTACTGCACCCAAACTGCTTGTGACAAAGCATCCTAACAGCTTAATGGACATTTTAAAGTCTTTAAGCTCCAAGATTCCCACACTTGAAACTCTGTACTCACTTGGCTCCATGGTGCCACAGCCCAGTACACCCCCATCTTCCTCTGATTGCTCTTAATTTCCTTGTGGGCAACTCTCACCTCCCTCAGATGCTTACGTGCACCCAGGGATCCATCCTTGGCCAACCGCTTTCATTAAACCTCATCTCCCTGGGCCCCTTCTGTTCCTGGGTGCTTTTATCTGTTGATGACTTCCGAACTAAGATCTGCAGCCCTGACTTGTGCCTTCAGCTTCAGACCTACAGCTGCACATCTCCTGGGTGCTCCCTTGAGCACTTGAGTCTGCCAAAACAGAGAACATCCTCCCCCCACCCCCAGAGCTGCTCCTGTTCTCCCTCCCCACCACGGTTTGGGGTACCACCATCTATCTGCCCAAATCCACGAGCTTGAAACTGGGCATCTTCCTTTGATCCTTCTTTCCCTCAAGCCGCATTCCCAGCCCATCACCGAGCCCTATCCTGTCCTTTCCCAACCCCATCACGTCTGAGTTCAAGCCTTGTCTCTTCCTCTGTGAGAGCTTTGGGCTGGTTTCCCTGGCTCAAGCCTTATCCCCTTCAAATCTATCTTCTGTACTACCCAAAGTTATCTTTAAAAAACAAAAAACAAACAAAGAACCTCACAGGGACCACGTCATTGCCCTGCTTAAAATCTTTAAAGGACTCTCCACGGTGCACAAGTTCAGGCATTAAGCCTGTTGTTTGACCTGCTTTCTCCACTGCCACCTCTAGCCCCCTCATCCCCCCGTCCTGTCCCGGAGTTCCTCGGACAGCACAGCCAGAGAGAACACACGCGTCCGCTCCGCACTGTTTCTGCCCTCCGTGCTTTTGCGCATCTTGTCCTCGCTGCATGCATTCCCTACCCTCAGCCTCTTCCCAGCCTCCACCTTCACCGAGTTAGACCTGGCGCCGAGACCCCTCCTCTAGGAAGTCAGCCTCAGTGGGAGAAAATGCCCCCTTTGCCTGCATGCCTCTGTCATTGCATCATTGCTGTGTAAAAGAATGTTCTGTTGTATAAGTCTCTCTCTCTCTCTCTCATTAAACCAGGGGCTCTCAAATCTGGCAGAACTTTAAAATCCCTTGTGCTCTAGCCCCAGAGATTATGACTTAATTGGTTTGGAAGGGGACCAGGGATCATTTTTTGGAAAGCTCTTCAGGGATTCTAATGTCCGTCCAGGGCTGGGAACTACCGCCTGAGACTAGAGGCTTTCTGGGGACAGATCGTGTTCTTCCCTTTTGTGCCAGCAGGCCTCGCACAAGGCAGGCGTGTGGTCAGGGCTCAGGAAAGCCTCACTGATGCTTTATTAACAAATGGATCTGCTGGCAGTATGTGCCATTCCTTTCTCCTTTGGTCAGTAACTCCTAAAAGCGCATCTGCAGACCAACTGCATCAGAATGACTTGAAGAGCTTTAAATGTACTGCTTCTGGGTCTCATCCTTAGAGATTCTGATGAGTAGATGCCTAGTGGTGCCAGAATCCATTAAAAACTTTCTGGGTGGTGGTTTGGGACTGCCAAGTTTGAGTAATATTAGTTTAGCCCATCCTGCTAGTCCTTCCAAATTCACCTTGAGCATCATCTACTCTAGGAAGCCTTCCGAGACTGCTCACCCTCACTTCTTCCACTGCCCCCCCCATCCTGGCTGCCCCATAGGGCAGCTCTCCCTCAGCTTCCCTCTCTGCACACTGTGTGCAGAGAGACTGTTGACTTGTCTGGATCTTCCAGATCTTCCTTTCAGGCAAAGTCTGCATCTTCTTCCTGTTAGTATGCAGAGAGCTTAAGACAACACCTGACACATACTGAAGATGAACTGACAAAGAAAGAAGAGGGAGGAAGTGTGGATGCTACAACACCCACCCCCTGTGTTTTCCCTAAGAGTGTCCCCAGCTGCCCTTGATGGGGTGCTGTCCCAGTACCTTGTGCTCAACCACAAGGACATCTGCCTATTGATTTCCCCTTTGCCTGCAGCATCCTAGCTGTAGGTAGGGAGCTGGATCCCTTCGACCCTGCCCAGTGGCTGCCTTGAGAATTAGGTAAGTTAGTCTATGTAAAGACTTGGATCGGTGCTCGACCCATAGCAAAGTCACCAGCTAAGTATTAGCTCTTGCTGTGGCTGGCCTTGTTTACACCCGGGCCTTCCCACCCCAGCTTTAAAATGCCCTTGCCGGGTCGCCATCCTCCCCGTTTGCCTTCTGTGCTGAGTCCTCCCGAGACTGTGTACCACCCAGAGCTGCTTCTCCCACCTGCTTCCTCACCACGTTCAGTCCCAAGCTTTTGGAAGGTGGGAAGAGCTGCCAGCTCTGGGATCCCGTCTGCTTTGATTGAAAATCAGTTTGCTCATCAACAAACAGAAAGTCAGCCTGCAGCAAAGCATCAGTGCTTTCTTACCCGGGGTTCGGGAACTCTAGGCCCATCCCTGCTTCCTCTTACCCAAAGACAGGCTGGGTGACGGTGGGGAGCTGACAGTCCTTCTTCGGGTTTAGCTGTAAAAGAGATTGTGCATGTGGCCACACACACAGGCAGGAATATAGCTTTTTTAAAAAAAAAAAATTCAATATTTTACGTATTTATTTGATACAGAGATAGAGAGCACAAGTAGGCAGAACGGTAGGCAGGGGGAAAGGAAGAAGCAGGCTTCCCACCAAACAAGGAGCCCATCGTGGGGCTTGATCCCAGGACTCTGGGATCATGACCCAAGCTGAAGGCAGCCACTTTAACCAACTGAGCCACCCAGGTGCCCTAGGAATACAGCTTTTTTTGTGGCTGAGTGTTTTCGATTCCAAGGGCTGCCATAACCCATTGCCACACATCGAGTGGCTTTCAACAACAGAATTTGATTCTCTCACAGTTCTGGAGCCCAGAAGCCCAACATCAAGGTGCTGGTGACACTGTGCTCCCTCAGAAGGCTCTAGAAGAGGATATTTCTTGTCTCTTCCAGCTTTGGTGGCTCCTGTCATTCCTTGGTTTGTAAATGCATCACTCCAATCTTGGCCCTCGTCTCTATATCTCTGTGTGTCCAAACCTTCTCCTCTGATTTATAAATAACCAGTCATTGCATTTAGAGCTCACCCCAAACCCAACTGATTTCATCCACAGATCTGAATTCCACCTGCAATGATCCTATTTCCAAATAAGACCACATTCATAGGTTCTAGGTAGACACGAATTTTGCAGGAGACGCTCACTATTCAACCCACTGAGTATTTGGCAAAGGGGGAAAATGTGTTTTGTGTTTTGTTGTTGTTGTTTTCTTTTTAAATAATAAGGGCCAACATGACCCTCTCTGAGAATGTTTGCTTATTTTTCAATTTCTAACCCCAATCTGAAAAGAGTTTGATGCAATTTATAGTAAATACACGGTATAGACGCTGAACCATTAAAACAACAAGGCAAAAGTCAACTAATAAATAGGAAGGGAAAAGGGCCATGATAACCAGAAATATAAGTTGAGCAAAGCTCTGGTCCTAGAGTCTCCTAGAAGTTAAAGTGGAAATGGACCCCTGGTGGATTGTTCTCCCACCTTCCATAAAGTCATAGGGAGAGAGACAAACTGCCCCTTGATCCTGAGCATAGAAAGAAATTTTTCCCATGGGAACCCAGAATTTAAGAAAACACAGAGACCTTCCAGGGACAGGTTCTTCTAGCTTCTAGTGGCTTCCCATAAAAACTGAGACACAGTGTTTGTTTTCATGTAAAGGCAATTATACCGTGAAGAGGGAAGGCCTGGGCCCTGGCAAATAGGTTTGTGAGATAAGGATAAGGTGCAGAGAAGTTCAAAAAGCTAAAACTTAACAGATCCCTTGGGGTAAGGGGTGGAGGGAGTGAGTAGGTCACATTTATTGCTACATTCGAGACTCAAACATTCTCAACCTAGTCTCATCCATAGCTCAGCTCAGCAGTAGGTCAGGGCATGGAGATCAGTCAAACACGTTTCCTGAATCCAGCAGAGAAAAGCCAAATAGTTGCTGGGAGGGCTCTGGGCGGGAGCTAAGGAGTAGGCAAGTCATAGGTGAGGTCATCAAGATGTCCTCAGAAGGAAGTTCCTCACTGGCATTGTACCTTTGCAGTCTGAAACCTGAACCCTCAGGCCATAGCAGGTTCAAATTTTTGTATTTTTATATTGCCTAAATTCTGGTGGGCAAAAATAAATGTATTTCTTCTGTATCTACACTTGGTTGTTCCTTGAGCCCCCCGATCTAATACCAAATACTTTGTTCCAATCACGGGCAGATATGTGCAGCAGCCTTCTTTCTGATTTTTCTCAGACACTTCAAATGTCCATTTCATTATCTTCCCAAGCCCAAGAACTTGACCCCAGAGTTGACCCTAGAGCCCCGGGGGTTCCCACAGCCAACACAGGAGCTGAGGCGTCAGTGAGAGAGAGCCGCATCTCCCTTTGTTCCCTCCCTCCATGCTGGGCTAGTGTCTCGTGAGATACCACTGGACCTGGCTGGTCCCTGGCTCCGTGGAGACATCCTCTAAGAAGTCGCTGAGTCCCCATCGGACTCCCAGCTGCAGAGACTCCTCGCCGTCCTCTGCTCTGGCTTCAGCCCCTCTTTGCCTGGTCCTGTGCCTGGTGCAGGGCTAGTATGCAGGGACTCCGTGTTCTCCCCTCGGCTCTGGGACCACAAGAAATGTGGGGACTTTTCCCTCTCTCTAACTCAAGGACACCTCCATGTCTCCATTACTACTCCTTGTCTGGTGTATGGTGATGGCTTAGGGCCCACCTTGCTGATATCCCCGGGAAGTGACAGACCCAAGTACTCTCTACACTAAGAACTTGGGTCTTAGGAGGCAGAAGGGCAGGCTCTGGGGTTCAAGTCTCAGCTCTGCCTTTTATCAGCTGTAGGACTTCAGGCAAGATGTCGCAGAACCTCTTTGCAAATGGGGCACTGTGCATAAATGTAAACCCCGGGGCAGGTCTCATGGAGGACGGAACCTCGCACTTCGCGAGTGTTCGACAAGCCTTTGTTGTTACAATGATTAGGAATAGAATTTGAATTAGTATGACTCCATCTTCAACTCTCCCCCTTCTCTCTCCTCCCACTAACAGCTCAGAACCTCTTGTCTCATATCATAAGATAGAAAAAACCTCCAACTGTATGCTTCAGTATCTTTCACCTCCACCTGGGCACCAGATTTTTCTTTTCTTTTCTTTCCTTTTTTTTCATTTATTTTCAATGGCCTTAGATGATAGTCCCCATCCGTGCAGCCCTCGTGTTTCAGTGCCCACGTGGGGACAGTCATGGGGTTACGTACAATGCAGGGAAATGAATGAGCTAAGTCCCCACGTCCTTCCTTCACTAGACAGTGTCCAGGAGCCTGGGCCTGGACAGTGTCCAGGAGCCTGGGGAGATCTGGGGAGAAGCGGTGTCCTGTTGGTGGCTGGAGCTCTGCATTTGCTTACCCTTGCAGGACTCTGGGATCGACATCGGGGACATCACAGCGAGGAAGGCTCTGAGGAAGCAGCTGCAGTGCAAGACCTTCCGGTGGTACCTGGTCAGTGTGTACCCAGAGATGAGGATGTACTCGGACATCATCGCCTATGGGGTGGTAAGGAAGGGTCCCCTGGGGCTTCATGCAGGCATAGAAAACAAGGCCAGGCAGAGGTGTGGGGTCAGAGGAAAGGAGAGGAGGAGGCTTCAGCCTCCCATGTGTAGACTAGAGGACTAGAGGCAGCCTCCTATGTGGGACCTCTGGTAGACCAGTGAACTAGAGGCAACCTCCCATGTAGGGACCTCTGGTAGACCAGCAGATGAGAGGCAGCCTCCTATGTGGGACATCTGGTAGACCAGCAGATGAGAGGCAGCCTCCTATGTGGGACATCTGGTAGACCAGTGGACGAGAGACAGCCTTTGGTGTTATAACTCAAACCTCTGTTCCCTTGTTCTAAATCTCTCCTTTACAGTCTTAAGCAATTTAGCTCTAGCCTAAAACCTTCATGTTCTACTTAATAAAACAAATACCTGCAGTTAGGGTAGACTGGCAAGATAATATAATGAACACCTGCTGTCCCCCACCATGGGTGCCTGAGGTTCTAGCAACCAGCCTGCATGCCTCCCCCATCTAAGGGCTTATGCTTTCTACTCACACACATAGCTTCTAGAAAAGGAGTTCTGGAATACAACCTTCCTGGGTTCACTGTATTTTGAGGGATATTTTAGGACCACCTGTTGATTGGCACAGAGCAGTCACCCCAATGGAAGGCATAGGGTTTGGATCCAGACAGACCTGGTTCCAATCTTGACCAAGCCACTTATCAGTCAGGTGTCTTAACATCTGTGGGTCTTGGTTTCTTCCTCTGTTAAATGAGGCAAAATAATACTGTGCTTCTAAAGTAGAAAAATACCTAAGATACATAAATATATTATATATCCTGGCAATTTGTATGTTCTGTCTAATGTTAAAATGCTTTGAATATGGTAATCTCTACTATTGTCCCAATGTTCCCAGGATCATTCAACTCTTGAAGTATTTTCAATGATACCTGATTGGGTTTTTGATACCTCACCTGGTTTTTGCTTCCTGAACACATAGAGCTTTTCTGCTGACAGTTATAAGCCCTCAAAACTACATACTGACATCATGGAACAGATGAGGAAACAGAAAGGCAAAGTGTTCTTCTCATGTTCACAAAGGTCATCAGCAGAGAAACTGAGCCTAAGACATCAGCTCCTGATATCACTCTGCTTCCTCCCTTTGGAGAGTATCCCCTCAGACCTTTTTGATATCCTAGCATGAAACTCAAAGGAAGAACTGCGGCCTCTTCCCTGGATAAGCCATGCTCAGAACCAAGTTCAAGGCCTGCCTCCGTAGGAATATAATGGGCAGAGCCCCTGCCTGGGAGGGGAAGAAGAATGCTAGCTACGGACTGGCCTCCACGTTCTTTGCAGGCCTCCCAACTCTGACATCCTAGGGTTCTACAGGGCACAGAGCCAGGATCCCAGGAATCCCCCCAACCCCCTCAGATTTCAGCTAACAGGCCAACCTTTAGGAAGCAGTCATATCCTCCCACAAGAGTTTCCATGGCACAGTTGACACTTCCTTAGGAAATTCCTTAGTGGCCCCTTCCCTCTCTACTTCTCATGCTGGGGTAATCTGGATACTGGGAAACTTCTCAGCCCAGGCCACCAACTATTACTTAAAGAGGGGAGGGGTGTGTGTGTGTGTGTCCATTCAAGCTCTGGGTCTTGGCCAAAGCATTCTCATCTTCCAAGCAGAAGGGTCTCATCTTAATGACATGTACAACAGGTTTGCCGTGGAACCCTCTTACCACCACACCCAGAAACCTTTAGCTGATCAAATAGTAAGTGGCATATACAGGGCTGTGGTATGGATTTGACTGCGTCCATAATTTGAGCTGTTTTTACTCGGAGTGGCTGAAAAGCCACTCTCTCATCATCCCCAAGGGCTGAGCAGGGCTAGCCATCCCTGGGGCTGGCGGAGGTCTCTGACAACCTCCCCCACCCCACCCCGGCACGCCATGTTCATCTGCCAGCCACTGCTTAGGGCCCAGCCAGCCTCCCGCCCCTTCTGACTCCTCCACGGGCCGGGCTCTGACAGAGCAGAACCACGCTTGCTTGTCAAGGATCATAATGAACTCCTAATGGGGGCACTCGGGTGAAGATGGGCAAAGCAGGATACAGCCGCAAGAGCAGGATTTGCTGAGGCTGAATCATTCTTTCTAGTGATTATTTTTATTCTAAAATGCAGAGACCAGATGTCTTCTAAGGGGTAGAGTTTCTTTCTACCCTTTCTTTTCCATCTTAGGCCAAACTATATTGCTCAGGTCAAATAACCTCCTGGGACTCTCAGTGGGGTCAGGGTCAAGTCTAGAGCCCTGGCCACTTATCCGCTAATAGATTCCATTAATGACTCCTGTGGGCAGAAGGGCCTGTGGGCCCCATTGTGTGGGCATGGGTTTCCCCTGGATCCCTGAGCCCCACGTCCAAGAGGCAGGGTCCTTGAATCAATCTCAGCTCTAGTGCTGACACCAGAGATGAAGCAGCATCTAGAAACAGACACACCCGGCTTCTGCAATGTTAGCTTTGCCACGTGCTCTGTGTGTAATCTCAACCATTTACAAAACCTTCAAAGCTGTTAATCATACCATCTCAGGGGGCATTTCTCACAGTCTCGGGATTGTCACCATTTGCACGATGGAAAGAACTTGCTGCTTGTTCGCTTCCTGACGTCATTCGTTTGGGAACGCCATTCATGTGTTCGCTGCCGTCGTTCATTCATTCCATGTGTGTATTTACTGTCTACTGTGGGCCAGGACCAGCCCTTGTCTGAGACAATGAGAAAGACTCAAACCTAGCCTGGTCAGACGGGGTAGACAGGCACTCGAAGAAGGGACAAGAACCAAAAACGCTAAATGCAGCAGTAAAATCAATGGAGGTCCTGGTAGACCACGGGGCCACGGCCTGACACCCAGGCTTGGGTCAGGAGAGACTTCCGGAGTGACAGAGAAGCTGAGAACCAAAGGAGGAGGCGCATTTAGCCAGACAAAGAGAAGGCCTAAGGAGGGGCGACATGGGGAAGGGTCCGTGCCACGGGCGTGGCATCACACACAAGGAGGCCAGGCAGACCTTCTGGCTACGCCACAGTTCCTCATCCTTCAAAGAGAGAATGTCGCCGACCTGGCCAGGTTCCTCTGAGGGAGAGGTGGGGGGACACGCGGCAAGCACTTGGCGCGGTGGCTGGCACAGAGATGCAGCCATAACGGCCAGTTGCCCTGAGTGGCTGTCAGCAAGGTCATAGCAGTCACAGGAGTAGCGAACAATTGCTGTGCATTTGCTGTTTGTCAGGCCCGGTGCTCCCTACTTGTGGATATGCTTGCGTTTACTCCTCCACTAACAATCCTGTGAGGTAGGCACTGGTATTATCCCTACGTTAGAGAGAAGAAAACAGACAAGAAGGAGTTGTGTTCTTCGTCCAAGACCACACAGCTGGAGCCAGGATTCCATCCCAGCCTGCCTCTCCCGACAGCATCAAAGGCCACCTGCTTCACGGGGGAGGCATGACAGAGTCAGGGGGACTTTATTGAAAGGCACCGCCTACCTCCTCACCCAGAGGATGGCTTTGAGAACCCAGCAGAAAGCCAAGGCTGACATCAGGGCTTTCTGGATCTTTCTCCCTGTGACCGCCGTTAGCAGGTCTCACGAATGGATTACAGCTCTCAGCATTAGATGCGACACCCGCTCCTCTGAAGGCTGCAGGAGAAGTCCTGAATGTATTGATATGGACTCCCTCCCAAAGGCAAGCCGCATAGTTGTTTTACAAAAGAGGATTTGCTGCATGGATGTTTCTGGGGCCTCTGCCTCGGGAGCTGGCTCATGTTTATAATTCTTCAGAACCTCCAAACCACAAGTCTGGGATTGAAGTGCCTTCACCCGGTAGAGGTGAGAAAGCTCAAGAAAGGGATTTGACTCTATTCCTTTCCCTATCAAGAACAGGGTATTCTGGGAGCACACATGGGCCTCTGATCATGCCGTTTTGCATCCCTTCCCTGGGTTCCCTGCACTTCTGCCACAAGTTGTCAAGACCATGGAAGCTCAGCCGCCGTCAGTCTCTGGCCTCCTCGAATAGATGACCCACCTGCGGTCCTTTGCCCTGGTCTTCCCTGAATTCCAGTATCTCTGTCCTGTTCCAAACAGAGCGCTTCGAAGCTAAGAAGAGCTATATAAGCTAGCTCAAACTCAAGTTAAGGTGGGGAACAACGCCACCTCCTTGCATATGCCCACAGGAACTGATGTAGAGCTGGGCATGGGCACTAGTATTGGGAAGCCACCAAAGCCAGAGCGGGTCACAGTGTCTCTCATTCCGTCTCATGCTGCATTCTTCCTTGGCCACAGCTGGGTTTCTCTGCTTACACCTGGCCCAGCAGATCCCCCACACCCAATCTAAATGGCCTCACAATTCTAGCGGCCGCCACCCATGGACCATTGACTCTCTCACTGAGAGTTCTAGCATGGAATAAGAGAATGATGAGATGCTTCCATTCCAGAAAGAGAAGGATGGAGGAGAGGGAGAAAAAGAAAGAGAAGTATTAACTCATTCCAAACTATCTGCTGGTGCCCACCATGGTCTGCTCAGCTGTGGCTGGTGAGCAGGGCCATGGGGACTGTAAGCTGTCCTTTCCAGGTCTGGGAGTGGGCTTCTGCCAGAAAGGGACATTGAATACTGGTTTTCTTACCTGACATGGTAAGGCATTGGTTCTGTTGTTTGCTATGTGCCTGCAGGTGAGGGTAAGAGATACCTCTCTCTTCTCCTACTCCCTTGGTTCCCTTCTCTCTTATTCACCTGCCAGAACTCCCACTCTGGAACACCCTTGTCATCTGGGCACCAGTGGGACCAGGCCAGCCGCTGCTGGATCTGTGAATCTGTGGAGGGGCAGAGAGGACCTGGTCCCAGAGGACATCTCAAACCTGAATCTGTGGAGGGGCAGAGAGGACCTGGTCCCAGAGGACATCTCAGACCTGAAAGTTGCCCACTTCCCCCAACCTTCCAGAGCAAAGACTTCTTTCTGGGGACTATTGGAAGCCCTGGTGTCACCCCTGTGGAAATGGAGGGGGGTGCACCCTGAGCATCTCTTCTATGTGTGTGTATCTTTTATTCTTACCTACATTGTCTCCGCTTACCTTTCAACAACATGAGAACAGCTCTCCTTCACACAAAGCTGGGTTTCCCTCAGCACCTTTATTCAGGCAAAAGCTGGTGCTTGTTGCTGTGCACAGTATTCAAGGGACCTTGGGTTGATTATGGAAATGGAGCCTGTCTCTGTGAAATGCTGGCTTCTCCTGATTTAATACATTTGTTTCTCTGCTCCTTTCTCTTTGGTGTGGCCGCCCCTCCTCTGGCATTCAGCTGCAGAACTCTCTGAAGACTGACTTGTGTCTCGATCAGGGTCCAGACTCAGAGAACGTTCCCATCGTGTACATCTGCCACGGGATGACACCTCAGGTGAGTTCCCTGAGAGAGCCCCTTGCTGGGGTGTACTCATATCTGTCCGGCTTGGGGAAGGATGGTTAAACTCCTTTCGCGGCTGCTCTAGGCCCGGGGGCCTCCATATGCTCATGGGGAGAAGGGGAGAGTCCTACCTGCCTTGCCTGGAAGGGGTCTGGGATAGCAGATGCTGCTGTGCCAGGATCCTCGGGGATGGGGAGCAAGGAAGGTGATCAATTCCTAAAGAGGAACACCTGCCTTCTTTGGGGAGACTATGGGTAAGTCACAATCCTGTTTTGGGCACCTATGCCCTTCCCTAACAGGAGGGAACCCAAGGGTCCCCCAAGCTCTCTGACATCTCAGAATGCCATTTATGGCCTTGGGGCTCTGCCCTTTAGTAGATCACAGCTGCTGCCAAAATTTATAGCCACAAGAGCTTTTCTAGGCTGGGTGACCTTCTCCTGGTGGAGAATGTGGGGAAGCTATGAGGAAGATAAGTTATCCTAGCAAAAATTAGCCAGTCACAGCCTAGGCTGCAGATATCCAAAGAGGATGCTGAAACACAGACAAGAGAAATGGCCTCTTCAACAAAGTGCAGTGGACAACCTTTGCCTATGAACACCACAGACTGACCTGTTCTGATTGGACAACATTTTCAGAGTTTACTTATCTTACCTCCCACAGTGCAAATGATGTTTTTACAAAGATAGTATAGAAGATATGTATATTTGTGCAATTATACTACGTGTTTAAAAGAGTCATCACTTGTCTCAACACACAACTGAAGGCAATCATGATGTGTGTGTCACCGGCGTCCTGTGCTGGGACTAACCGGCAATTGTCTGCTGTGATCTCCACCAACTCCTCATTTCTGTGGGCCCAGCTGCTGTGGCTGCACCGAGTGGAAGGTCACAGGTCAGCAGATCACACTATCCCCACCCCACACACTACGGCATCTCATTCTCCATCCTTATAATGCTGCGATATTTCTCATGGATGACTAGTTTTATGTAAACTCATTACTGACATCTAACACAAGTACAGACAGTAGACAAATGGTAGGTGTACAGATTCGTGAGCTTTCAAAGCAAACACGCCCACATAACCAGCACCCAGATCAAGGAAAAGAGCATTACTGCCTGATTGTGAATTTTATACAAATAGGACTATAGGGTGTACGCTTTCTCACATTAGCTTCTTTCTTTCACTTTTATATTTGTAAAGTGCCTCTGTTCTGCTTTTGTGATTTTTATTACTATGTAATATTCCATTTTATGAATGTACCATATTGACAGTATATTTACAGCCGTGGGACACCTGAGAATATTAAGAATACTACTGCTATGACCATCCTTGTTCCTGTCTTTTGGTGCATGTATGCACCCATTCCTTGTGGATTTATACCTAGGGGTCAAATCGCTAGTCGGAAGGTTGCTCTATGTTTGCTTCGAACGTGCACTGCCTGTAGTAGTCTCCTGCGACTGCTGTAATATAGCGCCTCGGGAATGTATTTGCTCCCCGTTCTGGTGCCTGGAAATTTCAAGATCAAAGTGCTGGCTGATCTGATTTCTGTTGAGGGCTCTTTCTGAGGACTTGCAGATAGTTACCTTCTCTGTGTGTCTTCCCACAGCAGGGAGAGAGAAAATGAGTGAGCTCTCTGGTGTGTCTTCTTGAAGGGACACTAATCCCATTGGATCAGGGCTCTACCCTGAGGACCTCATTTAACCTTAGTTTGAAGAGCCGGAGAGGCCTCAGCCGGTCCGTACTGTAAAAAATGAGAAAGCTTGTTCTGAAGAGAAAACAGAGTGTAGCTGAACAACTATTTGACTAAGAGACCATGGTGGGACTCATGGACTCAGTCAGCCATCTCAGCAGCAGAAGCCATAAATCAAGATGGGCTTGTAACAGCAGAGACTGGCAGCCTGAAGGAAAGAGAGAGCAGGGCAGAATGAAGGCAGGCTGGTGGACTTCTTGGCTTTGTTTTTACAAAGATAGTATAGAAGATATGTATATTTGTGCAATTATACTACGTGTTTAAAAGAGTCATCACACAACTGAAGGCAATCATGATGTGTGTGTCACCGGCGTCCTGTGCTGGGACTAACCGGCAATTGTCTGCTGTGATCTCCACCAACTCCTCATTTCTGCGGGCCCAGCTGCTGTGGCTGCACCGAGGAACATAGAGCTATTTAGCTGTGAGCACGCCCTCTTCCTCAAAAAAGGGAAAGAATGATGCTGAGGGCCGTTCGGAGACCATCAGTGCTGCCAACGTCCCGTTATCCCCAGGGGCGAGGCGGTCTCATGCAAGAGTGGACCTGCCTCTCTGGTTTTAGTGGGCCAGGATGACCCTGCTCCATGCCTTAGGAGTGTGACCAAAGCAGGGAGCAGCTTGGGCAGGGCCACCCCAGAGGGCCAAGGGCACAGGCAACTCCACAGAGCCATAGGGGTGATGCTGCCACCCCAGTGCGCCTGGAGGGCAGAGCATCAGGACAAAGAAGGTTATTCTCAAGCTGAGATCTCATGGAATTAGCCTTGCTGGGTTTTGGACTAGTCTGAGACCCATCACCCCTTTCCTTCCAACGTTCCCCTTCTGGAAAGTGCCTGTCTAGCCTGTGTCTGTCCTGCCATCATATGTGGGAAGCACACACTTTCTCTGATTTCACAGACTCTCGGATGGAGAGAAATTTTGCCTCAGGATAAATCACACCTTGAGCCTCACACACACCTGACTTGGAGGATACTTAGATGATATTTGAACTTTAGACTTGAGAGTGGACGCTGGAATGACTTAAGACTTTGCGGGCTGTTGGGATGAAACGAATATGTTTTGCATGGGAGAGGGAAATGAACTTGGGGGTCCAGGGACAGAATGCTACGGACTGAATTGTATCGTCCCAAAATTCATATGTCGAAGCCCTAATCTGGACTGCATTAGGAGTACGGAAGCAATTAAGGTCAAATAAGGTTATAAAGGTAGAGCCGTGATCTGATGGAATTAGTGTTCTTCTAAGAAGAGACACAGAGAGCTCAGTGTCTCCCCCTCCCCTCTCCTCCCCGCCATGTGACAACACAGCAAGAAGGAGGCCGTTAGGAGCTAAGAAAAGAACTCTCACTAGAAACTGAATGTACCAGCACCTAGATATTGGACTTCCCAGCTTCCAAATCTGTGTGAAAATGACATTCTGTTGTTTAAGCCACCCAGCCAGTGACATTTTGTTGTGACAGCCCCGGTCAACCAACATTCAGTGAAACAAGTCTCCCAAATTAATTACATCAATTTTTACTCCCACCAACCGTATCTTTAGAGTTCTCGCCGTTCCACATCCTTGTCAACGTTTAGTATTCTCTGCAAATCTGTATCATTTCTAAATCATAGACATAGGGATGTGGCAGTACCATGCTGTGGTTTTAGTTGGCATTTCCCTGAGTACTAATGCAGTTGGGCACCTGATTTTTCAGCTCAGAAAATCCCCAGGTTGTTCTTGAGTATGGGGCCAAGGTGGCCGGGGCCCAGGCTGTTTGGTGTTTCTGTAAATTCCCTGCCTCCTTGTTAATACTTGCAGCCCAGGAGACCGTGAATGAACTTGCCTTTAACAAATCCCTATGGAAATCTATGGGGCTATTGCTTATGTGAACCCCTGGACACATGTTGAGTGTTTCCTCTGTGTGAAGGTGGATGTCAGCTTGGGCAAAGCCTGCCAAGTCTCCCAGCTGCCGCTGATTCAATATGGGGCCGTCGGTGCTGTGGTTAAGAGCCTGGATTCTGGAATCAGATTGTCTGCATCCAAATATCAGCTTTGACACGCTCTGGTTGTCACGTTTTGAAAAGGTCAAGGTTTTAAGTGTGGACCTATTTTATTTTCTGTACAATACAGATTAATGATGGTATAGGGCATAAAGGTTATTGTAGGGATAATACATGTCCAATATCTAAAATAGTGCCTGGCATATAGTACGTGCTCAGTGAGTGTTAGCTAATAATACTGCTGTAGTGCTATATTATTATTATTACGCATTGAGCCTTAGTCAGTATATATGCCCTCAAGAGTCTAGCTCCAGCCCACAGTGGACTGACTTTCCCTGACCTCATGCGCCATGTGCCATGGATTCCTGCCCTGGTCAAACCTACCCATAGACTAATGGAGCATCCCTGACTTTCTGTGGCAGCAAAAATGCAATGGAGTAGGGGAAACAGGTGGAGGGGCGGGAGCTTCAGGAAACCTGAGTTCTAGGCTTGGTCTTGCCACACAGTTGCAGTGGTACCTTAGCCCTCCCTGGGCCATTATTTTGTTTTACTCTTTCATTGAGATATGATTTTACATTAAAGGACACACATCTGAAGTGTACAATTCAATGAATTCCCACGTTTGTAGACCACCATCCAGATGGAGCCCATCATCCCTCTGGGCTTCCTTATTCCTCCTCTCTGTCAACACCTCTACCCAAAGGTAATGACGATAATGGTCCCTGGCAGCACTGATTCGTCTCATCTGGGCTTGTCTTCTTCTCTGCAAATGAGGAAGCCCGACTGGCCAGCCCTGGACCCAGGCGTGCTAGCCCTACCTGCTTACCTCCAGTTCTTCCTTGCCGAAATTCAGCTGGCCTGAGAAGCTGAGTCTGTGCTGTGCTTGCCAGGAAGGCTGGGAGCTGCCTCCCCTTGGTGCTTTATGAATCAGCTTCTTGATGTAGATCTGCAGCAAGTCTTAAAGACATGGGTCCCCCTCCCCATTTCTCAAAGCCACAGTCGTCATGTGACTGGGCTGTGCAGGGAACATGGAGGCCCAGTTACACTCTCCCACCAGGCCCGCAGCTGAGGTGCACAGCTGTTAGTGTCCAGAGGCAAGGAGGCTGGAGGCGCACCTCAGATCAAACACATTTCTCAGAATGGGGCCGTGTAGGGACCTCGCTATGGCAGGATTTGTTGAGTCTGGTCTGCCCAGTGAGCCTGAGAGGATGGTGTCCTCCCGGAGATGGACTGTGTGTCCTTGGTGGAATTCATCCATCCATCAGAAATAGGCAGGTGCGGGGGTAAGCAGTGGGGGTGGGTGATAAGGCAGAGCTTCTGACTGGAAAGCCTTCCCACAGGTATCTCCTGGCCCCTAAGAACTCCCCTGGCTCATGGAGGGGATGAGAAAAGGAGGAGCTCAGGGACCTCACCTGAGTTTGAGATACACCTCATAAGGGGATTATAGACAAATACAGGCCCTGAGGATTCTCTGGATCTCCTAGACTTGGTCCAAATCAGACCCTCAATACATATTTCTAGGGATGTTTCCCCCCGACTGGCAGCTCTCAGCAAAATCTCTCCTGTTACCATGGCCACAGAGGCCAAGGAGAGACCAGGGAAGTTCACATGTGCACAGATGGGACTGCCATGTGCAGTTGCGCAGGTGGTGCAATGCACAGTCTAGGGGAGGGATATGCCACCTCCCATTGTCATCTGGGAGTAAAGATCAGCCCCAGGTGACAGTCCTTCTGACCTCTGCTCTGAAACCTCACACATTCCTCCCCAAGCATCACATATGATAGGAAACTTGGAAATGTTGAAAGGCAGACTACCTGGGTTCAGATCCCAGCCAGACCGCTTCCTAATCAGGTTCCTTGAATACGTGTCAAAATTTCCTTGTGCCTCAATGTCCTCACCTATATTATAGTAGTACCTACCTTACAACGTTGTTATAAGAACTTTTAAAATTGATGCACATAAAGTATTGAGACAACAAGCCTGGGACATGGTCACTGCTTCCTAGATATTGGCTATTATTCTACCAGACTGGTAGAGACTCAAGACCATGTCCTTGAGAATGGGAATTGTTTAGCCTGGAAAGGAGCAGATTTAAGAGGGACGTGGAAACTTCCAAAATTACAAAGACACAGATTTTTGGCTGAGTATACAGAAACCCTTCCCAGTCCTTGGCTCAGATGATACTGTGACCTCTCCTTCATCAGAAGCATCCAAGTCAAGTTTGGTGAGCTCCAAGGGCATTATATAAAGTTCCTATATCATGTAGAAGCTTAAGGTAAGAAATCCCTAATGGCTCCCCCACCCTGGAATTCTGACTTTTTAATCCATTACATTTTTCTTCTTCTTATATCAATGAGAGTCCACCATGTACCATAGAATGTTCTTGGCCCTGGGAAACAGTCATGAACCAGACAAAAGTCCCTACCCACATTAAGTTCCCATTCGAATGCTGGAGGCAAACTCCTCTATTTTCTCATCCCCAAGTCTTCACCACAGCTGGGACTTGAACGCTTCTCTCGCCTAAGAATTTCATGCGTGGCCAGACTGAGCTGCATGCCTCACATTTCAGCCAACCAGGTCCAAGAATGGTGAAGGAGGAGAAAGTTCAAGTAGGCAAGACAGCCGGCTGACCCAGTTTATCCTGCCGACCTTGACAGTCACTTCCCTTGCCCGTTTCCTTTCAAATTTCTAAGTTTATCCATTTAGGGTTTGAGGACCAGAAAGAATCTGTATCAAACAGGTAATAAACAATCCTCAGAAGCCATCACCATTAACCAAACAAGTTATTTTCTCAATTCAAAAAAGTAAAACATGATTCTTAAACAAATTGAAATGAACATGGGACAAAAACTTAGTTGATTCATTCATAGGGGAACTAGGAAGAAGTTCAAGCGGGCACGGAGAGCATTTGAGATCAGGATCTGCCAGCATTTTCTAAAAACAATGTCAGAATAAGATCGCTAGATTAGATACCAAAGTGGTTAATGCCCTATAGGAAAATAAAACCATAGCCTTTAGTGTGATCTTTACTACCCAGGCAGAAATCTGGAGGTTAGCTCTAGTGTCTGTGTATTAATGAAAAGGTAAAAAGGAGAAAAAAAAAAGTAAATAGCAAAGTCAAACACAAACACCTTGTCTTGGAAAATTGCATACTCTTGGGCAGGCTTGTTAGACAGTGGCCCAGGATGATAGTGAAAAGTGTAGACAACTCCCTCTCCCAGGTTGCCTTATTTCCAGGTGTAAGATGTTTCTCTTTCTCAGTTCACAAAGTTGGCTAAAGGTGGAGGAACTCTCCAGGCCATGAGTGAGGCAGATCCTTGTGCAGATTCAGTCTGACCATGCGGACTTGCCCCAGTACTGCTTCCTGAGGCAGCCACCGCAGAAGACTGCAAACTGGGTGTCTCAAGCAGCAGAAATATTACATTGTCTCTCAGTTCTGAAAGCTAGACGCCCACGACCAAGGTGTCAGGAGGGCTCTGCTCCCTGTCTATTTCAGGCCTCTCTGCTGGCTTCTGGGAGTTGTTGGCCACCAAGGGTAGCTATGACAGCAAAACTCTCCCTTCCTGTGGTGGTCTCCCTGTGTGCACTCCTCTGTTCCTGGTTATAAGGAAGCCAGCTATGACCAATTAGGGCCACCCCCTCCCAGTGTGATCTCACCCTCACTTAACAAATTCCATCTGTGGTGACTCTATTTCCATAGAAGGTCACATTCTGAGGTACTAGGGGAGGAGGGTTAGGACTTCAAACATATGGATTTCTGAAGTACATGTCTCTTCAGCACAGCACCCAGAAGGGAAGAGTGTGACTGGAAATCTGACTTTCACGCCTCAGATGAAAAGTGCCTCACATCCCTTCCTCTCACGTTTCATTCTCCAGAGCCAATCACATGGCTCTGCCAGCTCACCCTCAAGGATGTAGGAAGTCGGGGTTTTCTGCATGCCCAGGAAACCCGTGTCTGTCACAGAAACTTAGATATTTGCTAAGTCCATCCCATCTCTGACAAATAAGAAAACAAGAAAATGGCATGTGGGGGTGGGAGCTGGCTAGTCTGAGCCCAGGCGTACTGGGGCTAGGAAGGGTGCCTGTATTTTGGCTTCTGGTTTCTCCTCCAGTTCCATTCATTCTTTCTTCACACATCTCACAGGTTGTCTTTCGGAAGGTCCCATAGTTTGAAAAGTTTCATTTCCCTCAAGAAACAAACGTGGTCTAGTGATAGGAATGGTATCCGAGGGCAACTCATAGTGGGGCCCAGTGGGGCCTAATGGGGCTGGAAAGAGGGGCTGGGATCACAACCGTGTCTAAACCCTTGGAGAGATTCTGCTTACACGTTGTTTAAAAAGTTGAAGATTCGGTTTACAGGTTGTGTAAAAAGTTGACTCTGATACAGTTGTGATATTCTCAGCTGGCAGTGAAGGCCCTGGGTAGGAGAAAGCATAGTGTAACTAATCAAATTAGTGAGGTGAAGCTGCTGGGAAGCCGCTAATTGGTTAATGAGTAAACGTAACCATTTTATTTAAATTAGCAGCAAATTTTAAGCTAGCCTCAAAATAACTGAGAATATTAGCCCTTGTTAGTGTAACAGCCTGGAAAATCTTTTCTGCTGGGAAAAATACAAAAAGGGGGTCTCCCCACAGACTATTTAATCAATCACTCCTTCATTCACTCATTCATTCATTTGCTCATTCAAGAAACATGCAATGAGTATTACTTTATTCCAAGAATTGGGAGAGGAAAAGGCAGCTTGGCCCAGGCCCGGGACCTGGAGGAGTCCCAGTCTGGAGAAGGAGCCAGGCGCTTAGATCATGATAGCTCATGATCTACCTCCTGCACAAGCCACCCCCTTGGGAGCCCAGCAGGATGACGGTGCAAGGCAGGATCTGGGGGCTTCTCCCATGCTCCCTGCCTACATCTTCTAGACTACAGAAGGCACAGGGGGAAATAGTACATTTCCTATGGGAAGGTAAATTCATGGCTGTAGAAGAAAGAAGATGCAAGGATCTTTAATTCCCTCCAAAGTTTTGGAAATACTTAAGCCACCATGTTGTGCTTCAGGAAGTGCGTTTGGACTCAAAGTATGAGGATTAGAGTTAAAGAAGTGTTCTATTTTTATGCAGAGACAAATGCCATGGTAGATCGAGTAGTCGATGTAATAACAGCAAGAAAAATATAGAATTACAGGGGGGCTTTCGTGCCTTTGCTTTGGGGAGGGGTTTGGAATTTTTTCTTTGTGTTCTCAAGTCCTCACTCGGCTGTACCTGCATACACACGTGCCATCCTGACCCAGGGCTATAATGGAGCCCTCTCTCCTGCTCCGGGGCCTGCAGTGCTTCTGGTGGTCATGCATGGGGCATCGGAGGCCTCTCATGGATTGTTCACAAACCCCCCAGATCTTTCAAGGAACATCTCAGACACCATTAAGAAAGTTTTACTCGGTGGGCCAAGTATTTGGATCACCAGCCACTTCTCTGTGACCTGTGGGAGGTTTCTCCACCTCTCCTGAATTTTATTTATAAACACATCAGAATGCCTGGCACTGAGTAGCTGTAAAGTTTGGAAAAACTTCCTTGAGTTTAATTCTTGGCTCTGATAATGACATCGGGCCCACATGCCTCGTGTGTGGTCGTAGTGCCCAACGCCAGCTGGCAAGTGTCGGTGCAGTGCCCTCATGGGGCTATAGTTTGATGCGAGCCTCAACCTGTCTTGAAACCTCGGCTGATACTTCCAGTTCTGCATAACTGGAAAATTGGAAGTATTCGGGGCGTGAGCCACAGAGGGTTATCTGCCCGTCTTTATTCACTGGGCTCAGAGCTACGGCATCTCATCTCATTCCCACAGGAGGCAGAGTAAGTGTGCGTCTGGCTAAATTAGCACCAGGGCTCTAATGGCCCATATGGGACCACTCCCAACCCCGTACCCAGAATGGGATGGCAGATGTTATGATGTCACGCCGAGGGAGGCCTCTCCATGTATGAAAAAGTGTGACTCTCAAGGCTGGGATGAGGAGGGCTGACCATCAGCAGTCTTCTTCCCCAGATACAACCCTCACTGGCCCCAGGACTCCCAGATCTGGAGTGGTTTCCCTTCATTCTTGGGGTCCTGGAAGCATCCATAGAAACCGGGTACCTAAGGTTTCCTGCATCCAGGCTCAGGAGCTCACTGCTCTCTGGGTCTGCTCATCAGTGAGGAGTGAAGGCATTGCTCTCAACCGAACCTGCTATCTCATTTTTTCCAGACAGCCTGACTAACTAGCCCAAGCTAGTTTCTATCCTGGGCCCTGGGGCCGCTACTTGCCTGAGAATTCTGACTCTCCACTTTCGAGCTATGTAAGGGACACCTGGAACAAGATACTTAACTTCTCTTTACCTCAAATATCTGTAACTTCAAACCTAGTACTTGGTTTTAAATGCTACTTAGCTATAGGCTATTATGTTATTATATTAATAGACATTATATTTATATAATATTGTATGTATCTATACATAAGACACATGTTATTTATATTTATATATAGGTATGTATATATAATTACTATGTTAACTTCCTAGACCCCTTCCAGGTGTCAGTTCATTTCATCTTAAAGCCTTGTTGCCACCTTATTCTTGAAGATGTTGGCTTAAAGACCTGAAGGTGTACCCAGTCACCCACCCCACTGGGCAGCAGTACAGGCTCGTAGTGCACAGAACACAATGGTGGATGTAATTATGTCCACCCAAAAGCACCCTTTCCCAGGGTGGATGAAGGGGTTCACAGCTGGGAAGAGCAGGCTTATCCCCCGATGCTGCTTTCTCTCCTGACACTGATTCCCTTGGGCTCTAAATACTTCCCCATGGCACAGCCCAGGTGACCCATCATAGGGCTCCTTCTCCATCACAGACAGCCCCTGGACCCACCCATGGCTAGCAGCCTGGAGCTTGTCCCTGCCCCGGGTGTGTGAGCACCCTGCCAGTTCCGTACCCTTCCTCCAGAGAGCTCACCTTTCCATTTCCTTGCGGTGGCAACACATCAGCTCCATGGGGGAGCTGGGGGGGAGGGGTGCAGGCACACAAGGTGGCACTGATAGGGACGATGGGGACGTTAGCCCATGGATGTTGGTGTCACAGTGGTGAGCTACTCTCTCACAGCCCTGCTGTGAACTCTGCCTGCTCCTGGAGATACGGTGCTAAAAAAAAAAAAAAAA
>NC_081557.1:39788153-39908757 GCF_022355385.1 Mustela nigripes
AAAAAAAAAAAAAAAAAAGGAGCTGGTTGATTTGCTATTCATTACACATGATACCTTCTCTGCTTCATGTCCAAACTCCACAATTAGAGTGGTAAACAGCGAGTTTTGCTTGACTTTTATGAAGCTCCCAAGGGCTGGGAGAAGCAGTTAGCAGCTCCGCAGAGGGCCAACTGTGGGGGAAATGGCCGGGGCTCACCACCCAGGGAGAAGCTGTTCCTCCCACCCTCTCCTCCTGGCCTTTGCCTTTCGGTCACTCAACCAGCATCAGAGCAGCTGAATTTATAGCCCGCCTGGACCTGGCTCTGTGCCGACAGATCACTTTGCCACTCCGGGCCTCAGCTTCCTGATCGCTGAAATGGGACGGAGGCTGAGGTTTAAATGAAGCAACACACCCAAAGGCGCCTGGCACCGAGCCTGGCACGGGATCTGGCTCAGTAACGTGGGTTTCCTGTTCTAATTAGGGCAGCCTCTCAACAATCTGCAAGCTCGCTAGTCTGCCTAGAGACAGTAATCCTGACAACAGCATACGTTTCTTGCTCAGTGCTTCTCGGCGTCTTTGTAAATGCTCTGTGCGCATGATTACCGCGACGGCTCTCAGCAGCGCTGGGACGTGGCTTCTGCTCTTACCCCATTTGTACGGGGTCGGGGACTGGGCCTCGCGCAGTGATGTAACTTATTCAGGGTCACAGAATTAACCAGCAGGTGGCCCGTGGTGGCCCAGCTTGCGAGGCCCATGCTCGGAGCCATGACTTAGGAGTGCCTCCCTGGTTTCATCAGATCTTTGGCCTCTGCTCTCAGGAAGTTCTCTGGACACAGGACAAGACAGCACCATGTGGCACAATGAAGGGCCACACGTTGGAGGTGTCAAGAGTGTGCTTACTGGAGGAAGAAAGGCTGCGGTGACCACGTAGGGGAGAGGGGGTCTAGCCTACCTCCGGACACACTCTTCTCCTTAGGATCTGAAGGAAAACTGAGTCTGATTTGCAGTTTCCTCCCTGAAGGGACTATGGCAGGTTCCTGAGACTAGGCTGAAGGGAATTTGAAAATATTACCCAGCCAGGACTGCCCTTCCCCACCCACCGGGGGCTCTGACCCAGAACATAGATGGCTCAGCACTCTGGACGCATGAGGACTCCTTCCGTGTGCCTCTGGCCTTTGGGGTTCCCCGCCCCCCACAAGGAACTGGGGCAACCATCTCTGCATTGGAAGACATCTAGTCTCAACATTCCAGGAGCAAAGCATCAGATCCAAAAGCCCCCATTTCTCCCAACTTCCTACCCTTCAGGTCTCAGCCAAAGCCCACTTCCAAGGGGCAGCCTTTTCAGCCCACCCTGTCCCAGGTGCTCTCACGAGTCATTCTCAAATCTCTGCACCCATCTGACTGCTTCACCGCTCTTGCAGTATATGGATAAATGTGATCATAAGCACCGTGGGCTGTTAATCATGACTTTGTCTACTTAAGTAAATCGACGATCAACCACTAGATCATAAATTTCTGGAGGGCAGGCACTCGCTTGTCCAACAGTGTATCCCTTGAGCCTAGCACACTGCCTGGCACAGGGCAGGAATCTGTTCATAAAGTTGGTGGGTTTTCGAGTAATTGCGGCTAGTCTTCCCGACAAAGACCTCCTAGCCGCCTGCCCAGCCACATGAGCTTTGCTATTCATCAGCTTTTACCCAAAGCCTGACTCTTCTGTAAAATGAGGTTAAAAACATCCATCTGATAGAGGTTTTGTGAGGATTAAGTGGAGAAATACACAGGGTGCTCAGCACAGAGCCTGGTACCCTGCAAATCCTCAATCAATATTTGCAATTGTTGTTATTTTTATTAGTAATGTAAGTTATTATTAGTGAAGATAAGATCTGGCAGGATCCATATCTCTTCTTTTAGACACCATATATTTTCAGGGAGACCTGGAGATGGGAGCCAGAGAGGTATACCCTCCCCCACGGGGCTGGAAGCCAGATCCTGTCTATTTTTCTTGACGAGGGTCGGTCATTACAGGGAAGGTTGGACAGGAGTGGGGAAGGAGAGCCCTTTCATGGAGGTATCTCCTGCCCCCAAGCTTGCTGGCACATAGAAACAGCCTGCCTTCCCATGTGACTCAACCCTCAGGCAAGAGAGGGCTCTCTGATAGACAGGGCTGTGTAGACCCCTTCCACCTGCCCCGGATCCATCTGCAACTCACCCTTCCATTTGAGAGGGTCCCATGGAACTATCCACAGGAGTCCCTGGGATGCAAGCCGTGAGCCAGGCACAGAGTGTAAATGACAAACCTTCCATCTCCGGAGACGCACCTCTCTTGGACCGCCTAGGCACAGTGTCCATTGACCCTGCAAAGGCTCTTCTTCCTGCAGTCTGGAGCAGGAAGTGGGGAGCTGTCCCCAGAGCTCCTGTGTGTGCTCCGCTGCCCTTTGCACAAAGGCAGGCCCTCAAGCAGCCAGCTGCTTCTTTGGCGGCTCCTTGCTTCTGTTTCTGGGTGGGACAGTCCTTCACTCTGTGGGCCTGTCCTCCTCAGCTAACCTCAGGGTGGTTAGATCCCCAGACTCTGACCAGCAGTAGGGGCAGTGTGGACAGACCCAACCCCACGCATTTCCAAAGGAGCCCTGGAGGAGGTCCATACCACCCATGGCTGAGAACATGATAAAGAAGGAGCCTAGGACACAGGCTCTCGGATTTGGGAATAGCTAGTGGTCTTGACATCGGAATGGTGTTTCTACCAGGACAGCTTAAGGATAGGCTGGTCTAGTTCGAGAAATTTCCTAAAGAGATGTGTTCAGAATGTATTATGGGCACAAAGCAGTTCTTGTATTTGATTTTTCCAACTAACTTCATTGTCATCACACTGCCTTTGTCCCAGCTGCTTTTTCTGAAATCTGCTCATTGCTGAGCCTTAATGCTGCCGACACAGGGCTTTCGTGGAGTCCTTGAGGTTAGCATTGTGTTAATATACTGAGAACTTCAGCAGAGCCGGGCCCTCTAAATCAATCACTAGAACAGCTTTATTTTTTTTTCTTCTTGCTCAAAATACACTATTAAATGCAGGAACACGTGTGGGAGTGGAGGTTGACTTGGGTGAAGGACACGCTTAAAAGGAAAATTTCATAACATTTTTTCTGCAGGAAAAGGGCCTTGCTGGTCTTAATTCTTGTAGAACTGAGCCATAGAACACATTTATATCTCTGCAGCTTCTTTAGCAACTCGGAATAGCCCGATCTGCTTGGAAGTCACTCAGTCATATTTGCCTGGGGCATTATAGGGACTTAACAGCTATAGATTACATGAAGAAATGACTGAATTCATAGAAAATTTAAGCCTGTTTTAAGTGATGATCACAAAACAGACTGAGCCGGTATTCACCTTCTCAGTTGCTCTGGGGGTTTCTAGGGTGGCAAAGTCTGAGTTGGCAGCAAGTGCGGACAGGGAGCTTGAGAGCGTAGACTCCTCTCCCCCAGAGTTTGCTGAGTTTGCTAGGAAGGAAGGGCTGGAAAGAAAAAGAAGCCGACCAGCTACTGGGAGGGGTGTGGAGTCGAGAGAAGGTGTGTATTCTGCTTTGCTTTTTGAGGGAAGCAATAAGGGAGCACGTCTGAGGCTGAGGGAAGGAAGTCTGTAGAGAAAGAGGTCAGATATGTTGGGGGAGAAGGAAGCAACATTCTGGGGGTGGGGAAATAGCAAGGTCAAGGGGGGGCTGGGCTCCAAGACCAGTGGGGCTGGCCCTGGACTTCATGGAAGGAGCTTCTTCCTCTGAGGCCTGAGGGCAGGGTGGAGGCTGGTCCAAGGGGAACACGTGTGCAGGCCGAGTGGCAAGTCAAACATGGGGGCTCTGCTTCTATTCCAGAGCAGCGAAGGTATGGACACCCTACAGGGGGTGGCTCAGAGACTAAACAGGTACCCCTAGAAGGCCTAGTGGGGAGGGCAGGGTGGCAGGGCCTGGCTGCAGCTGAAGACCACGATTCGGTGGAGGGTCTAATTTGCCCAGTTCCAGAATTTTTCATAGGTCGTGCCCAGCATCCAGGGAGAGAGTGGAGAGAAGGCAAACAGACTGCAGAAGCAGGCTTACGGCGTGTCAAAGGCAACAGGAATAAGGAGTTAAAGACCAAGGGGTGCCTAGGTAGCTCAGATGTTCGGCTCAGGTCCTAATCCCAGGGTCCTAGGATCGAGCCCCGCATTGGGCTTCCTGCTGAGCAGGAAGCTTCTCCCTCTCCCACTCCCCCTGCTAGTGTTCCCTCTCTCACTGTCGCTGTCAAATGAATAAATATAATCTTAAAAAAAAAAAAAAAAGGAATCAAAGACCAGAAGGTGCAGGCAAGGGGCTGGTTGAAGGAATTGGGGTGCAGCCTTTCCAGGAACATGGAGAGGCTGAGAAGGCAACAAAGGTAGGCGAGGAAAGAAAAAAAAGGTTATTATTCGGAAGATCTCGGACTGACGAACAGGCATTCAGGAAGTGAGAGAGTGAGGAATCACGATGAATAGGAGTTTGGAGGATAGTAGGACAGCAGAGGAAAAGGTTTAGGGGTACAGCAGTTCACTAAGGGCTGGGATCCGGATATGGGCGGCTGAAGTGCAGCACAGGTGGCCCTCCCCAGACTTGAGGCCCCGGGGCAGGTGCAGCCACTCATGGCCTGACAAGATGGTGGGAGGGAGGGGCACAGCAGACTGCCTGAGAAGCACTTGGGTGAGATGGCTGATGCCTAAGGAAATGTTCTTGTCCCCGATGGAGGGCTGAGGTGTGGAAGGGGTGCTGCTGTGGGGGGGAGGGGAATATTGGCTCTGTCTCGCGTCCCTCATGGGAAAATGAGCAGATTCAAAGCCCATAAGAGTGACAGTGTCCTCCAGGAAGAGCATGTGCGGTGGGGACAGAAGAAGTTGCTTTCGGCTGGAAAGGACTGTCCTTGAAAGATATTGGGACTTTGGGAGGCATTTGGGGAAATCTTGAGGGGGCGGGGAGCTACAAAAGAAGATCGGCCAGGAAAGAAGCACAGAGCATATCAGGGGTTGGGAGAGGACAAGAAAGTCCCATAAAGACAATGAAAATTAGACCTGATATACCACATAGGCGCATGGAACTGGGAGACTGGGAAGAAAGGGATGGTGAAATCAGACTGGGGAATCCCATCTCCTTGTATTCAGCCACTGCAGTCACCTTGGACCCTACGAAGTACCCATTCCCATGCTCTCAAGGCAACTGAATTCCATCCCCATCACATCGGTCCAGGATCAGCAGGGTTTCATGGAGTTTCCCCTCTGCCACTGGAAGGGATCAGAGTCCCAGCTGCCAGAGGAAGAAGAGCTGGGTCATGGTGACCTAGAGGGATCAGGGAAGGCTTCCTGGAGGAGGAGGAGCTGCACCTGGAACTTAGAGAAAGGGAGGCATAAGCAAAAGCAGAGCAAGAAGAGCATTTCAGGAATGGGGGCCGCAGGTGGGAAGGGGTAGAATCGAACCTTCCCTTCCTTCTTCAGTAAGGAGCAGGGTATGATAGTGCCTGGGAGTTGGGTTTTGGATTCAGGTGACCTGAGTTCAGGTCCCAGCTTTGCCCCTTGCTATGCATGCCTTTACCTCTATCGAATGCAATCTTCTCATCTAAAAATGGAAACAATAATACTCCACTTATCTAAGATTATTTTGAGGATGAAACAAGTGTATTTGTAAAGCATTTAACATCCCTGACATACAGTAAGAGCTCATTAAATAATATCATTAGTATAATTATTTTATTTTCTGCAATTGGGAGGGGAGAAAGGAACAGCACTTTGCCGAGGACCTATGTTCTGTGCCTTATACTTCACAAACACACTTCTGAAATGAGCTACCTGTATCATTTTTAGTAGATAGAAAACTACCCCCCCAAATTTTGTGGCTTATGATCCATCCATGTTAGTTTATCTCAAGACTCTGAGAGCCAACAGTTTGAGTTAGGCAGGGCTGGGCTGGCCCTGTCTTCCGCTAGCTTCAGCGGGGCTCAATCAGGCGTCCGTGGCCAACTACTGGTCAGCTGAGTCAGGTTCTGGAGGTTGGCTGATCGTCAGCTGGGAAGAGTGAGCTTCTGGGATGTGTGTTTCATCGTCCAGTGGGCTGATCTAGGCTTCTTCACATGAGGACCGTGACAGGGGTTTCTAAGAGCAGCAAGAAAGTATCTGCTTGCATCATGTTTGCTGTGAAAATGTTCTCCTTGCCCAAAGTCAGTCACAAGGCCACAGCCAAGCCCAGCCTCGAAGGGCAGAGGCAGAGTTGGCATGCAAGGATAGGAAAAATCTGTTGCCAATTTTATAACATTATCACTCTGGCCTATGGTGTCTACTTTGTATTATTTCATTCACTCACTTATGCATTTGTCTACTTGTTCATCCAAAAATATTTACTGAGCACCTGTCTCGTGTGCAAGAAAAGGAATCCCCAAAAGAAGGGCTTCAGTCTCTTAATACTCTCTCCACCATAGTGCAGTCCACCTGGCGTGGCTCTCTGGGGTCTGTAACATCCAGTAAAGACATGAGCTGGACCTTTTTTCCCCAGTAAAGCAGGTTTTACTCTTCTCAGGGAAGAAGAAGGCAGAGATGGAGATGGTGTTGGAGCAGGTACAATCAAGATGTATATTTACAAATTGCAATCAGGCACCGATATTTCATCCACATGAGGTCAATTTCTCTGAGCTAACTTCTCCCTGCTGGACCTTAACTTACAGGTTTTATTACCATGCTCTTTCCCCCATCTTCCTGATCATTGAGATTGCTGGAGAGTCCAGATCACCACTGACCTCAGATGTTAAAATCTCTGTCAAATACACATACACATGCACTCTCTCACACACACACTCCCCCTTTCTCCGGAACTTTCTAAACTCTTCTTAACTCAGCACAGGATAACAGTTGTGGTGAGCCATCAAACGATTAAGCGTCCCCCCCTCCATTGTTCATGGGGCCAGATAAGAGTTAGGCCTGCACAGACTGCATCCTGAGAAAACTACGGAGAATCTTGTCCTCGAGAGACAGTCCCATTCCATCTAAACTATTAATCCACAAGGCCATATAGAAGGTGTTGTCCAAGGTTCTGGTCCAAAACAGAAGAGAGAGCTTAGAGGAGCCTCAGAGTAACGGACATGAAACAGGCACTAGGGAGGGAACCTGGATGGATTTCTAAGCTGGAGTTCAAGGTCCTTGGAATAGTTTATCAAGACCTTTATTTAATCAGCTAATGTGTTTTGAGTACATGTGGCATGTCAAGCAGTGATGTGAGCAATAGAGATACAATAGTGAGCAAGACAAGCGTGGTTCCTGCCGTCGGAAACTTGGTAACCTGATGGGAGAGATCCATCTTACAGACCCAATGCTAATGGCTAACACTCACCAGCCCTCGGGCTATACAATTCCCCAACAGCTCTGTGCAACAGGTGCTGCTCTGACCGCCTGCTTTGACAGATGAGGAAATTGAAAGAACAAATGGCCAAGGGCATCATCTGTAGTCACACAGCTAATGAACAAGAGGGGGTGAGGGAGGGAATCAAATTAGGCAGTTCAGGTCCAGAATTAACCTTTTTAGAGTCAACTACTTCCCTTCCCTGCACTGAATCAACTTTTCGTGGTACCTGTTTTCCAACTCCTTTGTTGTTTTGGTTTTTTCTTTTTTTTTTTTTTTAAGAGCGTGCATCCCATTCTGATTCTATTTTTGTGTGATTACTTGGTGAGGGAGCAGAGCAAAATGGTTGTGTCAGTCAGTTCAGGCTTCGTTATGCTCCAGTAACAGATGACCTCGAAATCCAAGTGGCTTACAATAACAAACATTTCTCGGTCGTGTTACTTGTCCAAGTCTTTGCTGACCTTATCTCCCTTTTGCAGTGCCTTGTCAAAAGCAGCCAATAGTAACGAAGCCATGCTCTTCATCTAAAGCATGGTCTACCAAGGAACTGCAGGCAACAGTTACGTCGAATGTCTCACCAGTGAATAAAAGAGGTCACCATCTATCCAGGCTCTGGGGACCGTTCCTCTCTGCCCACTCTCTGGACCCAGAGTCAATGTCCCATATTTTAGAATTTAGGCAGCACCCCTCATCCAGTATTGATTTGTCTTAGGCTGACGGTCCCCAAATCGTCGTGACGTACAAAAAATGGTTATTTCTTGCTCATGCTCTGTGGTCATCATGGTTCAGCTTCAGCTCTGTGTCCTCGCCCCTTTTCCAGTGACCAAAGAAGCAGCTCCTATCTGTGACGCTGCCCATCTGGTGGCAGAGAGTAAAAAGCAACGTGGTAGATCCCATGATGGCTCTTTAAGCTTTTGACCATGGGGGAAGGGCACACGTCTCTCCTGTTCATATCCCATTGGTTAAAGGCATGTGGCCAAGTCTGACACTAACGATGCAGGAACATGTAAGAGCTCAGTCGGGGAGGGGAATGCAGGAGGGGCTTCCCAGGGCAGAGCAGTGAATCAATCTGTTCGAGTCGTTGGGGCGCACGCATTGACCATGACAAGCTGATGCAGGGTTGGCAGACGATTGTGGTTTGGGAATGAAGAATGCCAGGGCATTTTCCCAAGGGCACGTGATCTGTTCCAGCTTAGCTGGTTATCAGGGAGCAGACACAGCTTGTAGCAGACAAGCAGACACAGCTTGGAAGGGCTCTGAGCAGTGCCTTCCAAAATAGGGACCAAATTGGACCCTGCAGTCAGATAGCAGGTGTCTGATATTTCTTCGAGATAGTGAACTTCCCACTGAACAAGTGAGCTGTATTTGTGCATTCGAGGGGAGGGGAGTTATTATCAACAGCAGCAACTGTCCCAAATTTGGGCAGCTTCCGCTGAAAACAAAGGGTGGGTGATGTTGCAAAAAACCCAGTGATTCATTGCATAGACTCCAAAGGTGGGCCGACGGGGGTCGGGGAAAGGCAGGAACGGGGACAGCTCCAGGGGCCTCAGCTGTAAGAGTTCATGGATCTGTTCGAGCTAAGCATGTCTTAGCTACAGAGCTGCCTCATCTCTGTGTCTCTCCAGTTCATGTTTTAAATTCCTGGGAGGAGACAGCCTTCTTGGCCCCTTGACAACCCACTCTCATCCATGGGCAGGTGGTGGAGTCACAGATCCCAGACTATTTGAGGTCCAGCCCTGGCTGGAGCCATTCTCAGAGGCGGGGTCATTATTAGATATTGTAGGCCAAGTGCAAGGACACCTGCTCTTGCCTCTTTACAACTGCCCGCCCCCGTCCCTGGCTCTGCACATTCTCTTCTTGTTCTGAAATGTGCAGAGAGCAGGAGGAATGAGGGAAGGGCAGCATCAGAGGGAGGATGAGCGCTAAGGTCCACGCCAGGGACAGTGGGCAGGCGCTGCTGCCTAGAGACAGGCACAGGAGGCTGCAGGGAGATGGTTCAGACAGCGATCCCAGTCCGGGGCTCCTGCTCCTTGTCTCATCCTGAGCCCCGCCAGCCTTGCGTTCCTGGAACCCAGTTTTCTTTCCCCTGCGGTTCTCAGCTTCTTCTCCTCTTATACCTACCTGATGGAGGATATTCAGATACTCGGTCCACTCCCAGGGGATTCCCAATGCTGTGTGACCCTCCAAGTTCACTGGCATTTCACCCGCTAAAGGAAGCATACTAGCCTGCCGATGAGTGAGATACTTCTTTATCTTGTTTAAAAAAAAAAAAAAAAAAAAAGGACATTCACAAACCAGTAGTTTATTATTTAGAAAAGTGACTTGCTTTATATAATAACTGAATGAAACATATACATGCATGCCACCTATATTCACCCCGTAGCTGAAGACCGCTGGGACTTGCTCCTTTTACTTCCTTCACTTTAGTGTTCTTGAGATGTCTCCTGGGTGTTCTATATTTGTTAAGACTCTTAGTTGCAAGTGACAGAGACCCAACTCAAACCAACTTAAATGCAAAATAGTTTTCCTCTCATGTAACTGACAAGCCCATGCCTGGCTCCAGCTTCAGGCAGGGCTGGATCCAGGGGCAGGAATGAAGCTTGCTGCACTCCAATCTTCTCTTTTCTTCCTGTCCTCACCCCTCTCCTTATTCCTCTTCCTCCGCCTCCTCCTCTTTTTTTCTCTCTCCCTTTCACCTGCCCTCCCTCCCATTTGGCTATGGTTCCCTTCATATGTAACTTTAGTCCCTCTCATCTTCAAGCAGAAAAGGCTTCTCTGATTTACCTGAGGAAGAAGGCAGCAAGTAGCTCTGGGCCTAGCACCTGCTAGCATACTCACACAAATCGAAAATCTGAGGGAGGACTTTTATTGGTCCAGACGGGATCACCATGTCCAACCTGGAACCAATCACTGGGCCAAGGCAATGGGGCACCCTGATTGGCTGTGAAACATGCCTACTGTGATGGCCAGAGTGAAGCAAGACACTGGTACAAGAAAGCAAATAAAGCCATCAGCATCAAGAACCCTGCAGCTGCCTTCTCTAGTTCGTCTCTGGTGTCTTGCTGGTAATTCACTCCCACTAAGCCCTCACTTTCCATTCAGGAAGCTGATGGCTGCTGCCACCTGGCTCTCTCCTGGGTAAGAGGGCCTGACAAGGGAAACACACATCCCAGGGCATGCCAAGAGCTCAGAATGACACAGGAAGAGAAGACAGAGCAAGGTGGGAGATGCAGGTTGCTGCCTGGGTTGGCTGGGTGGCAAACAGCCCCAGAGACGGTGGTGGAGAGAGGGCCAACACCCATTGTGTGGGTACAAGGCCCAGAATGAAGCACACGAGCTATGAATCTAAGTCAGAATTTCCAATCCCAGCAACAGTGCCAAGCAGCTGCTGGCCTGGCCATCCTGGCTCAGGTGCATAGTGAGAGGCAGAAATCAGGCCTCGCTTCGTCTTTTCTGCTCAGTCTTATGCCCAAAGACAGCACCCTGACCCAAAGCTCACTTTTCTCCCCTGTCCCCTAGACAGACCCACAGAAGGGGCTGTATCACCTCTAGCCCCAGCTTCCTTTCCAGGCCCTCTGGATGGCTGTGACTCAAAGAGCCTGAGAATTCCTCGATGAGCTGGCAGGTGGAGGGTCAGTCGATCTAAGTCCCAGGGTGCCATCAACTCTTCAGCCCTGAGCTGTGTTTCCAGTCTCATCTCCCCACCACCGGGGAGACTCTTTCTCTCCAAAATGGCAAGGTAGTGCCAAGCCTCCTGCCTTTGTTTGTCCTTCCCTTCGGACAGCAGTCCCTCATCCTACTCCGTCATCTGGGCCATACTACTCTCCTCCTAGGCTGTTCTCCAAACTCACCACTCACAGCCCAGCCCCAGGGAGAGCACATCACCCCAGCACCCGCCCCTCCAGCGCTCTGACCTGCTCTGACTCTGCTCTAAGCCTGGCTGTGAGGCTCTTCTCTTCCCTTTTTGTATGTCTGTCTCCCCACCCGGCTCCCCAGGGCACCCCTGTCTTGCTCCTCTCTGCTCCCCAGTGCCGCCTCTGGCTACACCCCAGTGAGCACGAAGGAGTTTGCTGAATGCGCCGGGGGTCCTGTTACACACACACACACACACACACACACACACACACACACACAGGGCTCGGGTCCTTAGCTTCTCCTGTTCCCTTCCACCCAGGAAATGGGCTCACAACGGGGAGCTCTAAGCTGGGGACCTTGCTCTCCTTCACAACTCTAGCAAACAGAAAGGTTTATAAAAGTTTTCCTTCTCTTAATGTACCTGGTTCTGTGCTTAGTGAACAGAAGATCATTTTGGAAATGACTCCCCTTCACTCCTGATTTAGCATCCGTGCCCTGCGGTGCTCCGTGCTATAACTAACCTCTGTGTCGAGGGGTTAATGACCAGTAACCAAACCCTTAAATCAGCCTGCCCTCTCTGCAGAGGGGCCAGCAGCTCATTCTTGGTAAGGAGGACAAAGAGCCCATTTCTAGCACATATTACAGATGTCCACAGTCACTACTCTAAATTGAGATTGAATAAGGCTAGCCTCGGCTCTTTCTCCGTACCCCCTCACCCCAACACACACACCGTGCAGGTCTGGGCCCTGCCAGCCATTTCTGTGAATCCTTACCCACAGGCCCACTGGCTGGGCCGACTCAGAGGCCAGGGGGTTGAGACCGGGCAGCTGGACCAGGAGATCCTTCTCTACTGAGTCCCTGCCTGCCTTGTCCTTGCCCTATATCTCCTGCGGCCAGACCAGGGGCCAGCAATGTTATAATCCTCACAATTGCACTTTACAGGTCAGGAAACTGAGGCTCAGAGTGGCTTCCACCTACAAAGTGAGGGCAGGGGTGCCAAGTGGAAACCCAGGTCCACCTGACTCTATCCCACCAGACCAGTGGTCCTCAAACGTTCTCATGCATCCGACTTACCTGGAGGGCTTGTTAAAACACAAACTCCTGGGCTCTGCTCAGTTTCTGATTCAGCAGGTCTGGGGTTGGACTTAAAATGCATACTTCTATCAAGTTCCTAGATGATGCTGGGACTGCACTTTGAGAACTGTTCTCCTAAACAGTGGTGCTTCCTAACCCCTTGGCTGCCCTCATCAGAGTCTTGCAAACCATACCCCTGCCAGTGGGGTTCCCCCTTGGCCCCAAGATGAGAGGGAGGCTTGGAATCCAGAAGGTTCTAGGTGCTGTCCCAATGTTTCCTCCTCCCAGAAGCCTGGCTATGCAGTGGTCTAGCCCACAGATCCAGGGATCTTTGCCACCAATCCCACATTCTGATACTTTGTAATCTAGCCATTGTTTGTGATTTTCAACCCCTAGGCTATCACTCCCCTGGTGTATCCCCACTGTACCTACCCCCACAGAGGACTGGGCTCTGAAACCTTTTGGGCTGCAACAAGGGTACAGATCTCCTGCAAGTTTCCAAAGAAATGACCTTGAGGACCCTGCTTCCCCCTGGGTCACTGTCCCCACAAAAGCGCACTGCAAATAGAGTTGTTTCTTCCCTGTAGTAGGTTCTAGAGCCTCTTGTTAAAAGTGCCCCGTCATGACTTCCCTCCTTCCACCACCTCTGCACTCCCCGGGCTCAAGAAGGTTTGCTGCCCCTTCTCCCAATGAGAGAGTGTCTCTGAATGTCTCTACCTTATTTTTCAAGGGCGCCCACTCCATAGGCCATCAGTGTTACCCAGGAAATATCACTTAATGAAGGAGATTAAAGCTGCCCCAAATCCACATGCCCCTTGTTTGGAAGAAGGGGCATTTCTGTTGCACCTTGGAACCCTGTTATTATGTCATTTAACCAACCCCATTGTGCTCCTGATTTGCCTAGGGAGCCCTCCATCCTCTCCCCCTACCTGTCTCGGCCTCTGCTCTGGTGGAGACCCTGCTAAGGGCTGGGGGAGACAAGACCATCTGGGATGCTCAACCCAGGACTGGGAGCAAGGCCCTGAGTCAGCAAGGTCTCAGCCTTCCCTGGAAGCTCCCCCAGGCAGGAGGGGAGACAGCAACCTCCTACCTCTGTACCCCGGGAAGGTCTGCGTACCCTCTTAGCCTCAGTTTCCCTATCCTTACAAATGGGAGGTGACCACAGATATGGACAGTAGCTGGCAGACAGGTGTACTAAACTCTGTTTCTTCTCTTCTCCCTCTTCCCTTCCTGGGCAGCTCCAGGGGCCAGTGGACGTGTCTGTCCGTGTGGTGCTGTCGGATGTGGGTTTGGGGCAGATCTCATGGGAGGCCATACCTGTCTCTGGTGGAGGCCAGTCCCCGCTCCACACCTGCCAGGTAGAGAAAGGCGTGTGGAGGACAGCCGGCAAGGTTCTGTCCAGGGGCCCACCTGCATCCGGCGGGTTGGGGGCCTTTGCTTATCCAGGAGATGAAGTGATAGAACAAGGGGCACCTCTGCCCTGGGGGTCTTTGTGTGACCTTGGCTCCATGGCCCCCCAGGGCAGAAGTGTGCACCCAGGGGCGCCGTGTTCTCCCCAGTTGGCTATCCTGCTCAGCCACTCATTGTGACTCCTGCTCCCAGCCTGAGGAAGGGGAGAATTCCACTGGTGTGAGCCCCAAGACACGGATGTTTTTGTTCAGTCCCCTGCCAGGGCTTTTTCTCTTTTCCCTGCAAGCATCAGAATGAAATGCCCAGATCAGGTTTGAAGCCCTGTCCAGGTGAATGGGAGTGCGTGGGAAATGAGTAGGTCTGTCATTTGCAGCAGAGGAAGAACGGAGTAGTAGGAATGTCTTTTCTATATGTCCCCCACCCCACCTGGGTCGGGGGAGGGCTGTGAAACATCCCCAGGCAGGCTCTGGCTCACACTCCGCCACTGATGGGAGTTACCGGGAAAATGTCACTTCTTACACTCTTGTATCACAGGTGTTTTGGTACAAGGCCCTCCAGCCCTCTGCTGCTTCCTTAGTCCTCTCTCAGAGCTCAAGTGGCTCACCATGGGAAGCTTCCTAAGCTAGCCTCCTGGCCTCACCCCCGCCCCCTCGGCCTGGCTGCTGGTGCTGCAGGGACCCAGGGGAGGCAGGGGAGCAAGGTGAGTGGTCACCGGTATGGCTCTGGACTCACACTGCCTCCATGTAAATATCAGCTATTCCACCTGTGAGACTTTTACCCAATGTCGCATGCCTCAGTTTCCCCATCTCCAAGACCGGGATCATTGTAGCTCCTACCTCCTAGAGTTGTTTTAGGAGTCCATGGGATAAGGCATGCTTGTCGCTTTGTGTCTGGCCCAGAGTAGGAGCTGAACACATTACAAGTTTTGTTACCAGCCACCTAAGGCGGGGGTTCTCCACAACCACCGCCTTCAGTGTCCAGAGTCGGAAAAGTCTCTGCTGCAGGGCAGGGGCTGTCCTGTATCATAGGAGGCTGAACAGCGAACTCAGAGGTCCCTGACCTCTACCCCCTGGACGCCGGTAGCAGCGTCCCTCCCCTCCATTGCAACAACCTCAGATGTCTCCAGACATTGCAGATCCCCCCCTGGTTAGCCAGACTGTCCCTCTCTGGGAGCCACAGCTCTGAGTCATTTCTTGCTGAAATCTTCCAGGTTGCCCATGACTCAGAAAGCCCAGCCCCGCTGGTACTCAAAGTGGGGCATCTTGTAGGAAACGGTTTTCCCTCTTTTGTGTTCAGGCCATTTACCGGTTCGGTCCACTGCCGGCTGGACTTCTGAGGGATTGGAGGGAGGAAGACAGAGCCTCTGCTGAATCACAGAGCCTCTGCCTCTGCCAAATCGCTCTCTCTGATCCGCCAGCTTGGGGGCTCCGCCCCCAAGAGGCACTTTTGTGTTTGCTTTTCAGTAACAAACAACTATCTGTCCCTATTAGGATTTGCCCAGCCTCTGGAGCAAGAAGCAGGTCCAGTGACAGCCAAACCAGCTAGTAAGTGCACGCCAGGCTCTCAGAGCGTCTCCCCCAGGCACTTCTGGAAGCTGAGTGAACAAAACTGATTTCTGCCATTACCTGGGTAGCTGCTTGTGTCTACAGAAACTGGCCTGGAGACCGCCGTCAAGCCCTGATGACAGGGATGAAGGAAGGGGAGGGGTGTATCAGTAACTGCTTCCTGGCAGTCCTGGTCGGGCAGCCCACACTCCTGAGCCTCAGGAAATCTGGGTCCTGGTATGCAGGGTGACAAAGAGCTGCCCCGTGTCCTGAGGACAGAACGTGGTTGCATTCCACGCAAGGGCATAAACCGCTCTGTACTCTTGGAAAGAGGCCCGGGTGGCAGGTGGGGGCTCTAGGCTTTGGCACATTCACAGAAGCCTTTCTGGAGGTGGTGAGTTTTTATTTCTCTTTTCAAAGTACCAAGAGTCGGGAGAGGCCAGTGGAGGAAACAGAAACAATGCTCATATTAGTGTTTAGAGCCATTATTTCCTGATATGTTAGTGTCCCCATCGTGGCTGTTGGATCCTCCAGGGGAGGGAGCATGGCTCTCTCATCTCTGTTATCTTCAGATCTCAACTTAGAGATTGGTGGATGGATGGAGGGTGGGTGGATGGTGGATGGTGGATGGATGGATGGATTAGATGCCTAACAGCATCCGTTTAACTTCCTAAATCCTGACATCGTATTTTCCATCACCTCCAATAAACCGGAAGCCACAGCAGGTCATCGGCTTTCCTTGGTGGTGAACCGGAAACCCAGGCCACACAATGGAGAGTCCCTTACCCAATATAGGTGTTGAATAGGCTCCTCTTGCCTCTGTTCCGGTCATATTTCCACACTGAATCTAGGCATTCCACATTTGGCCTGGGCTCAGAACTTTGATCACTATGATTCTTCACCTCTATTATGGGAAAAATCAATCATCTTAGTAATTTAATGCCAATTTCCATGGATTCACCAAATCTGATAACTTATAAGATTATCTGAGCGTCTCCTATTCATCTCTCCAGATCCACTCTCCATCTTTCCCCTTCTACCCTAGGAGGCTGAATTTATGGAATGTTTCAATGGGCTCCCATGTTCTTTGGCTTCCAGCTGGGTTCTACCAATGGGCTGACCCAGAAAAAGAACAGAGTGGGGAGGGGAGAGTAAAGTTGAAGTGTTTATTCACCACCACTCGCCATTATCCCCAAGCCCCTCCCACCCTGAAGCCTTCTTGCAAGTCAACCCTCTCTCTAGAACTTTCCTATTACAGAGTCTTGTAACAGCTCTCTTCTCTCATCCCTTTGGGTCTGGGAGTGGTAACAGCTCCATGTTGTTATCCTCAGGGAACTCTACAATCTCTGTGGTTCCCTTACATCCTACCCACACCATGGAGCATTATGCCTTTATTATACCCTCCTTGGATTCTACGACCCTGAGTGTGTCATCTGTTTCCTGTTGGGGCCTTGAGTCATACACTGGCCTGAGGCTCTTCTTAGGTCTGAAGGGTAACCCCGCCTGCCTCTCCATGCCCTCCCTGGACTTCCAAGGGTCAGGAAGAACATGCCCCCCAAGAACCACCCCTTACTTCCTTCCCCGCACTGCTCTTCTCACCCCACAGTCCCTTTTTTGTCATGTACTCATGTTTAAAAGTCCTTGTCAACCACCCTCTTCTATTAAAACAAGAAATGACTTATTTTATCATTTGGAATGAATCAAAAATATTTACCAGTGTGAATTGTTTAATATACGAAGATAATAAGAGGGCCCACCCTAACTCTAACCTCAAGCAAAGAAATATACTATCTCAATTTGCCCATGGGGCCTAATCCTAAGGGGAGGGGATGTTAATTTCTTTATAACATGAAGAGAAAAGCTCACAGAACCCTACGACTTGTCCACTCAGAGCCCTTTTGGGGAACCACTTCACAGAAGTGACTGAAAACTTTGAAGGTCAGAGATCATGTGGCTTTCCTCTAGACCACGGCTAGTAATCTACAGCCTGTGTACAGCCCTTGTTATTGTAAATGAAGCATCCTCAGAGCACAGCCATCATTTACATATTGTCTGTGGCTGTGTTCAGGCTACGATGGCAGAGTTGAGTTTTCAGACAGTATGGCCCTCTGGGCAGAAAAGAGTTAACACAGCAGGCCTGACTGTGTCCTTTGAAAGATCTGCTTACCATGGTGGCCCTCGACAGGCATCTGAGAACCTGTATTTCAAAAGGGTTCCCACCATTCCCAGGTGTGTAAGAGTAGCTTGCTATGCCCAATCAGACTATACAAATAATAAGGTTTATGCTAAACACCTGCTTTGCTCCTGGGAGTCTGGAATATGGGTATATACCAGGCAGAGGCTGCCTATGTGGCCAGCCCTGATTAAAAACAAAAAACAAAACAAAACAAAACAAACAAACAAACAAAATCCAGCTCAGTTTATAGAGCTTTCCCAGTAGAAAACATCTCACCTGTGTTGTCTCAGCTCCTTGCTGGGGGAATTAAGCACAACCTGTATGACCTCTAGGAGAGGACCCTGGGGAGCTGGCACCTGGTTTTCCCCTGACTTTGCCCTATGTGCCTTTTCCCTTTGCTGATAAAACTTATATCCTTTTCCTATAAGAAATCATGATTGTGAGTACAAATATGGGCAGTCTAGGGAGTCCTACTGAATCACCAAATCTGGCAGCAGCCTTAGGGACCACCCAACACACTGCAGAGCCAAAAATATTTTCCACCCGGCCCTTTAAGAAAAAGTTTGCCAACCATTGCTCTACACAGTTGTAATCTGGATGGAAATTTTATGTTCCATGTCTCGGATCACACAAGACTCTGAACTGCCTAAGGCCTGGCACGGGTCTCTTGCTTCGTATCTACAGGCCAAGCACAAATCTTGTACAAAACATTTATGGAGGGAGGAAATCAGCAAGCCTGCAATCATGGATCCAAGCCATGTTTTTTAAACTGTGGGTGGTGAAATCAATTTAAAAGTTTATGACCAATGCTTTTCAGGGAAAGAATAGAATGGAAAATACCAGATTGCACTGCCTATGGTAAGACTAAGTTTCGGGTCTTGAAAATTTTGTCTCAGTTCTACACGCGGACCAGAGACTATCCTGGATCAGGATGTAAAAAGCTTTCCTGTCCACTGCAACAGAAAATCGTGTGAAGCCCACAGGCTTGTGTTACCTTTGCCAGCAGCCCAGGGAGCAGTCCAGGGTCCTCCCCTGGACCCTCCCATCTCTCCGTCATTAGTCATTACGTCATTACGCTTACCGGAGTTCTTGCCCCGCCCCACAGAACGTGTACTACACCAGCAGTCAGCAGATCCACGTGGGCATCCTGAGCCCCACGGTCGACGACGACGACAACCGGTGCCTGGTGGACGTCAACAGTCGGCCTCGGCTCATCGAGTGCAGTTACGCCAAAGCCAAGAGGATGAAGCTCCACTGGCAGTTCTCTCAGGTAAGAGCCCCCGAGCCGCTGGCGAGAGTAGCCAGAGTGTAGAGCAGGCAGGAAGTCCACAGGGGCCCCAGAGCCTGCGGGGGGGGGGGGGGGGGGGGGGACATGGTGCGGGGAGCCTGTGACTCAGGGCCAACTCCCGGGATTGTCTGGGGACCTACTCTGGGCCAGGGATTTGGCATCCATGGTTAGCTCACTATCTCCTAATATTGGCTCTAAAGGGGAAATTGTGGTTGTTTTTACTATCATTTTATTTAATTCGTAGACATAAGGAAATAGGCTCAGAGGGAGGGAGTCATCTGCCCAAAGTCACCCAGTAAGGAGCAGGGCTGGGACTTAGACTCTGGCCACTCTGACTTTAAACCCTCACCTTTCTCCTCCACACATTCTCTCTCCCTAGATGAAGCCCAGTGTCCCAGGTGTAGGCAGTGCTGAGGCATCCCTGACCCATGCCCCACTCTGCTGTGATGGTCTTGCTCTAGGAGAGAAGGCTTCCTCAGGGCATGTGGACACAGCATTCCTGTGTTAAGTCTCCATCAGTTCTAAGGCCCATATTTGACTCCTTGCTCTCCGTTGACCCGATTATAAAATGTAGCCCAAAGATCAAGAGGCCCAACTGGAGACAGCCCACAGTGACCCCACTTTGAAGAGAACCTTTGCCTCAGCCCAGAGGCATCCCAGCCCCCAGGGCATCTGCTAAGTTAGGGCTGGTCTCCCTCAATAGGCAGGGACACCCACCACCCAGGGGATGCAGAGGAAGTGTTCAGAACAGGAAGTGAGGAACCCGCCTCGCTCTCAGGCATCGGGGACTGGATGTGGGGGATGCCTCCAGGGAAGTCAGAAAGGGAATGTCTGTATTTGTGGGACTGAGTGGCAGGACCCCGACCCAAGCTTCCCAGCAAGTTGCTCCTCCTGGGGAGGAGGCTCTTGGGGGCTGGAAGAGGCTGTGTAGTCACTCTCCCCTGGTGGGAGGGGCAGGGAAGTGGGGGCCCCAGCCACGCCATATTCTACAGGTATGGGCAGCCTTGGTCCTGTGACCTGGGTATGTACAACCAGAGGACTGAGTCGGGTCCTAGATGATGAGTGGGAACATCAATACTGAGTTCAAAACAAGGTCATAAATTTAGGAGCTAGTTGGAGAGCAAGAGCCCCCGCTGAGGGTTTTGTGACCCTGGGGCAGCAGCTGCTAGGGAGCAGAACAGGGAGCCAAATGGGCTTCTGGGGGCAGGTAGGAGATGCGTGCGGCCACTCGGAGTCTCGGCTGGGTCTGCAGCGGTACTCCTTCCTGTTCACGTGACCTTCGCCGAGCACTGTAAACTGTAAATATCCGTCCCTGTAAGAGCAACAGCCAGCCTTCATAGAGTGCTCCCTAAGTGCCCAACTCTGTAAGCGGGGGACACCTCGCCGCTCAGTTAAGCCTCACCACAGCTGCGCATGCAGGGACCATCCCCCCACGTTTCACGGGAGAAAACACAGATGCAAAGATGGTAAATAGCAGGCCAGCATGGGCCTGGGGGTGCCTGTGCACATATTATTCTACATTCTCCTCTACTTCCAGTCGGGGCATGTTTGTAGCAGCACCTGGGAGAAGGTCAGGGTCGGGGCTGAGGTTGGAGAACATGGGGCACAGCTTCCTCGTGGCTCCCTCTATCTGGCTGAAACAGCTGTCTCACCTCCATGGTCTGCCTTTGTCACCTGTCCACAGGCTGTGTAGCCCTGAGTGACACGGGCCGCGGCTACATTTCCCTTGCGGCCCTCCTTTACATGGAGAGGCCGAGAGAGGGCCGGCAGCATAGGGTCAGGGACGCAGGCTGGGTGCGTGCTCTGTGGCCAAGTGGCTGTCCTTTCCCAGCTCAGGCTAGAGGCCACATATGAAAGATAGAGGCCACATGCCTGCAGCCTGGAGGCAACAGAGAAAAAGGGACCTGTGTGTCCCCGGGAAGGTGAGTGGGACTGACTTTGCCAAGGTGAGAGGGAGATCGTCCCGTCTGGAGGCTCCGTGCTGGGGCTTACGTCAGGCCACTCTCTGCTGCCTTCAGCCAGGCCTGCTGGGCCCCTGGGAACTAGAAAGGAAATGGCACAGGAAGGTGGTGGGTGGGGAGCTGGAGCAGGGCTGAGGGCCTTCCAGAAGAGACGGTATTTCACCTTGAAGAGTGCGTAGGAGCTTGCGCCATATGTAAGTAGAGAAGGGTGTTCCAGGGAGAGGGAACAGCATGCACAAAAGCTGTGGAGCCTCAAACCCCAGCTGTATTCAGAGAGCTGAGGAGAGCCAGGTGTGGCCGGGACCTGCAGGGCCTGGGGGTGGGGGCAGGGTAGCAGCAGAGGAGCCTGGAAGAGCAGCTGGGCCAGGTCATGGACACCATGGGCCTGGAGTTTATGGGAGTGAAAATGGAGAGCAGGGGACTGGCCTATTTAGGTTCGGGCTTTGGAATGCCCCTGTGTTAGAGACTGTGGAGTCGAATGGGAAGGGGGAAATTGTAGAAGGGGGTTGGGGGAGAGGCAGACAGAAAAGCTAGCAGGAGGCTAAAATGCAGTTTGAACATGTAGCCATTCCCTCCTCCCCTCTTCTCCGTGAGTGACCCCGGGGTCCTTAGGGCCCTGCCTGGCCACCAAGATCTCCTCTTGGGGCAAGGTCTGAGGCTGCCCCAGGGAGCCCAGCTTCTGGTGGTATGGGCTGGGCAGCTTGACAGGTGTGGCTGGGAGGCCTCTAATGGACAAGTAAATGCCGCTTCAACCGGCAGGGAGAAGGAGGAGGAGCTCAGGGCTTCTGGAATAGCCCCAGGAGGCCAGGGGCCAGCCAGGCACCTGATGCTCTGGGGATCCTATGTCACTTGGGTAAGTGCTCTTGAACTGGAGTGAGCTCCTGACCCCTTTGCAAAGCCTCATTCCTTGGAGGAACTCCAGAATCACCCGGGAAACAGAGCTCGGTAGAGCCTCAGCCTTGGGAAGTGCGGTGTTAGTAAGCCAAGCAGTTCCATAACCAAAACAGTGAAACAAGATAAAGTTCGCCTGTCCAAGGTCATGCAGCCCGAGAGATGGAGCTCGAGTTCAAATAGGCTGGCTGCGCCCGAACCCAGGCTGCTTCACAGCCCAGCCCCACGCACGGGCACATAGACCTTTTTTCCAACCCTCCCAGACAGACATGCCCCAAGGCTCAGGCTGAGGTGACTCCTCTCCCTTTCCAGAGGCCTCGGTGGTTCTGGCTGGCCGTCAGCTCCTCTGTCCATCACTGACTGGGGCAAACAAAGGAACATATCCCTAAAAGAGGCATCCTCAAGGCAAAGACACCCCCAAATCCAGCTCTTTCCTTTCCTCATCTCAGTGCGTGGCCTGGAACAGGCAGCCTCACGTGACTCCTACTTGAAAGGACACGGTGACCAGCAAAGCAGGCAGTGTTTTGGACGTGGAATCCTGGAGCCTGGGCAGTTTTCAGCCACTTACACATATATCCAATTAAACTCTCAGGGTGCTTTGGCAGTCCCACCTTTGATCCTCCTCCCAAGAAGAACTCTTTGGAAATCACATTTTTAAATCCCTAATTTGCAAACCCAGAGCAGCCACTCTCGCTTGATATTTTAAAGATTAATGTACGTGAAATTTTTGTTTAAGGCAAAATAACTGATATTTGTCAAGCAACCTGGAATCTGTCCACAAGCCCTCACAGGTTAGGAACTACTGTTGACAAGGCCAGCGGAGGCTGGAAGCCTCTTGCGTGATTAAATCATGTGCTTGGGCTAATTCTCTTGCAACAGGTTTTAATCTTTGCAAATTACATAGAGACCTTACCAAGTAGAATGATCGGGTGCAGAAGTTGGGCTGAAAGAAGCTTTTGCTGGTGCATCTCAAATCTCTTTTCTGGTTTCACATTCTGCATTATTTACTCTCCTGAGGGCTGCATTTAAACTCCGCAGACATTCAGGCTGAATTAATTTCAAAATAATCTAGTGCATTTCTCCCAGGTTCTCCCACAAAGAAGACAGGCATTTGCATATCTTAGCGTTCCATCTCATACCCTGATTTTCTGTTTAACAAATAAAATGCCTTTCTTCTATCCCCTGCAAGCTCTTCTGAATTTCCGATGCTCAGGATGAATCAGGACAGCGTGAGATACTGACACTGAGCAACCACACTTGATGAAAACATCTCTTGGCAATGCTGATGCACGGGGCTTTGATGAGCCATTTTCTGATGATGAACATTCTTTCCTTCAGTCATTCATCAAACATTCATTGAGCATGGGGGTTGCGCAGGAGGGATGCAGAGAGGAGGCAGACACGGCCTCTGCCCTAGAGGAGCTCCTGAGCAGATAAACATGCAACCGAATAGACAATGAGACCAGAAATGAGGGAGGTGTGGTGTGCCAGGACCCCGGCTTGATGGGCTCCAGGATGGTTTCACATTCAAGGCTTCTTTGATCCGGTTCTTGAAATTGGTAGGACAGTTCCCAGGTGTAAAAAGGGAGAACATCCCATGTCGAGGCTCAGCCTGGGCAAAGGCAAGAAAAAACAGTGCATGTTTGAGGAACAGAAATCCAACGTTGGTGCGGGCGGAACTTGGAATTTCCAAAGGAACATGAGAGAGATCAGACATAAGAGTCAGTCTGGGTGCAGAGAATGGTAATTGTTGAAACCCATTTCAACAAATTCAACTTCACCTTAAAAGCAAAGGGAGGATCCAGGGGATATCTTAAGCCATGGCTTGCCACGAGGGGGTCTGAATCCCTCTGATACCAGAGTGTAGGATGGACCGAGATAAAAGAGACAGGGAAATAAGTTAGGGGGCTGACCCATTATTCCCGTGAGAGATGGAGCAGACTCAGTTGTCATGGGGTCATGGAGCCAGATAGCTGTTGGGGGGACTTTGAGACATTGCTGTGGTCTGTTGGAAGTAGTGATGGATGAAATGAAGGGAGTTGTGGGGTGGGGGGAGATTATGCATCCAGGACCACCCTAGGCTTTGGGTTTGCAGAACAGTCGGTGGGCAGCCAGCATCATCCCTCTCATGGCACATACCTGTGCCTAGAGGGCTAACATTTCCCACATCAACACGTGATAGAATTTCAAGACCACCAGATGTCGTCGTTATTGCCTCTGCAATTCCTCTAGCTTGTGATTTCTCCTGGTATAAAGAATGTCCTAAACTGATACCTATAAATTATGGAGGCTTTCAATCTTCTGAGAGTATCCCACATACTGAGATTTGGGGGATTCTGAGATTTGGTGATGAAGAGTTAGTGAAAGAGGCCTTTAGTCAGTGAGCCCGGCACCCATGGAAGGAGAGGGAGTACGCAGAGAACTTTGTGGCAGGACACCTGCCAAGCAACAGAACAGACTGCCTCTCCATGGTAATGAGATGCACCCTGCCCCGATTACCATTCCTTTGAATGGTGAAGCAAATGCTGGAGCCTTCTCCTCAAGATGCTTGTAACGGGACTCTTGCCGTAGGAGGGGGGTTACGATGTGAGTCTTCTAAGGTCCAACCTCCTTAAATTCTACCTACCTACCTAAATGCATGGTTGAAGCAATGCAGACTGTTGGACCCAGAAGACCAGAAACATCTCAGCTCTGCCTTCTAACAGCTGAAGGGCTGCCATATGCACTGGAAAGCAGTCTAGCCCTGTTGGCTCTGAGTGGGGACTTGCAAATACTGGACAAGTTCGAGAATGATCTGAACTCCTTGTATGAGGGCCACCTTCACCTTACTTTCTGCAATTGTTTTTCCATTATTTCCACGTCCTTTTCTTCCATCAACCATGACACCAGAAGGTCAGGCTGTCTTACGTGTCCAGGGTCTCCAGCACCTGATGGAGAGCTGAGACAGAGGAGCCCTGCAACGTGCTATTAACGAATGAAGGATTTCCTTCTTTTTTCAAAAAATCCACAAATATTAACCAGAGGCCTCCTGCATACCAGGTCTCAAGGCAGGTCTGTGAGAAACTCAAGATGGACGAAATTTTACCAGTGATTTCTCTCCTTGCACACATGTGTGCACACTGAAAAAGGACATTTCAACCTAATAGAGGCCCCTGTTTAGTTGGAGAAATCCCTTGTTCCGGCAAAGAACACTTTCAGAGGGTGGTACATCCCAACTGCAAAATGGACATGTGTTAAGTGGGGCGCTCAAAATTGTAGGGTGAAAATGTACTTCTTTCTCTAACCTCAGATTTGAAGTAGGGAGGTGGAAATGTATGCATACCGTGCAGACTAGAGTACAAATTGGTGTAAATATTTTTTAAAATGGGGCTTTCATGAAACATCGGGATATTCAGACTGTATTTCGTGCTGCTTCCAAACTGGGGAGTGCACCGTCACACCTCCTGGCTTTTGGGTTCTTTGGTGGCAATGGCAGGAGGGCCCCTCTGGGAGTCCAAGTGCACATAGATCAGTGTTCCCATGGTTAGCTGTCCCCACACCTGAGCCCCTGTGCTCGCCTCATTCTCTGTGAAGTATTTATGCATTTTCCAAATGGGGAACATCAAGGATAACAACAGAGTTGTCTGTTAATGCCAAGAGAGAAGAAATTTTCAAGAGTTTGAGGACACTGCCTGGAAGACAGCTGAGTGCAGAGCCAACCCTCCATGTCCATGATGATTGGCTCTGATTTGTGGGGTCTAATTTGATAATTTGATGCAAGACGAGTAACCCACTCAAAAAAAAGAACCTAGTTGCAGAACACATTTCCTAAGGAGCATGGCTAATGCTGCCAAAGAATTTCCCAACACGCAAGGAGGAGGAGTCCTTGACTTTTCTCCTGCTCTGATCCCCAGTCGCTGTCAAGAAGTCCGACTTCGAGAACCTTTTGTACTGAAAAGAAAAGACTATAATCGGATATTTCATCATGGCTCTGGAATAAAACACCTTTTCATTTCCATGTCATATGGAGGGGCAAATGTGGAACTGTCCGGTTTTGAAGGACTGTCAGAGCCTTGCGCGGGCCCTAGAAGTTTGTGATTTTCAGTGTATGGCAGTCAGCACACCCCCCCTTCCTCCTGCTCATGCCACAGAGATCAGTAGCCAGGAGCAGGTATGATGGCTCAGGTCCCCCTATTCAGACCTGAGTAAGATTTTTAAATTTATTATCCAACGTTTATATGATTCTTGCTAGGTGCCACATAGTATTGTAACTGCTTTATAAATAGGACATAACTCCCCACGACAATGCTAGTGGGGACTTTGATTATCCTCATTTTACAGATGAGGAAACTGAGGCACAGAGAGATTAAGTCATTTGTCCAAGGCCAAATCTAGGAATTCTGCCTCTTGGATCCGTGCTCAAAACCACCATCCCATGGTGCCTTTGTCTTGCCTCTAGAATCTAGAAACCAATGGATAGCTGCAGTGGGCACTTGGTGCTGGAGTCTCCCTGCCAAGCTGGTCACTGGTGTGTGTGAACTGATTGGATTCCTGCCTCCTCAGCAAGCTCTCTCCAGCCACACTGCTATCTCCGTAACCCCCTTCACCTTATTTTTTTTTTTGGCACTTGACATTGCCATTACCCCGTCTTCGGTCCAATGGACCTTCTCAGCAAATCACAGGCAGACTCTCACTCAGGCACTGGTGAGTCTCCTTTAAGGAAAATAAATGTCAAAGCACTTATTGAATAAATATAGTGCTGAATATTCATAATACAGAAAGACCACTTTCCTCTTCAAAAAGACTTAATCTCAGAGTTTCTTAAGCTAGGGCCTGCGTCCCACCCATGCTTTGAAGTCCGATTACTAATCATTAACTACTTAACCTGGAAACTCCCAGGCCCACCATGCTTAAAGCCAAAGACCCACGGGCCACTTGCTTGTGGAAAATTCATTAGGGAGGCTAGTGGCACGGGAGCTCTGAAATAAGCAGGGAAGACTGTGGAATACAGGCGTCCGTCCACACAACCTCCTCTGAACACCTTGGAGGGAAACAGGAGAGCAGCCTGAGTGCTCAGCGCCAGTGCTCCAGCTGCTCCTCCTCAGGTCCCGAGTGCAAGTGACAAGCCAGGCCTCATCCTTCCTGGAGAGAAGGTGACAGCTGGTTTGGGGTCCCCCAACCAGCATCACCAGCAGCAGCAGCACCTGGGAACTTAAAAAGGCCCATTTCCGGGCCCCATGGTAGACCCAGAAGTGATCCACAGTAAATGAGCCCTCCAGGGACTCTGTCTAATCTGTACCCAGCCTATACCCCAGGAGGAACGGGTCTAGTTAAGAAACCTCTAGCTGGCACAGGCACATAGTTGGGGAAACTAAGAGAAGAGATGCATGTCTGTGAGATCTGGGGTCAGCTCCCAGGTGCCTCCGCCGAAGGGGTTCTGAAGTGCAGCTCCCCCAGCCCTGCTGTGCACATCGTCACGGCACCACGGCAAAACACAAATCCAGAGCCAAGACCAGGAGCAGAGTCTTGTGTTTTTGCTTCTACCCACGCACTTCTCAAGCCCTTCCTAAGGACTACTCCACAGAGGCCCAGAAGGAGAAGGAACTAGGCTGGGGGCTGGGAACCCACCTCTAGGAATTATTATTAGTCTCCTTAATTCTATACATTCAGCTTTTGATTTTTTTAATGCTGTTTCCATATTTAATTCGGTTTCCATTCCAATTAAGCTCTCTGTGTGCTGGAGCATCTCTCCTGCCAGGTTTAATTGCCCTTATTTAAATTCTTTAATTAAAAGTATTGTGTGTTTCCACATCCTGTAGTTGTATGTATTACACAAATAATTTAGTTGACTGGACTGGTAAACCGAGGGACAGTGCCATCCTTGGAGGGCAGGGCCAGCCCCTCAGAGCCCGGGACTGGCCCAGGGACTGCGGGCAGCTCTTACAGCTCTCAGATGAGGACCAGAGCCCGCACACAGCCTCCCTGCTTCCTTCCTCCCTCCAATGCTCAACGCTCCCCGCTCCACACGGCGGCCAGAGTGGACCACTGAACACGTCAGTCTGACCGGCAGTGGCTGGCCCTTGTCACCATATTCAGAGTCAAAGTCCATTCAGTGGCTGTGAGTCCCCACACAACCTGCCCCTCCCTCAAGGACCTCTCGGGCCTCATCTCTTGCTCCCTCTCCACATCTGAGCTGCTCCCCAGCCTCTGTGCCATTTGCTGAATTCATCAGGCCTCTGCACTATGGGAGTCTTGCTCTGGGGCACAGGGACTGTCCTCTCCTTCGAGCCTTCCCAGCGAGGATCACTCTAACGGCTGTCTCGGCGGCTACCTGTTCACCACCGCTCCCCAGCTCCCTTCCCAGGTTGTCTGAGGCCATTCAGGCTACTAGAACGTGAAGACCATAGACTGAGAGGCTTAAACAACCAACATTTATTCCTCACAGCTCTGAAGCCTGGGGGGTCCAAGATCAAGGTGGCAGCGGGCAGTGTCTACTGAGACCCCTCTTCCTGGTCTGCAGGTGTGTGCACCTTTTCACCCATCCTCACACAGCAGAGGGAGACATCATCTCTCTTGCGTCTCTTCTCATAAGGGTGCTAATCTAGTTCACGAGGACTCCACCCACGTGGCCAAAAGATGTCCCAAAGGCCCCACCTCCAAATATCATCACATGGGGGATAAGAGCTTCAACACAGGAATTTCAAGGACTCACATTCAGCCCAGAGCACTGCCCTACATTTTTGTGTATGGAGTCATTGCTTTCTAATATGCCAGAGAATTGACTCTTTGCTTCCCTTCCTGGAGTATCATCTCCGTGAAGACAAAGATCTTTTCCTGCTTAGTCACTCATGTATCTCCATGACCTGGAACTGTTCCAGGCACACAGTAGGCTCTCATTAAATTTCGGATGGATGGATGGCTCGTGTGTCTGCAAAGAGCCCTCGAAGGAACTAGCCCAAACTGGCTCCCCAGAGGCTGAAGCCAGGCAAGATTACCTTCCTCTGCCCCAGGCACTGAGGCTCTTACAGCTCTCTAGTGGAGACCGCTGCTTTGAGACAGGCCTGGGGTGGGAGGAATGGTGTGGCGCGCCCAGCACGCAGGAACAGTGAATGGGGCTCCCAGCCTGGCTCTACCACTTCCAGACCACATGACCCTGGGCCTGTGTCCCAACCTTTCGGAGCCACCGTCTCCAATTCTGTGAAGTGGGGATGATTGCCATCTGCACCCATCCGAGTTCCCATGAGGACCACGTGATATTGGGCTTGGAGGGCATCTGACCCGGCGCGAGGTACCTGGGAAATAGGCACTAACCCTTATTAGCTCCATCTCCACACAGAGCCTGCGGGCAGAGCTGCGGAGAGTAACAGCAGCAGGCCTCTCTCGAGGGTGCTGAGCTCACCAGGAAGAGATCCAATGGAGGAAAGCAAGTTTCCTTTGCCATTGTGGTGAAGAGCATGTGCCCTGAGAGTGGGTGAGAGCCCGGAGTTGATTGAGTGAGACAAGCTGAGGTCCAAGAAGGAAGGGAGGGAGGCTGGGAGTGGCCAGGCTCACTCCAGCACCCAGAGTTGCCTGCCTCCCCTTCCCATAGCCCAGACATGTTCCCAAGACACATTCCAGGGTACCACAAGGAGGCCTCCAAGCAGGCCTTCCTCTTCTGCTCTAGAAGATTCTCCTCTTGGAGCCTCTAGGGAGGGAGCTGGCCTTGACCCCATACCTCACCCTCCCTGACAGGCCCAGACAGTCTCACTGAGGCCCCATCTCCTTCACAGCTCTTGGCCTCACTCTGTTTCTTCCACATCCTGCCTAGAGGCCACACAAGCTGTTTCTGCCCCAGAGTCACTGCATTTCCTGTCTCCAGGGCCCTGAGGGTCAGGATGGGGCCTGGGAAATGTCATAGTTGGGTCTTGGAAGGAACACTTTCCTTCTCAGAGACCTCCCTCCCTCTCAGGCTTGGCAAGGTGCACTGTGGAAGGCATAGAATGTGCATGAGTGGTGACAGGAGAAGAGAGGCCACGGCCTTCTCTGTTTTGGATAGGTTTTTCCGAGTTCAGTGATCCGGGGGTGGCCGAAGCATCCCAGCCCCTGACAAGCAAAGCCCAGCCTGGCCCCTGAGGAAACACTGAGAAGTCGGGCCTGAGCAGAGTGAGTGAGCGTGAGCTCTTGGTCTGGCCCCCGTCCTGCCTGTCATGCACTTTTTCCAGACCCCACCCCCATCTGAACCTTGAGCAGCCTCACATACATTTGTTGTTTTAGAGCTGAAGAAACAGTTTCCCATGACTCCTCCTGCTTGTCCTTGGTAATCAGGACATAAATGATCGTCTGGTCCTCGACACGGTGGAACCAGTGGAGCAGCTCCCCCATGGCCATGGCCCATGGCCCATGGCCATCTGCTGACCTGCCCTTCCCATCTCCCCGCCAGCGCCAGGAGAGCCGGCAGGCCTTGTGAATCAGAGAGCCAGGCTGGTCTCACCCACGGCCTGCCTCCGCCCCACTCCTAGCAGCATGGGCTGGGGCGCACCACCAGTGGGGACGTCAGTGGGGCGGGGGGGGGGGCAGCCACACATGTGCCAAGGAAGCAGCAGTGATGTGGCCCAACCCAGGTGTGGGCAGCAAACGTGCTCAGGCCACGGAAATGGAAACCATAGAAACCTGGGCCCAGCAGCGCGAGGGGCTAGACTCGCTTCAAGCAATGTTGCAAGGGTCTCTAGGTCCAGAGATCCACCTTTTGTGGAATGGGATGGGGACCCACAGCTTCCAAGGGGACAGCTTGGCACTGTCATGCCATCATCATCCCAGGAGCATGGTGTGGCCACCAAAAGGGCCAATTAGTTGGCTGTGTTGAAGGAGCCTTTTGTCCAGTGGAAACAAGGTGATGGCTTCTGCTTGGCAGTTAGTTCTGAGTGACACAGAATAACTGGAGTTGGTCCAAAGGAGGGCAGCCGGGATGGAAAATCATACAAAATTGTTCCACACGGAACTGGGTCCGGTTAAACTAGAAAAATGCAGACCTCAAGGGACATGGGCCTCACCTCCCCTATTGAGAGGGAAAGGTAGAGAAGTAGGAGCAGACCCAAGTCGGGAACCCCAGGGGACGATCTGGGGTACCTTACTGGATGCCCCCAAGACAAGGATTTAAGTTCAGTGGGAGGAGAACGCTCCAGGGCAGAGCAGCTCAGGAAAGAAAACACTGGTTCAGGAGGGCTGCATGTATGCATGCGTCATACTTGGAGGCCCCGGGCCAAAGTAGAGGTCCTTCAGGGAGCCCATGAGAGCAGGGGGCGCTGCCTTCGGAGTGTCTTCCACCTGGGGACTCCAGGGTCCTTTCCGAGCCCTGGTCGAAGGGCCACTCGTTCCTCCGCCCCTGCAGCGCCTCCACATGTCACTGTCTCTCAGGCTGAGCCCAGGGTCCCCAGATGGGCTTGCTCTTTGGGTTTCCCCTTTGCTGTTTTCTATCTGCTCTTGGGTGCAGTGAGTCATGGCCGGCCTTGGGGCATAGTAAGGAGAGAGCTGCTTTCTTCCCTTGAATACACACAGACATTCTTCTGCTCACCTTTGCCGCCCAGCTTCTCACTACCTGACTCCCTCACCCACTGTTCAGAGTTCCTTCCGAGGGAGCTATGTTTTTTCAAAATTTTTTAATTGGAAAATAACACACATACATACAAAAACATGTACAAATGTAAATGTTCAACTCAATGATTTAAAGCAAAGCAAACAGCTGTGTTCCAGGTCAGGAAGGAGCGTACCACCAGCACCCCAGAACCCCTTCTTTGGCTACTGTCGATCATTTTCCCAGTCCCTCCTCCGCAGAGATCACCCCCATCCTGGCTCTAACACTGGTCCTGCGTTGTCTGCCTGGCAGGTGCATATATGGGGAATTCTCTGTGTATTCTCTGCCTGGCCTCCAGTGCTGGTGCATCTGTTAGGCTTAGTCACCTTGACCGGAGCTCTGGTCTGTATATTTCTGATGCTGTAAAGCGTTCCAGTGCGTGAATACCACAGGCCATTGATCCATTATACTGCTGATGGATGCCTGGGTTTGCTTCCAGGTGGGAGCTTTTTCCTATCAGGTTTCAGAAGCACTCAGGTGCTTGTCTTTGGTGCCCGGATTTCTGCTAGATACACGCCCAAGCATGGCAGTGTGGGGTCTCTGGGCTGTGTGTACATACTGCCAGCTTCTTAGGTCACTGTGAGAACTGAGTCTTACTCTTCTCTTGGCACATGTCATTTGGCACCACAGGGATAGTGGGAGACTGGGGACATGCGTCCTTCCAGTAGAAGTTTGCTGTCTCCCTCTCAGAGCATGCTGTTCACTGGGGCAGGTGTGGGATGTCGCTGGGGTGGGCTGTGGTCATAGGCGCAGGGGCCTCCCTCTCCCCACTGCCAGGCCTGCTCAGGGCCCCTCCAGACTGAAACAACTGACACCGCTCTCCTGTCCTGTGACCCATTCCCTCTCCCCACTGTGGATCGTGACAACCAACATTTACCAATCATCTATTAGGTACCAGGCTTTTCACTGGATGTTGAGGGCACAGAAACTGATAAGACCTAGAACTCTCAGTGTAGATGGGGGAGAGACAAGGAAACAAGTAATTCCACCACCAGTCAGTAGCGCCGAGCCGGAGAAAGCACAGGGTGAAGAGCACTCAGCCGGCTGGGTGGACTGGAGGAGGGGAGGCGTGGGTGGGGGCGAGGTGGGAAATGAGACGGCTTCTGGAGGAGAGGGAGCCGGAGCTGAGCCTTGAAACATACCTGGGGCTTGGCCTGCCGCAGAAGCATGCAGAAGGACCCCCCAACATAGGACACAGCTTGCTTGCTCAATATCAGGAACCCCGATGTAAAGCAAGGAGGTTGGTGTGGCCGCCTGAAAGCTGTGGGAGCTGAGGGAGGAGACCGACATATCAGAGGAGGGAGCCTGAGTCTGCATGGAGATGCTGGCCCCCCTAGCCTTCGGAGCGTCTCTGCTTCTGGGCCTCAGGGTGCACTGATAATTCTAGGCTTCCCCTGGCTCGCCTCTGGGCTCGAGGTGCCCCAGATCTCCCCATGTTACCCCTCTCTGATGACCCTCTCTACCCTGGCCCCTAGGGAGGCCCCATCCAGAACCGCAAGTCCAAGCGCTGCCTGGAGCTGCAGGAGAACAGCGACTCGGAGTTCGGCTTCCAGCTGGTGCTGCAGAGGTGCTCCGGCCAGCACTGGAGCATCACCAACGTCCTGAGGAGCCTGGCGTCCTGACCCCGCCAGGAGCCACCTGCGCCCATCCCTTTGCTACCGTGTAGCACCTGCTGCCTGCTGTCTGCGTCGGGTGGTTTGGAGTTGGTGGGTGGGGGGAGCCAGGTTCGTGGGATTCCCCACACCCCACCCCGCCAGAAGAGCTTTTTATTTCCTATGCGATTTTCATGGAGTTTCTAGAAAGGTGCCGAATGGTGGGTGATGGTATAGTGTCATAAACTATTTTGCAACTGTAAATAGGGGACAGATGGAGAATATTTATAACTGACAATAAAACACTATTGATTAAGAAGAGGGTTTCTGCGGTCACTTGGGGCTCACGCAGGTTCCTGCCTGGGTCCTCGGAACATCGGAGTTCGTGTCGCTCTTCGCTCTTCCTGCCTCTCATCCTCGAGAAAGGAGGCTCGAAGCCCCCGCCAGCAGTGGGAGCTTGAGCAAAACCCCCTCTGCCTGTACCACCGCACACGTGGCCTCTGGAGAAAGCATTCCTAGAGAGAGCGGCGTTGCCTGCTGGCCCCTGGAGCACCTGCTGAGGTGCTTCAGGCTGCTCTGGCCTCCCCTGGGGTCTCCTCCTCACCTCCCAGAACGGGCCCTTGCGCAGGCCCCCAGCAATAGCCCTCGCCTGCAGACGCCCCCAGCCTGTGGCTCCTTCCAGGTGTCGCAGAGTATTTGTTTCCTGGGGCTGTCATATCAAAGGGCCGCAGACTGGGTGGCTGCCACAACACAAGTTCATTCTGTCCTGGTTCTGGAGGCTGAGAGTCCAAAGTCAAGGCACGGGCAGAGTTGGTTCCTTCCGAGAGGATCTGGTTGCAGCCTCTCTCCTGGCTTCTGGTAGCCTCGGCCGCTCCTCCGCTGCAGGTGGCCGTGTGCTTCCTGGTCTTCACATCTCCTTCCTTCTGTGTGTGTCTGCCTCACTGGCTACATGTCCTGTTTTTATACGGACATGGGTTATCCTGGAGTAGGGCCCACTGTTGTGACCTCATTTTAACTGGATTACCTCTGTAAAGACTCTGTCTCTAAACCAGGTCACATTCTGAGGCACTGAGCAGTGACAACTTCTGAGCTTTTGCGGGGACACAATTGAACCCATAACACATGGCTTATGCAGTTAGGGCTCCAAGTCACCCCTCTGGGCCCACCCTCAGGATGCCAGTGACCCTCAGAATAGAACCATCTTTCCTGGAGCCTGTTACCCAATCCTCCGTCCCTCCAAAAGCTTCCCATCCCAAGAGGCCTTCCTCAGGTTGAGAGCTCCCGTGCTCAGTTTGAAGGACACCCCAGCACCACCTCCAGCCCTCTGGCTCCTAGCAGAGCAATAGTGAGTGACGGGCTGTAAGGCTCAGGGGAGGAAATGCTTCCCAGATCACTTTCAGCCCCACTCACCCCCTCAAGCTCTCTGGGGGCCTCTTTCCCAGGGGCCTGCAGCCCCAGCACCTACCTTTTTGGGATCAGTAATCTAACCACAGAGGAGGGTTCCCCACCCCAGGAGGTGGACGTGGGAAGTAGGCCCCTCAAGAGGGAGTTGTCCCTTCCCTCCACGGACTCCTCCACCTCATTCAAACAAGAGCCCTCCCCGCGTGGCCACCCACCCGTCACCATCCACCGCCAGACCCACCCCATGTCTGGTCCCCAACTCTCAAGCCCCACCTGCTGCTCCTGAGTCAGAAAGAGTCAGGGTTTTAACCAGCGGTCCGGGCAATTCCGACCCCCTGCTGCTGAAGGCTGGGAGCCTAGCTCTGCACCAGCCCGGACCGGGTCCCACATGCCCTCCTTCCTGCAAGCACCCTGGCCTCCTGCTACACAGGACGACCTTTACTTCCTTCCCCAGCAGCCCTTTTATTTACCCTCCCCACACGCCCCACCCCTCCGCTGCCTGCGCCTCACCCCTGCTGTAGGCCAGGAAGGCCCAAGAGCAGGGCCTCTGAGTCAGACAGCCCCAGTTACCAGCGGGATGGTCCCAGGAGGCTGCATTACCTCTTTGTGTCTCTGCATATTCTCCTTAAAGACTGTGAGTGTTTTTACAGGGTTGTGAAAATGCAATGAATAAATGGGTGTAAAGCCCATGGAATGGTGACTGGGACATGGTAATGCTCTAAGGTCTTCTCTCTTAGTATCTTAAGCCCTGGACAGTCAGCCCTGCAGCGCCACAGCTCAGCCCCAGCCCCCACCTGTCCGTGCCTGTGGGCCCAGCCGCTCTGTGTAGAGAAGGGAGAAGATGGGCCTCTCCCTCCCCGCTGGAAGACAGGCATGCTTGTTTGTAGAAGCTGTCAGTGACTTGGCCACATCCTGGCTGGCCGCGAAGGTCACCTGCTAACAGTCACAGACCGACAGCGCCTGCGGCTTCCCGCGTCTCTGCCTGAGACCCTTCTCTGGTCGTAGGCACATGCTCGGGCCCGTGCTTTCTGGCCTCAGCAACAAGCCCCCATGAGGAATGGGCCTCATCACCCTTCAGGGTCACAAGTGTGAGGCCTAATCCCCCAGTGGTTCAAGGGGTCCCCCATGAGACTGAGCCCCAATGGCCCACTTTAATGTGCTCTATACTGGCGTTCCTCCTTCCCTGTCTCATCCCTTCACTGCCTCTGCGTGCGCCCCAGTCCCCTCCCTCATGCCAGTCCCCAGGTCTGCTGCAGGAGAAGCTGCTCATGGCCACCCCATGCCTTTGACACTGGTGCCACTCAGACACCAGTGATCCCCAATCCACATCCCTATGCCCTGTGGCACTGTCCCTGCTGCAGATGCATTTCCCTCAGCCTATCCCCTGGGGCTCTGGCCCCCTCCCCTCCATGCCAGGGAAGGGACCTGAAGTTCAGCATGTCTGCTTAACCTCCAGCATGCCTGGACCTTGCCTGGTGTCTGGGGGAAAGTCACAGGCCGGGAAGGTTCTAAAAATGATCATCATAACAAGTATTTTGTTATATCTATGGTCAAGCGTTGAGGCAGGTACTTTCTACTTATTTTCTCATTGAACATTCATTATAATCTTGTCAAGTAGTGCTATTATGATCACCCCCATTTTATAGTTAGGAAAACTGAGGCTCTTGAGACACCTGGTTGGCTTGGTTGGTTAAGCATCTGCCTTCAACTCAGGTCATGAACCCGGGGTCCTGAAATCGAGCCCCACATTGGGCTCTCTGCTTCTCCCTCTCCCTCTGCTTCCCCCCTCTGCTTGTGTTCGTGCTCGCTCTCTCTCTCTGACAAGTAAACAAAGATAGAAGTATGGAATGATGGAGGGAGGGAGGAAAACACTGAGGCACAGAAAAGCCAAATCATTCTACAAGGACATATAACCAGTAAGAGACAGAGGTTGGATTTGAACCCAAGGAGGCTGACTGCAGAGCCTGAACTCGTAGCCTCTGCTGTACTATTCTGCCTCCCTTGGGGCCCCAGTAACCTTATGCTCCAAGCTTCCATTGACCCCAGAGTGCCCCAGCCTGAGGCTCTGCCTGGACTAAAAGAGCAAATACAACTAACATCTGTAAGAACACAAAGCATGCTAGCACTTGGCCCACTCACTCAAGCTCCTGGTACCCTACAAGTTGGGTTCCTTACCAGCATCATTTTATAGATGAAGTCAAGGCATGGAGGTGAACCAGCTTGCCCAAGGTCATACAGCCAGGAAGTGGCAGGAACCAGAGTTTGACCTCTGGCCCCCTGCTGCCCATCTGTGGCCCTTGTGCCACACTGTCTTCCAGCCGCCCGGCCACCATCCTGTGGTACTGGATCCACGGGACAAGCCCGGGTCCCCAGGAGCCAGCCTCCCTGGGCTTCACACGCCATCGGCACCGCACACACCGTCCCTGTTTCAATTCCCCGGTGAGCCTGACCTTCTGAACGTGACCACAGTGAGAGTGTGATTAATGAGCCAATTATTTCTGTGGAAGACATCGTGCAAAATAAATAGCCCATTTCCCTTCAATTTACTGTTTTAATAAATAAATAGCGCTCATGCTCTGGTTTTGTTTATTGCTGCTCATACCTGAAAGTTTGTGATGAATCTTCGTGTTGTTCATTTCCAAAATTAATCAGATCTGCCCGATGACTTTGAAATATAGGACTGCATTTGTCCTTCGATGTTAACAGCAAGACAGGCAGGCAGGGCTGCAGGGAAAGGCAGGCCTGGGGGAAGGGCGAGCAGAGGGCAGGATGCTCAGAGCTCTGGACCCGTGTGCCCACACATGAGAACCGCAGTCAGGGAGGCTGGCTGTAGCTTCCTGATTGAGGATTCAAGGAAAACCACCAGAGACACAAGGGCATGGGAGGGGAAGAAAGTTCTCCTTACTCTAAGCTGGGGCAGACTGGGGGACACTGGATAAGAGCAGTGTGTCCAAACCTCACTACGTGGGCCAAACTCATAAAGGCTTTTACCACCTTTCTGGGGATGATGGTGGGTTGGAGGATCATGTACTCAGGTGGCTCTCTTTTGTAGGTCCCCGGGGGCGGGCACAGAGCAAAAGGATGGAGAGCCAGGCGATTCCTGCAGTGCACCCACCAGCTGAAGGGAAGTCTTAGGTAGGGTGGGAGACATCAGGGTTTAATGTGCTCAGAATTAAAAGCAGTTTAACAATGAGTTGCCTACATATCCATCTTGATGTCTTATTAAGAATCACAGTAGTGCAGGAGGTAATATTAAGTACCCATTTTACAGATGAAGTAAGGAGGAGGTTCGGTCGGATAGGATGGATAACTTGCCCAACATCTCAGAACTAGTAAGAGAAAGTAGAAATAATTTGGATTTCTATCTAGGTCTTCAGACCACAAGTCCAGTACTGTTATTGTTTCTCATGTAGATGTGTGTGTGTGTGTGTGTGTGTGTGTGTTTTCTGCCTGAGACAGTCAGAGAATGCCACAGAGAAGAGCTAGCAATTATAATTTGGGCTTTGTTGGGTGATTAGGAGTTTTCTGAGGAAAAGTCAGGAGAAAGAAACGGCAGCAAGAAAGAAGAATTAGGTCTGACTTAGAGTAATGGTGTGGGGAAGGGGAGGAGAGAAAAGAAGTGATCCAGCCTGGTGAATGACTGGATGTGAAGAACAAGAGAGAGAAAGGAGTAGAATTAAAACGCCGTTACTGCTCTTCATCAGTATCTCTTGGGAGTAAAGGGATCTGTCTCACATCTGCCCTCAGGTCTTCCCTTATCTTTCACCTCCCTGACCTCCAGGACACAGCCCACTCCCCAAAGCAAAGGTGGAAGAAGCAGGCTGACTTCCCATGACTCTCCATGCCTCCCCTGCCCAATACTGACTAGAGCAAAGAGTAATCCCTAATAGAGGAGCAGGCCATGATTTCCACTTACGCATGCTTTTTGAGGCTTGCCTGTAGTCAAGGGGAAACACACCAGTGTTAAAGCTAGGCCTTTGAAGCTGCTGTAACCACTCTGGAAAACAGCATGGAGGTTCCTCAAAGAGTCGAAAATAGAACTACCCAATGACCCAGCAATCACACTACTGGATTTTTACCCTAAAGATACATAAGTAGTGATCCAAAGGGGCATATGCACCCAAATGTTTATAGCAGCAATGTCCACAATAGCCAAACTATGGAAAGAACCTAGAGGTCCATCAACAGATGAATGAATAAAGAATATGTGGTATATATACACAATGGAATACTATGCAGCCATCAAAAGAAATGAAATCTTGCCATTTGCAATGACGTGGATGGAACTAGAGGGTATTATGCTTAGCGAAATAAGTCAATCGGAGAAAGACAACTATCATATGATCTCCCTGATATGAGGAAGTGGAGATGCAATGTGGGGGGGTTGGGGGGTAGGAAAAGAATAAATGAAACAAGATGGGATTGGAAGGGAGACAAACCATAAGGCACTCTTAGTCTCACAAAACAAGCTGAGGGTTGGGGGGTGGGGTTGGGATAGGATGGCTGGGTTATGGACATTGGGAAAGGTATGTGCTAAGGTGAGTGCTGTCAAGTGTGTAAACCTGGCAATTCACAGACCTGTATCCCTGGGGCTAATAATACATTTTATGTTAATAAAAACTTTAAAAATTAAAATAATAATAATAATAATAATAATAAAGCTAGGCCTTTGTAGTCTCTCCCTCTGCGGATAAAGTTCAGCTCAGAGCCTTGGCCTCTAGGCCTCATGTCTGCGTCCTGGGAGGGTGTCGCCTTCTTTAGTCTGTGCAAAGAGATATGGCATGGAGTCCCTGTCCAGAATGTCTAGCATTTAAAAGATGACCACCCTCTCCTCCCCTGCTGTCACTGAAGCCCCCTCACCTGTCTCCCTCGCTAACGCCCCACACTAATGTCTCTCAGATGTGATCTAACCCCATGCCTACCTCTACCCCAAATTGAATTACTAGGGTGTTTGTAAAATGCAGATTTGGGACCTCCTTGCTACCGATCTCTCTGATCAAGATCACCGAGCTAGTGCTTACTAGTCCTTTGGGATTCAGCTTAAAATCCATCTCCCCTGAAAGTGGTCCCCAGCCTCCAGGACCAGGCTAGTGTCCCTCTGTCCTGCACTGTGATTGGCCGCCTGTTTGTCTATAGGCTGTGCCCGACTGCGGGCTCTGCGACATCAGCGACCTTGCTTCCTCCATCAGTGTTCCCAGTATCAGACCAAAGGAGGAAAGGAAGGGAGGGAGAAGAGGAAAGAATGGAGAGAATGTGTTTGGCTGTTGCCTTTTTAGTGGGTGAGGATTTAGACCAATTCTGCCTATCATAGACTCAGCATCCAAGTTTCAGGATGACCCTGAGCTGCAGCCTTGACTCCCAGACATGGAAATAAGTCGGTGTAAAGTAGACCACCCACCTCACACTCTTGGTGAACAAACCATTCCCACTGGGGCTGCAGCCCGGCTAGGCCTGGGCCTGGACAACCCCTCCCCCACTGGCCTCGACAGGACTCTCCTGCTTGGGACACTGCTCTGGCTATAGGACATACCTCTCTGAGACTCCACACCCATGGGGACCCATCCTTAAGACCTTGGGACTCCCAGCCCAGCCTTGTAAATAAAAGAGCAATATCTGCCTTGCCGGTGTGAGTATGTGTATATGCCCCTGCGTGGGTAAGCGTGCATACGAGGGCAGACAGGACATTTGTCTGTGGGTGTAGGGTGGTTTGCTTGCTCATGCATGTGTACCCATGTGCAGAAGTGTGCTATTCGTGCCCATAAGTGGTGCTAGGAATACGTTGTGGAATGAGACTGTATGTCTATAAGGACCTACATAATTTGTCTACATGTATATGATGTCACGTTTAGTGTATATGTACATATTTACACCTTAGTTCTTGGGACATTGGTGTGACAGGACCTGTTTTTATTCCCATTTGTATTTTATTCCCATCAAAGGTTTCCACAGAATGCTTGAAGTCATCCATCTACCTGTACTGTCCCTTCTTCTGGGCTAGGAGAACCTTGAGGGTAACAACATTATTTGATTTGGTTGTATCCTTAGCTCCTAGCACAGCCCTGGCATCAAACCATGTAGTCATTCATTCATCCATTCAACACATGTGGATCAGTCTTCTGCTGGGTGCTGAATGCTGGGGACCCAACGGGAAATCAAAAGAGACACAGTCACTGCCCTCATAGACCTTACAATCTGGTGGAAAAGACAAATATTAATCAAGTAATTAAACAAATAATGTAAAATTGCAACTATAGCAAGCACTAGGAAGGAGACACACAGAATTCTGATGGAAGATGAAAGGCAGATTAAGCCAGTCCCGGAAATACGAGACATATGCTGAAGACGTGCCATTTGAGATGTTGTGTACCTTGTGAAGGATTTACTGGAGGGTAGGGGAATGGCCTTCCGCTCTAGGGGAGCAGCCCATGGAGAGGCAGGAGGGAGGACCTGTAAGGAAGCTCATGCAAGGGGAGCTGAAAAAGCGAAAGGGTAGCTGATGAGGGTGGAATGGGGGTTGGTACCCTTTCTTTTCTTTTCTTTTTTTTTATGGTTGGTACCGTTTCATGCAGGGCATGTGTGAGCTTGGTTAAAGATAGCGCCTGGAAACTCAGAGTTTGAAAGCCACTGAAGAGTTGGAGCAGGTGACATGATCAGAGCTATGTTGGGCCACCAGGTGGAGTTGATTGACGGAAGGGAAGCCCTTCCTTAGGGAGATCAAGTAGGAGGTGGAGTGATGGTAGCTTGGACTAGGGTAATGGCCATAAAGACATGGGAAAGAATCAATTCCAGAGACACAGAGCCAGTGAAGTAGACAGACCACAGCAATGGCATGAATATGGAGTGTGAGGAAGAAACAAGAGTTGAGGGTGGAAAGATTCACTGGGATAGAGAACACTTTAGGGGAACCAGTTTTAGAAGCAAGATCCTGAACTCAGTCTCAAACCTATTAGTTTGAGAGCCCGTCGAGCTTTCCAGAAGGAGATGTCAGAAGACTCTGACAATCTGACAGTAGGATATGTGGGTGTGAAGCGTGCACACGGCAGGGGATTAATAACGTGTCCTAAATTGATGTTCCCAGCTTCTCTCTCCCCTACCATATCTTTTCATCAAGAGATAATGATGGTTCTTAGAAAATTTAGAAATAGACATGACTCACCTTGGATAGAGGCTTTGGAATGAGAAGGCTCTATAAACCCAGGCCATTACCAACTGCCAGGTATACAGAATTTTACAGCTCACGCAGGGCTCTAACTCATTTGAGCTTCACCATAACCTGGGATTATTACCTCCATTTGAGGTTACATGGTTTGTCCTGAGAAATCATGTATTGGATCAAGTATAAACTACTCTCTTATTATCATCTGTCTTCTGAAAGAATTGGAACTGCAAAAATCTCCCTTATGCGACATGTGAATTCAATCCACCTAACATTTATCTTTGAGCACAAACTGGAAAGGCAAGAAAGGAGCTACAATGACACATAAGGAAAAATCCTTGCCCATGAGGACACCATAGTCCAGGGAACAAGAGTCCCAGTTGATTAGAGTATACGAGACAGCGTGGAGAGTGCTATAAACCTCCTTTCAAGTAAAGTTTCTCTGATTATAAAAAATAGCAAATGCCTAGTACTATGGAACATAAAAAGGAGAAGAGAAAATATCCAAGATCCATGCAAAGATAACCACGTCGCTATTTGGTTTCATTTCGGTGTGTGCTCATATTGGACTTCTCAGTGACATGTCAATAAATTGCCTCCCATGTATAAGCCAGCTTTCCTTAAAGTTTCTGTAATTTGTAATCAAAGGAATCTCAACTAACGAGGTTATTTTGATTGAATCAAAGTATACAAAACGCTTAAACAGTATCTGGAACACAGCAAATACACAGGCCCTGGCTTACAATGGATTCTTCAAACTTTATGATGGGGCAAAAGCCAAGTCTGGTCAGTAGAAACGGTACTTGGAATTTGGAATTTTGATCTTTTCCCAAACTAGTGATATGCGGTATGACCATCTCCTGTGATACTGGGTGGTGGCAGCCAGCCATGGCTCCCAGTTGTCCACACCATCCCGAGAGGGAGCAGCCAATGCAGCCATGGCCATCCTGTAGCCACACAGCCATTCTTGTTTTCATGGTACAGTATTTAGAAAGCTGCATGAGTTGTTCAACACCTGGTTATAAAACAGGCTTTATGTGCGATGATTCGGCCTAACAGTTGGCTAGTGTCAGTATCCTGAGCACGTGGAAGGGAGGCTAGTCTAAGCTATGAGACTTGGTAGGTTAGGTGCGGTAAATCCTTGTTCATCATACGGTGGGTTTCTGAGAACATAACCCCAGACCTCAAGTTAAGAAGACCTCAAGCAGATACCCAAGGTACTCAATCAATAACCCTTAGTGGGGCCAGGCACACAGAAGGCTGCTTACCTGAAACTCTGAAGAACTTCCTGGAAAAAGCAACTTCTAAGGGAACAGGAAACCACGCCCATAAAATTCTGTAAGTAAGGCTTAGTCAGCAGGACAAGCGACAATTCAGAGTGCAGCCCAGGGTTTGCCCATTGGAACGGTCTCCAGGTCCTGCCCACCATAATGCCAGGTGCGTGCTCTGTGGACGGCGGGGTGGGAGGGAACAGGGAAGGCTGGAAGGAAAGCATGAAGCTCTTCCTGCACCCGTGTGCTCTCTGTAGGTGGCCGCTAACCACAGCTCAGCCCAGAACCAGGCAGAGGTGGTCCCTCCCGCCAGAGTGCAGGAACCTTTGTTATTTTGAGTCACCCCATGCCAAAAGGTCAGTTAGGGCTGCTTTGCTCTGAGGAGCCCAACAGCTCAAATACCCTAGTGTCTCTCTCTCTCTTTTTAAGATTTTATTGATTTATTTGACAGAGAGAGACACAGGGAGAGCAAGCAGGGGGAGTGGGAGAGGGAGAAGCAAGCTTTCCGCTGAGCGGAGAGCCCAATGTAGGGCTTGATCCCAGGACTCTGGGATCACGATTTGAGCTGAAGGCAGACACTTAATCAACTGAGCCACCCAGGTGTTCCCCAAGGTCAGTCTCTTTAAAACATTGTTTCTAAGCATTCAATATAGGCAGGCTCTAGGGGAGAAAATTAAACAGAGGTTCTGCCTCAGGAATTAATCATCTAAAGAAAACAAGTATATATGTAGGTATTTATTTATTACTCATCAAACTACACCAACAGCATCTGTGGCTTGCTCATATAAAGCTAATGGGTCTTCATAAAATTTTCACCATAATTTTGAGCTCATATGCTCCATCTGTTATGCTTCTGAGTTAACCAGTATTTCTGTGACATGCTGAGAATTGCCATTTGAGAAAGAACTAAACATATTTGAGCTGACACTTTTATAATTTTGTATCTTCCAGGCTGATCTACATGGGAGCAAAGACTGTAACGAAGCCAGCTAAAATGTTAGAAGACTTTGTTGGAAATGTTCTTATGGACTTGTTCTCTCCCTGCGGAGCGAGGGCTTGCCTAGTCCATCCCTGAGACCTAGTCCCAGCTCTTCTTGGAGGAGGGGAAGGAAAGAGATGTGAGCTCTGGCTTATCTAAATCAGCTTCTACCTGTTCTCCTCAATTCTCTACTGAACCACCAGCAAGAGCATTCAGGTCTCAGGCCTTGTTGATTTTCTCAGCTCCAAATGTTGCTCTGATATAAAGCAGTCCTCGCTCTATGAAAAGCCAAACTTCATCCCTTAATTCCCTTAATTCCATGAATAAATTAAATTCCTTGTTTCAACCCCGAGTCTGAACTGTTGCATCTCACACCACTGACAGCTCTGAGTGTAACTAAATTTGCTGGCATTCCATTTTCAGAGGGATAACAGTGTGGGCAGGAGTTGAGAGCACGGATCAAAGAAATTCTAAGAGGAACTGTCCATACAACAAGATGCCGATACCTTTGAGGCTCTGTTGTTAGTCGCATACGTATTAAGGATTGTCGTATCTTCTTAGAGAATTGACATCTTTATTATTGATGTATTATGTATTATTATGATGATTTATTACCAAGCATTTGTCCCTGGTAACCTTCCTTGCTCTGAAGTCCGCTCCGTCTGAAATGAATACAGGCTACTCCTGCTTTTGGTTAGTGTTTGTCTGGTCTCTTTCTCTGTCCATGTACTTGTAATCCACAGGTCTTTCTAGCTAAACCATCCCGGCAACTTGTCTGTGCACATCTCCTCTTGCAACCTCATGAAGCCTGACTCAATCAGGCTCCCCAGCCCTGTAGGTGCCTTACCTCAAACAGATATCCAAGGTCCCTGGGAGGTCAGCCTGGGTTTCAGAGCATGCCAGAGTCTCTGCCTTCTACTGGTCCTCATGGAGTGTGGCTTGAGGAACCTTCGAGACAGCTGTCCTTGGTGCTAGGTAAGACCCTGGCATTCTGGACTCTTTCCATCCACCCCCTCGGCACCCCAGCTGGCTTAGGTTCCACCTGCTGTCCCCCCCCACCCCCGGCACACAGTCACATGAGAGGACATTACTAGCAGGTGCAGACAGGGCCTGCCAGGTGCACAGCCAGCTCCGCTCGGGGAAGACCCTGCCAGACTGGCGGGACTCATCTATCATCATGGCGGGACTGATGGGACTTTTTCAAACTGCAGCTCCTCCAAATGAAGAGATGGCCGTTTAGCTGCGATACACAAACCCAATTTGCGAACCTAAATGACATGGCTCCAGTCTCATTGGCAGGAATTATGGCACTTGAATCAGGCACAATCTGCAGAATAAGTGAAATTGTCGACACAGAGAAATGTGTTTGAAAACATGATGTGATCTATGGTTGAAGCCTATGGATTCCGCAGCCACCTCAAAAATATTCCACTTCCAGAGCAATTCCTTCACTAACTAGCTGTCTCTCAAATGGACCATATGTCTTTTTCATTGCTCTGTCAGCCCTGCCTCCATTGGCAGCAGTCTGCATCTGCTGGGCCCGAGGACTCCCCATCTGAAGGCCCAAACATGCCCGGGTCCCAGGGCTGTGATTCACAGAGGCCCTCAAGGTCTCTTGCATGTAATGCACACTCCCACTCTGGTGATCTTGGGTGGATCTTACCTTGTTGACAATGCTGTGCCCTACGACACACCAGCTCCCTGTCTTGTGGACTTCTGGGCACCGGCACCCCTTGCCTGGATGTTCTATCATGGGGCTACACTGGGATTCATTCGTTCATTAATTCACTTATCCATTTATTCAATAAATAATTACAGAACATCTGTTAATGCCACCTACTTTTCTGTGTACTAGAGACATGGTGGGAAACAAGGGGACCTAACGCCTCCTCATAGATGTGCTGGGGTAAGACAGCCACAAGGCAAGCCTGGCAGTCCCAGCTCCTTCCTATGCAGACGGGGGTAAGGAGGCAAAGGCCTGTGGGTGTGACAGCCTTCAGCCACAGTGGAAGGGAGAGGCTGCCATCAGGAAATCAATCTGAAGCCGGATCTCCTGGCACATGTGCCCGCAGCCACCTGTATGTCCCTGGCGCAAGACTGATCTCACTACAGGGAGCCCCTTTGGAATATTCGGGCTGCCTCTGCCTCCAGCTGACGGTCTCAGGAGGTGGAATGGTGTCCGTATCACGTCGTCTGTCTACACCCCAGACACGGGCCACACTACCATTCTCTCCCAATGGGGGATGATGACGGCACCCTCTGTCCCCCTTTGCTTGTGGTCTCTCCCCTGGTGAGGCACGCTTGTTTCACCGACCTCAGGCCATGGAAAGATGTCGCTACTTGCACCCTGGTCTGGGTCCAGCTTACCAGGCTCCCACAACTAATTTTCTGAGTACAGATCTGGGAGATCTTTCTGTGACTGGACCAAACAGCTCAACTAGGCCAGCTCATAATCCCTGGGCTATCTGCACCCGAGCCCTTCCAGGGCTGGGCTCCTCCACTTAGTTCTCGGCTACCACCCCCTTGGTCACTTCCATAGTCTTGGCAGCATCTGTCCAGAGGTGCTTCTGGACCTGCAGCAGGTGTAGTCACAGCTGGTCCTGAAAGAGACACCACTATGGTGCCAGGCCCAGGAAGCTGGTTCAGAATCAGGGGAGGCTCGCCCACGCCCAAGGAGGCAACTCTCCGTAGGGTGCCCAATATTTACAGTAATGCCATTCAGTTTTTAAGACAGAGGATGAAACTGTTTGTAACACATTTGGAGTGTGCCAGCAGCATGGCAAAACCAAAGGCCCTTAAAAAGTCATGCAGGGGAGGAAAAAAAGTCATGCAGGATTGAGGCGGAAGGTTATGTGGGAGCCAACACTGATTCTTGTAACAATGGACTCTGGAGAAGGCATTTTATAAGCAAGATGCCTAATAACAAAAATGATAGCTAGGGGCGTCCAACTCTTGATTTCAGCTCAAGTCAGGATCTCAGGTTTGTGAGATCGAGCCCCACATAGGGTGCCACGCTCAGCAGGGAGTCGGCTTGAGATTCTTTCCCTCTCTCTCTCTGCCCATTCCCCCATCCCCATCCCCGCCCTATGCTCCGTCTTTAAAATAAAAAAATAAATCTTTAAAAAAAAAATGGCAGTTCTTGCCAAGCACCTAACTCCTCATTTACATATAGTAGCTCACTGAAGTCTCAACAAACCTACAATGTCAGTACTGTTACTGTTATGTCTATTTTCCTTATGAGAAGACTGAGGCAGACATGATCAACAGAAAGAACTTAATTCTCACCAGAGTTGCCATTATTTAGAGCAAGAGCAGCATCTAGAAAACAGAAATATCAGAATTCCACAACAAAACCAGGAAGGCTGTGATCTCCAGGTGCCAGCCGGGTGTCAGATGAGGATGTTCAGGAGAATTCGGTAACGAGGCAGGAGCGTTGCTAAAATGGATCTGCTTTCCGCCGCACGGTGTCCCCTCCCTGCCCCTTAGAGGCTCTGCTGCCCATCTCAGCAGCATGTTCAAGCTGCACATTGAGAATCACTGGGGCGGGGGTGCGGGGTGTGTGGGATTTTCAAAATGATGATGCCCAGACAAACAGAATCAGAATCTCTGAGGGGAGGACGCGGGCGTCAGCATTTGTAAATCCCCGCTGCTTTGAGGCAACACTTGATGTCTTCCGTGGAAAGCTTTATGGCATGAAGAGAAGGTGAATGCGGTTGCTGAAACCCTGATCAGCAAATGTGAGGAGCTAATCACAGGTCACCTCTCGAGGAGTGCGAGCCCCCCAGGGAAGGAAGGCACAGACAACACACCAGTAAGGAGTGTGTGGCGGCAACGGGGTCGCAGAACACCTGACCCCCGGCTTCTCAGGCACGATGGAATTTAAGCATGGCTCGACAACCTCAAACACAAGGAGTTTGAATCACAGAGAGGGGAAGAAATTTCAAAGACCACAGATGCCGCTGACAAGGGAAATGCTTCTGTGGGCAGAACAGAAACTTTGCGAACAAAGCACAGCGACTGGGAAGGCAGCTCATTTGGTGCTGGTATGAACTGCATCTTCTCAGGGCTGCTTCGTCCCATGGAACAGCCCCTTAGCCGCAGCGCCCGCGCACAATGTCTGATGTCAGAGCAGAAAATAAAATGCTCGGAAGCAGAAAATCCTGGGCTTGAAACCTTTCTCAACACACACTAGCTCAAACTACCCCCTCTGAGACTTTGCTTCTTTGTCTTTAAAAAGGGATCATCAACTCATTTAACAATCATCATCTGAGCATCTGCTATATTCTAAGCATTACTTTAGATGCGAAGGATAGAGGAGAAAACCACACAGACAAAAACCCTTATTTTCTTGGAGTTTAGATGTTCTTTGAGGGAAACAGACAATAACAAATAAGTAAATATAGAGTCTTCCAGAATGTGGTAAGTGCTAGGAGGTCATACAAAGCAGGGGAAGGCGATAAGGACTCTGGGGGGTAAGGAATGCAATTTTACAGAATGAGCTTCTCCCCGAGAAGATAGCATCTGCACAACAATCTGCACAAGAAAAGAGAGCAAGTGAGGTGGAAATCTGGGAGAGAAGTGTTTGAAGCAGAGGGAACCGCAAGTGCAAAGGCCCTGAGACAGGAATGTGCCTGGTGGGCTCCAGGGGAGTATGTGCGTGCGTGTGTGTGTGTGTGTGTGTGTGTGTGTGTAGGTAAATATGTACATATAATTCGGGGGAAACTACAGAAATAACTTGGGGAATCCCCCAACAGAGCTGAATAACTTGAGAACCATCCTTCCCAAAGAAGAGGCTGTCACCTCTTCCAAACGAGCAGTTTGCAGCTCAGTTGGTGGCCTGTATGAGTTATTTTAGGCCCAGACAAGAGCCAAAGCCCCACATGTGAATAAAAGGGGTTACTGTTTGGTAAAATGATGAGGTCAAAACTTCCAACCAAGAACAATGTCCGTTTCTCAGGTAAGTCTGTGCTAGGGTTGCCTGAGGAAAGAGTACGACTCCCGTGGAGAGGTGCACTTGATTTTCAGATGAGCATGTGAGGAAAGCAGCCACAGCCCCTTGTGGGGGCCGGTGGGAAATGGAAGGAGATCCTGACACCATCTCACAGGCATCCTGACCCTTCCTCCCGGGGATAGCAGAGTCACCATGATCAGCGGAAAGCAGCCTAAAGGGCTCTGGTTTATCAAACCTGAACGATTTGAGGAGTAGAACCTCATCTTCTTGTGAGGAATGAAGGATGAGGGAAAACCCAATGGCTCGGAGAGGGCACTCGGGGGAACCACGACAGAGATCAGAAGCTGTGCGGACTGTTTCTCTGAGGTTCTTCCCTTGTGTGTGTAGGGATGGGCACAGGAAGTTATAAACCCCTCCCCTCACAGGACATGCTCTTCAGAAATGTACCTGGTGCTTCAGTGAAACCTCCCCATGCCTCCATCATGATCCAACCTGGCAAAACTGGCAAGCCATAGGGTCCCAGGGAGGAGACATAACTGCTCCCCAAACATCTTGGGGCCACTTGGGGGCAAGAGGGCCAGAAGGGAGCTATTCCCTGCTTTGTTAGTATTAGTGAGCTAAGCTCCAATAACAAGCAATCCCAGATATCAGGGGTTTAACACGGCCTGACATGTGGCAGGTGCCTCTCCTGGGGGTCTCCACCTCCAAGCAGCGTCAAGGATTGAGTTCTTTTCAAGTGGACTCCATCCCACTGGAGAACTCTGTTTCCAGCTAGGTGGAGGGGAGAGAAGAGGAAGTACGGGCAAAGGTGCATACGTAGAGTTTAAAGCCAGGACTGAGAGTGACATGTATATGCCTATATCCTGTAAGTTACAACTCAGTCTGAGGCTACATAACAGCGGCAATGGAAACTATGAAATCGAACATTCCTATGTCCTCAGACTACCAAGGTCTCTACCGTACCCCATTTGTGACAACTCGGTGAAACACTGCTAGTTAAACTAGTGGAAGAGAGATCTGCAGTCAACATGGGCAGAAAAAAATCCTAGTTAGTTACCACTGCTCCAACATGCATGATGTAGTCATGAATTCCAGGCTCAAAGTCATGGCAAAGACACAGGTAGCATGCCCGAGGTCTATCCTTATTTTATTTGGTCTAGAGTTTCAAAGGCTGTGTGGGAGCTTTGGCTCAAGTGCTGATGTACGACCATCCGAAAATAGCCTTCCGACCTGATATTCCATTAGCTCTTGGTTCAGAAAGCAATGTAGCCCAACCATGTGTGCAGCAAAAGGGGGTATATCATGGAGCAGAAAGGTAACATTCAATTTATTCTACATTTATGGCAGTAAATATTCTACACCCTCAAAAAGTCAAGAATGTAAGTAGGCCTTTTTTGATATTAAAGCCATCTACCTCTGTCTGATTCCTGCCTAGCCCAATCTAGCTCATCTTCACTATTGAAACTGACACCTTTGACACTTGGTGAGAGCCTCTTGTCATAGAGAGAGCCTGCTCTGGGAACTAGCTTCCCCCATCCCACCCATGCCAAAAAATACTCCAGTCTGAGCCCACTGTGGCCACCAGATTCTGACTATAAATAATAGAAGAAATTTCATCATGCTTGATCATGGTGACATCTCTGAGAGCTCTTGGGCTGTACACACTGTCTTAGGACCATCTCTCGGTGGCTTCTATCTCCAATGGGTCAATATTTCATCTTATGGGGCACTAACTCCCTCACACTTTGGTGTCCCTTATGGGGTACAGAGTGGGGTTTTATACTAGGATTGATAGAGAAGTCCCAGTATAGGAGGCAAATGGCATATGCACGTATCTGAGGTGAGAAACCACAAGGACGTACCTGTGGAAAATCGGCCAAAACCCACACAGAACTGGCCATTATAATAGCAGGTGCCACAGGAGAAAGTCCATGCTTAGAAGTGCTGCATTATGGGTTTTGATCTGACTCAATCAGTGGTATCTATTGTTATTATCATTATAAGCTAGCTGGGCACAGGCACCAATCCTTGAACATGGGTCTGGTGCTCTGAAATTTGACCTTGGGCCAGATACAAGCTGTCTCTTGGAGACTTGGGCTGACTCACAACCCAACTTTCATTGGAAGCCCAGGGAGCACGGGAATTCTGCAGGGCTGGGGCTCTTGATTATTGCCATACTGAATCCCCTCCAGAGACCAAAGGAGATTTCCAGGAAGATGAGCTCTGCTCTGCTACTCTGACAAGCTATGTCAGGCTTCCAGGAACTGTACTTTGTGTACCTCGGTCTGAAGCAGCATGGTTAAGAAATGCAATTAGCTGCTAAAAGCACGGATCACGAGTGAGATGATCCAATCCCTGGGAGGCCATCCGTCAAGAAGTGGACAAAGGCATCCTTAGGCCACAGCACTCGTGGCTCTATGTCTTGATAGGGTTGGCTCACTTGCCCCCATTGTGGGCACAGCATGAAAATTTAACTCTAAAGAGAGGGGTCCAAAACAGTGAGTGAGGATATTATTGCTCTCTGTTACAGGGCTCCATATTTTTTCTTTGTTTTCTTAGGGTCGCTGGTGATTAAACATTAGGGGAGAAAGGAAGGGAAGGAGTGAAGCTTGGTATGATAAGCATGTCGTGTTGCTGGGCACAGAGAGCTGGAACACACCAGCACATGCCTGTGCCCTAAAGTCCTTGAGGCAAAAGCCATTGGAATGACCCACTGAGTGTCATGATAAATAGGGGGCAGCCATCACTCAGACATTGAGGTTCAGACTCTGCCACCAGAGGATAAGCAATGAGGCCCATCACCCACAGCCCACAGAAACGTGCCTGCTGACAAGCAATTGTCCTTCCTGGCTTGAGAGGGGCAAGACATCTATATTAGCAGTGGTAATTATGATTGCAGTGGCTAGAGTCCCGGCTGTGCCTTTACCAAAGAATGTACTTAACCTCATTGTGCCTTAGTCTTATCATATATAAAATGGAAGAAATGATTATTGATCTCTCATAGTATAGTTATAGGGTTTAAATGAGATAATAAACATAAAATGCATGGAAGAGTGGCTAGCATATAAAAGGTCATCAGAAAACACGAGCTATTATTACTGCTGACATTTATTGAGTTGGCTATGGAAATAACCATGACCCAGACAGTATGTTAGGTGTCTAAGTCCTCACATTTATCCTATGATCTCTATAATACTAATATCCCACCAAAGAAGCTAAGATGTAGAGAATAACTTCCCCAAAGACACCCAGCCCAGCTGATTTCTCCAGGAAGTTTCTTAAACAAATATTTTTCTCTTGTCTGGATCCCTGCTCTACCATGTAACATCTGTGTGATAACACCTACTATAAAGATCTGTTTCCCACTTTGTCTTTCTCGAAGGGGTTAGCAAACTATAGTCCCTGGGCTAAACTCGGTTTTTTAAGTAAAGTTTTACCGGGATACAGCCATGCCCATTTATTTCTATATTGCCTGTGGCTGCTCTCCTGCTATAATGGCAGAATTGAGTCATCGCAGGAGAACATATGGTCCACAAAGCTAAAAATATTTGCTACCTGGCCCTTTGGAGAAAATGTTTGACAACCCCCGAGTAAGACTATGAGCTCCTTGAAGTAGGACCCATGTCTTCCACCTTGGACCCCCTCCCTCGTCCTGGCACATGACGGGGGCTCCCTATATACGTGCCCAATGAGGGAAAGAGTGACTATTGGGCCAGCGCAAGGTATCAGGAGCTGAGCCCCACCCAGATCCCGGGATCCCCAAAGCTCTGTGATGCTGCCACCTGCTCCGTGGTCCCAAAGGTGACTTTGAGCCAGGGTCAGTAGCAGGCCCCGACGTGATCACTCCAGCACCAGTCAAGCCCCTCCAATGAGAGGCTCGGCATCTTCTTGGAAGGCAATCCCTCTTAAATCCCCATTTGTGAAATGCAGGAGATGCTTTGGAGAGCCATACCCTAGCTCCTGCCTTTGGCTTTGGTGCTGTGCCTTTTCGTAGAACCTTCATCAACTAGTCAGAATTTGACTTCCTGCCTGACGCAGGCTGTCCCTACGACCATTCCAGCCTCTTGTTGGGAAACAACAATACAAAATAATAATAATAATACTGTTTATTGAGCTCCTGTTCTGCCAGGTACCTCACCATGTCCTTTATACAGCCAAGCCCAGTTCTTAGAAAAGCCCTGAGAGGCAAAGTGGGCTTTATTTATCATCCCAGTGTAAAAATCAGGAAGCCGAGCCTCTGGGAGGGTCAAGACACCCGCCCAAGGTGACATAACCAGTAAGCACCACAGGCAAAATGAAAACCCACTATTTTCTCATTTCTCATGGCCCTGAGCTGATTCCTCGGGGAACCATAACCCAGCAACTGGATGGAACAGTGTTGAAACTGCATTCCACGATCTTTGAATGAAGTATTTTCGCTGCATTCACCTGACCTAGCCTGGTTCATGATACATTAAGGGATCACTTAAGAATGATACATTCACTGTTCACTTGCCTTGCATCCAGTTCTAGGCTGGACACTGGGAACACGGAGGTAGAGAGCAGGGCTTTACCTCTCCAGAAGGAGCTCCAGGTGGGCATGGCCCAATGGGTGTGGCTGGGAACCACCCCTCCTTGCTCCCCCGATCTCTGATCTCCTCCGTAGGTGGAGGTTCCTCCAAGAGTCCCCTAGCACAGCTCCTTTGCTAAGTTTGAAAACTTTGGCTCTAAGGAATGAAACAAAGCATGAAGAACAAAACGCTGATGCCATCACCATCTTAAAAATAGGCTTTTCCCAAAAACCACATTCTCTCAGAAGTTCATAGAGACCAACTCCTAAATACATTCCTGGAGCGTTTTTCATCTGGGAGGACAATTAACCTTTGCAATTAGCTTCATCAACAGGAACTTAATATCCAATATTTGGTCGCTTAGCAACAAGGAAGCAGCCGTCAGCGGGACTGCAGTGTCTTTGTTACCTGAGTCTCATGGGGCTGCAGGCAGAGGAAATGCTGAGCTGGGTTTCCAGACTCTGTGCAAAGCTCTTTGCCCCAAAGTCCTGTCCACCCAATGTCCTGCGATCTGTGACCTACAGGGTTAGTGATCCTGAGTGGAGCCCAGATTCTCAGTGGGGATACAGGAAGAAGGTTCCAGCCTCTGGTGCACTCATCAGCCCCAAAAGAGCCTCCTAAGAATGCTCAGCGAGGATGGGATGGGATGGTTGTTAGAACCTAGGGGCCCAGGCAAGCTGGGGCCTGCAGAACACCTGCTACCTCCTCACTCGTCTCCTTTCTCATTTCCAAAGGGCCTTCCTTACCCTCCTTAGGTCCGTAGACTAAGGCTCACATTAAGTCTCTTGCTCCAATGTGTCCCCGTAGATGGAGTGGGATGGGGTCCCCCATCTCCCGTGCTTCAGTGTCCCCACAGTGGCCTGCCACCTTGTACTCCTCTTCTGGGTGTGAACTTCACAACTGTGCCACATGGATCTCTCTGATCCCACCTGGCTTGGTGTGTCTGCTAATTCCTTCCCAAATACACACTAACTCAGAAGTCAGCATTGGCTCCTAAGGCATTTGCCAGGACTTCTCTGTTCTCCAATGTCACTCCCCATGTTTCCCACAAAGAAGAGTGCTAAATCTTTCTAAGTCTCAGATTTCTAAACAAAACGTGGTGAGATTGTGTGGTAAGGGCAGCAAGCGTGTTCCACTCGGCACACCTGGATTTGGATCCTGACTCTAGTGCTTGTCAGCTGTGTCACCTGGGAGACCCAACCTCTCTGCATACCTCTCCCTCTTCCTCCCACCTGGAAAGGGGAGATGGTGATATGTCCGTCTCCAGGATGCTGGGAGGTGCATGGGAAGAGCCTGGCTTCTAGTAGGTGCTCAAGAAACAGAAATACAAAACAGCACAACAAAACAAAAAGCCACTTCCAGACCGCGGAATTCCTCTGTCCCCTCAAGTTCCCATGGGGAGTTGAAGACTTTGACCTCAGCTCCCTCAGAAGGACTTCTGGCTGTAAAGAGAACTGGAGAAGCGTTAGGTCAGGTTGTGACAGCTGGAGGCCACTCTGTGTGGACCTACAAACCCAAATACCTTGAAGAAAATGTTCTCTTTTTCGACTGAAATAAAAGTGATTCAAGGCAGGCCGATCTGGTTTGAGGTCGGACTCCACCACGGGACAGCTCTGTGACCTGGGCAGACAGTGCCCTTCTCTCAGCTTCCGTGTCATCCTCAGTTGTGACACATGGAGGAACACAGTACTGCTGCAGTAGGCTTCTGGGAGAACCACATCCAAAATCCGATGGAAAGGAGCCCAACGGATGCCTGGCAGGAGGCTCGCAGGAGGCACCCAGGCATACTGTTGTGTCTGAATCCACTCGACAAACTGCCCTTATCAGCCACTGGCACAAATATCCTTTGAAATCCTCAACGGTTTATTTTTTACCAAATTAGGCATATCTGCAGTTTCCGCACCAGCTTTAGGAAACAGCATACCTGCTTCTGTTTTCAAATAAATACACTCAAAAGAGTGATTGCGGTCCCATTTCCTTTGGCTTTCTGAAAACGCTACATAGGCGTGACCCGGCAGCTTGAGTTTCAGAAATGCTCTTTGGAAACTCCCTGCTTCCTGCTGTTCTCTGGAGCTCCCGCTCCTCGCTCCTCCGTAATCTCAATCCGCTCAGCCATCAGCCTGCCCCTTCAGAAACATTTTGCCAGCCACTCAGGGTGTGCGCCAAACAAACCTCATCCAGTTAAACAGAGTTACCGATGACCCAACAACCCCGCCTCTGGGTGTGCCGCCAAGAGAACTGAAAATATGTGCACACAAAAACGTGGGCATGATCGCTTCTCCGCCTTTTGGCTAAAATCGAGTGTAAAAACGTGGGCACGAATGCTCACTGCAGCATTATTTGCAATGGCCAAAAAGTGCAAAAAAACCCCAAACAAACAAACAAAAAACACCCCAAATGTCCCTTAATTAATTCATCGATAAACAAAATGTGCTATGTCCATAGTATTCATTTCCTATGACCGCTATAACAAATAACCACAAATTACCAAAATAATACAAATTTACTCTCTTACAGTTCTGGAGGTCCAAAGCCTTTAATTGGTTCCCTGGCGCGAGGCAGAACTGGTCCCTTCCCGAGGCGCGAAAGGGGAAATCTCTTCGCTTTGCCTTTTTCAGCTTCTAGAGGCCTGGTCATTCCGAGACAGGGAGCCCCTCCTTCCATCTCCAAAGTGCAACGCTGTGATCTCGGCTTTTATGCTTATCATTATCATAATCCAGTTCAATTTTCCCATCTCAAATCCTGAGTTAATTGTCGTAGAAAGTCACATTCCGGGGATGGGCCTGGTTGTGTTTGGGAGGCTTTGTTCCACTGACTCTATGACAGATTATCCAGGCCCTGGGAGGAATGGACGAAACTTGAACCAAACCTGAACCATCATGCTAAGTGGAAGAAGTGACCCAAGGGGCGCCTGGGTGGCTCAGTCGGTTAAGTGTCTGACTCTGGATTTCGGCTCAGGTCATGATCTCAGCGTCATGAGACTGAGCCCTGCTTCGGGGCTCAGCCAGGAGTCTGCTTCTCTCCCTCTCCCTCTTGCCCTTCCCCCACCCCAGCTTGCAGGCATGCGTGCTCTGCACCCTCTCTAAAATAAATAAACAAATCTTAAAAAAAGAAAAGTGACACAAAATGTCCCCAAATGTTTGATTCACTTTATATGAAATGTCCAGCATAAGCAAACCCACAGAGACAAAATTAGATTAATGATGGGCAGGGGCGGGAGGGAGGGTTGATGGGAAGTGACTGCTAATGGGTATGGGGTTTCTCTTCGGGGGTGATAAAAATGTTCTGGAATCAGATGAATGGCTGGTGACGGTGGCACAACTTTATGAATATACTAAAAACCACTAAACTGTACACTTTAAAAGGATGGATTGATGACATGTGAATTATATCTCAATAAAAATCAGTACGCTAGAAGAAACTTCATCATGCATCAACATTACCTATAAAAGGTAAAAGTGAAAATACTCCTTTTAAATCAGATTGTGGTTTGAATCAATTTTATGTAAATAAAGGCTTTCCACCGAATTGCTCAGTGAAACTGTATGCCCCTGGGGAGACCGTCTCACTTGGTGGTTGAGGGGGAGCCCTGGAATCAGGCTGCCCCTGTTCAAGCCCTGATTCTGCCCCTTCCTGGCTGTGTCACCATCCCTTCCTTGAGTCTCAGTCTTCTCACCTGCAACATGGGGATAATATGCCCACCTGTTCTCACACTTGCAAAGATTCGGTGAAATAATCCGTGTGTGTAGTAACCGCTTAGCCCATGCAAGCTCAATGTAGCCCATGCAAGCTACATTTGTGACTCTCACCTCTGCCCTGCCCAGTGTGGGGAGGAGTGGGATTCTGACTGATCTAGGGGGGTCCCAGCATCCTCTTTGAGTCTTGGTCTATCTATGGGAATTAGAAGTCATCAGGAAGCTTCAAAGGGTTTTAAAAAAAAAAAAAAAAAAAAAGGAAAGAAAAAGAAATTAGCTGGCTTGGAGAAGCTTGGTATTCCTGCATGCATTTATTCATTCCCTTGCTCATTCCTTCCCTCTTGCTTCCTTTCATTTAGCAGACACTCGATGAGGCACCGGGACTGCTGGAGATAGGCTCCTCTGGAATGCACACTCACTGGGGAAGACGGACAGGTTAAAATCAGTGCAAGAAGATACACCAGGCACTGTGATGGAAGTTTCTGCAGACCCCAGGGTGGGCCAGTGCGTGGGGTGAGTGGCTGAGAGGACACAAAGGACGGAGTGGTCAAGTCTAAGGTGGTGAGGGCCGGCGAGGAAGTCGAGGTAGGCTGCCGGGGATTCCTGAGTGTGTGCGCACATGCACAAGCGTGTGGGAAGGGGCAGGTGTCAGGACCGGACTAGAAGAGACAGAGGATCAAGTGGGTGCCCTCCAGGCCTGAGCAAAGACCCAGAGGTAGGGTGCTGCCCGGATTTTTCAGTGAGTGTTGGTGGTTCTCACAGGTCTTGACTAGAAGTAAGCTGTGTTAAGAGAAAGACAACCAAAATCCTTGATAAACAGTGAGATGCTTGGATTTGCTTTTAAGGTCTCTCTGGGGGTGCCTGGGTGGCTTAGTCAGTTAAGTATCTGACTCTTGATTTCAGCTCAGGTAATGATCTCAGGGTCATGGGCTGGAGCCCCATGTCGGGCTCCATGCTGGGGATGGAGCCTGCTTAAGATTCTCTTTCTCGGGGCGCCTGGGTGGCTCAGTGGGTTAAAGCCTCTGCCTTCAGCTCAGGTCATGATCCCAGGGTCCTGGAATCAAGCCCCACATCAGACTCTCTGCTCGGCAGGGAACCTGCCTCCCCTCTCTCTCTGCCTGCCTCTATGCCTCCTTGTGATCTCTCTCTCTCTCTGTCAAATAAATAAATAAAATCTTTAAAAAAAAAAAAAAAAGATCCTCTTTCTCTCTTCCTCTTCCCACCGCAACCCTCCTCCCCCAACAAAAAGGAAGAAGAAGGTGTTTTCTCTGGCTATGGTATGGCAGAGAAAAACCACCATGGTGAGAGTAGAGTCTGGAAGCCACGGTTGGGAGACTGTGGTGCTGATCAAAATTTGGGTGCTGGGGACCTGAACCCCGGATAGGGGTAGAGAGGGAGAATGCACTCCTGTCCCCACCAAACACCAGTATCCGTCTCTGTGCACAGATAGGCGGGCAAACAGCCCCCTCCCCCGAAGACAGGCACTCTACCACGCACAGGGGACCTATGGGAGGGTGTGATGACACCTGTCCTGTGTCACCTTGGCGAGGCTACACCCACCAGTGATTTGATCAAACCTAATCTAGGTGTGGCCATGAAGGTATTTTTCATAGATGGGTTGGTGAACAGCAACAAACAGCTGACTTGAAGTGAAGGTGATTATCCTTCATAAGGCGGGTGGACCGCTTTCAGGCAGCTGGAGGACTCACAAGCAAAAGCCGGTTTCCTGGAGAAGATGTCTGGTCCTGCTTCTCTAGAGAAAGCCGACTAAACCAGAAGTTGTTACCCACTCACTAGCAAGGCTCGAGAAACCAGACCTGCCCTGGAGTCCTGCCTGGAAGTTGGCTGTGGCTTGTGCAGATCCCAGGTGAGAAATAATCGTCCTTCACAGACTGCTGGTTTGGAGACGCATGACGCACAGGCCTCTCCTCAACTCAGCACCACCGCACCCCCACCCCCCACTCCCTGCACCTCCTTACCCACTGGCCAGCCCGGGTAAGGAGGAGGTCCAGCTCTGTATCAACAGCCTGAGATCAGGTCTCCTGCCATCTCTGACCAGTCGTCCCCTGTCCCTCGTACCCCAGCCCTTAGGCTGGAGGTGCTGCTTCAGTCCCTGTCCCGTGTCTCAGAGGTTCTAGAACTCCAGTCACTAGAACTCTTCTTACCCTCCCTTTTGCCAGACCCTAAGGGTCATGACCCTGGTTGCCAGATCTGTGACTGGGGTCCTGCTACCTTCTCGTAGGCACCCATGACCCTGGGCTCTCCACTCAGATGTCCACCGCATCACCACTCACTTGGCCATCTGAGAGTCCATCTGGTCTTGGGCCTTGGACTTGGCCACTCTAGGGCTGGTGTTACTGAGCCTCGGGCTGGGCCCATGAAGTCCTAGCTGCCACCCACTCCAGCAGACATGGGCACAGTATGCACAGAGGCCGTCTGCTGGGTGTCCAGGGAGCCTCCAAACATCCGGCTGCGGGTCAGGAAGTCTCAACTGGGGAGCAACATCCGCCCCCCATGACCTCGGCCCTGCCGTGGAGTTGTGGAGTGGTCCTGCCACCCCAACTCCTTGCTCAGCCGTGTCTGCTGGCTTGGAGGCAGCCTGCATGTCAGGAATGCGGGAGGGGTGCAGACCAAGAGGGGTTAGCAGCTAGCTCCCTGGCAACTGGGGGCGGGACAGGGGGGTGCTGCTGTGACCACCCACTTTCCTGTCCCTTCCACAGTGTGGCATTACGGGGCCAGCGTAAATCTCCACTCCAGCTGCTGTCTGAGTGCAGAGACCTGGGCAGAATCAGGCAGGCCCTCCGTGCATCCTTGGTCAATAATGAATAAGAACAAGCCCCCAGAGCTGTTTTTCAATGCCCAGCCCCTCACTCCTCACATCTCCAGGTTCTGATTAATTGATGTGAAGCAGAGTCTGGGCTAAGGTATTTTTTAAAGCTCTTCAGGTGATTATAATGTATAGCCAGGGCGAGAAGTAGTGCCTTAGGGCTCTGCTCTCCCAGTTGTTAGAAATGCAGACTCTCGGGCCCCACCCACTAAATCTGAATCTGCTTTACAGGATCCCCAGGGGATTTGGAGGCACATTAAATCTGGGCAGCACTGTGTGAACTAAAATCAACCATCCCCCAAGGAAGTTCTGCTTTGGGCCACTCCCGGCTGCCACTCAATGGCCGGCATGGGGTCCTATGAAACAGAGCCCAGAGCCAGGAGTCCAAAGGACCACAGGTTAATTAAGTGCACTGTACACTTCTTGGTCTGAGATCTACCTACCACTGTCAGCCAGGCTGTAGATCCTCTAGCTGACAGATAATTATTCTTCAGAAAAGCACACATTTCTTTCTTTTTTTTTTTTAAGATCTTATTTATTTATTTGACAGAGAAAGTTCACAAATAAGCAGAGAGAGAGGGGGAAGCAGGCTCCCTGCTAAGCAGAGAGCCCGATGCGGGGCTGGATCCCAGGACCCTGAGACCATGACCCGAGCTGAAGGCAGAGGCTTAATCCACTGAGCCACCCAGGTGCCCCAAGAAAAGCACACATTTCTAAAGCTGTTTCCATACACAGGCTTTGTCTGGTTGGCCTGGGACAAATCACCTACCCTTAAGTGGGCACTTACTAAATGACAAGTACTTTACAAATACTTGATAACTTTCATCACGGCCCCTAATAAGTTTTATTAGCCCCATTTTATACATGCAGACACTCAGGCTCAAGCTGAAGCTAGGAGCCCAAACTCCCATAGCTGGTGGGGGAACAGAGCTATGAGGTGTCTGATTCCAAAACTCAAGACCTGTTCATGGTGCTCTGCATTGTGCTTGCTCCATAAATAAAACCACGATGGAACTTCAAACACAAGACTCAGAAATTCTGATAGTCTCAGGAAAAAAAAAAAAAAAAAAAAAAGAATATATTGCAATTCTCTGAGACCAGTAACAGCAGGTGGGGAAAGATTTTTTACATAAGCAAAAAGTGCCTTTGGGAATATGAGCCCGATACCTTCACGTAACAATAATTCCTCTCACCTGGACCCTTAACTATATTTTTATTAGGATGCTTTACATATTCTTTAGCTTCTTTAAAATGCTAAACTGACTCTGAGTCCCCAAATGTGCCAAAAAAACTAGGCAGTACATTTATAGGAAGTGAAAGCCCCCCACGAAGGAACTCCCAGAGGTCTGAATTAGTGGTTTGTATTGTAAGGAGGTGAGAGTCCACATTTCTCCCCGGAATGCCACTGGCATAAAATCCAAACCAAACTAAATTTATGAAGGGGATTCAGGCTGGAAGGCTCATTGGGTGACCTGAATAGTTATGATCACACGCTGGTTTAAGATCTGTGCCAGGATCCTCTGTGTAGGGTGCCTGGGGGTGCAGGTTCTGGAGAGTTCCGTGGCTCTGCCCGTGGCCAGGGTCAGAGGTCAGCCAGTGATGGGGATCAGGGTCCATTGTCTGGGATCTAAACTCAGCCAGGGACCGAATCTTCAGCAGGGGATAGAACCTGTGTATGAGATGAGGTTTAGTGAATTATTTTCTCTCTCCAATCTCAGTGATTTGAGGGGTCACAAGGTCTCCCGTTATTGGTTTCTTGTTGTATGATGCCCATAATTTACTTCCAAATACTTCAGCATAGAGCGGAACTCAATTTTCCAAGCCGTTGCCCTCATTGAGTATCCACAGACCAGGGGTCATCCGCTAACATGCACACTCAAGAAGAAACCCAGAAAGGCAGAAAATGGATCCAGTGGAATGTCCACTGTCAGAAGCGACCAGGGCAAGGGCTTCTCTTTGTATTTCAATCAACAGCGGAGACTCTGAAAATTAGCATATTCCATGGCAGAAATGAGCTTTATTGGAGAAAACAGTAGCCTGTTGGCCAGCAAGATGAATATCCGAAATGAATTTGCACTGGTGGAATGAAAGGGGTCAGGTACACGGTCCAGCTGCACACAGTGTGCCCACAATACTCAACTTCTCATGACAAGGACAGAAGAATCCAGGGAAGCCGGTGCCCTGCGGCCCCAAGGCATGGCTCTGAGTCTGGCCCTAGGTTTAGGAGGTTTTCTTGCTTTCTGATACTGACCGGAAGCACAGAATTGCCTGTTGGGGCTTTTGGGGGGTCTGTGTCATCCTTTTCATGCAAGGTGAGGTTGGATGTAAGAGGATGGAGAGCGGGGACTCAGCGAGCTCACGGCTCAGGTTGTGGGAGTTGCTTTCCTGCCTGCTTGGCGGGTGGATACACCTTGGGGTAGAAGGGAGCCCGGAGCCCGCTTTCCTACAGTAGGGCAGTGAGACTGGGGGCGCTGCTAGCTCTCCCCACCTCAGCCTTCGTTGGCAGTGTCTTAAGATTGCTTGTGACCTACTTCCCACTTCCCGAGTCTTTCTGCAGGAGGCAAAACCTCGAGGTATCTTTGTCCTTCATCAAATTCATCATCCTTGCATCTAATTTGTTTTTAATTTTTTTCCCTGGGAGTGAGAGCTGGATCAACCAGTGATAGGATTTCCAAACCGCTCCTGGCGAGGGGTAATCCGGTGAGGAGTGATTATGCTCTCACTGGCCGAGCAATTTATTGCCAACCAAATTCTTGTTGCCAGATGAATAAAGTCAGTGTTAATTCTACCCATTCGGGGTCCTAAACCACTTCTCAGAGCCGCTGGTAAGAATCAAAAAGCGTTAAAGACAAGTCTGGGTGCAGAGTCTGCTCCACAGAAACCATAGCAAAAGGGGTACAGACTCTTAGATACATAGGCTGACCTCTGCTTGCCCACTTCATGTCATTCCATCCCTAGAACACTGGGAATTCAGGGCTGAAGGGGCCCTCAGAATCATCCTGCCCAACTCTCTACTCATCAGACAAGGAGACGGCCCCAAGAGGCTTTGTGACTAACCCATAGTCACACAGTAAAGCTAGAAGAAGGGCTGTGGCCACTTGAAAAGTGTTCCTCCATTCAGTTCAATAAACATTCGTCAAGGGCCCCGGGAAGAACCTGCACTTGGTGAGCTCACATAGATATTAATCAGTCTGACGAAAGGCAGAAAATGGATCCAGTGGAATGTCCAGAGGACCCAAGAGGCTCCCCAGATGGGACATTGCATGGAAGGAAGCATTCTGACTCCATCTCTAGGTCTGGCCGGACTGTGGTGGGGGGGGGTGATGCCAGGCTTGCCTCTTTTCCTGGAGGTCCTTCTCTCCTGCCTCCTCCATCTCCTCTCCAGACTCAGGGGCTCCCCTAGAATCCCAGAGTCTCTGGGGCTCTCCTTGGAAAAGCCAGTCTCTCAGCCTCCTACCTCCCCTCACCCCGGGACCAAGATGACCTCACAGAAGGTGTGCCCACAGCCCTCCTGACCCCAAAGTACTTTTCCCTCACGCTCTCATTTTCTCTTCAGTGTGACCCACTGGTATCATCCCCTCCCCCTTGGTGAAAATCCAAGGGCCCTGGGAACTCACCCACTCTCTAGACCCCATTCTAGCGCAGTGGCTCTCAGCACAGACCCAAAGCTGACCCAGCTCTAAATCCCGCCTCACCGTTCACCAGCCCTGTGACTTGGGGCAAACCCTTACACCTGTCTCTACCTCAGTTTCCTCAGTCAGAAAGTGATAGCAATAATAATAATAATAATGGCATTTATCTTGTGAGGGTTGAACGAGTTAATAGGTACAAAGAATGGTGTCTGGTGTATAGTAAGTGTAGTGGAAGTTATTAGCTATTAGTAACATTAACCCTGCCCCAGGATTCTAGCAGATTCCTCCCATCAGGTTACTCAGCATCCCTGTGTGCCCTCGGGGGAGTTGCTCAACCTCTCCGTGCCCACAGCAAGTCTGGCCCTCAAGACTACTGGCATTCTTCCTGAGCTTGTCTCATCTTTCTCCCATCCTTGGATCCCCTCTAATTTCCCCTCTACCCTCAACAGCGCCTCCCCGTGAGTCCCCCTTCCCTGTACCCACACCTCCCCCAAGAGTCTGTGGCAGGAAAGGACTCTCCTTGGCGTTCAAAAGCTTGTCCTTTACAATGGTGGTTTGAATGCTCAGTATAAGAAGAGTTAGTGGTCTCCTTTAAGAGCCCAGTTTTGAATTAAAAAGAAAGCTTTCCAGTGAGAAGCAGCTTTGAATCAGCTTCCTAGCAGCCGCAAAGGGATTATCAGCAGAAAACCATATCGCATACCTAATTGCAAAACCATCTCCAAGGTTGAAGTCTGGGCTGGGCTGAGTGGCAGATCAGGGCCCTTAGAGCTGCAACTTCCAAGTTGTGCAGAAGACATCACGGTGCGATAAAGGGGATCTTTGTGGGAGTGCTGTTCTCTGTCACTTGGGAATAGCAGAGGTGACCTACCCTACTGGGGCTTGCCTTGACCTGTGGCCTATTAGAACCATAACCTTTGGATGCCTAAGAATTACCTTTGGGAAATGGAAGAACCATGAAAGGAGCAGTTCCTGGAGCTCCTAAATGAGTCTGGCCGTGGTTGTTGCCCAAGTGTAGAGCCAGCTTTGGCTAATGCTTTGGATTTGTCTTGACCGTTCCTACCTACAGGCTGATGTGTTCGGCTGTGGGCGGGTGTGAAAGGAGCAGGAGTGCCTGGTATGCAGCAGGGCCTCAGCAAATGTTCGATGAATGGATTTCCCCAACGTGGATGATACTCTCCTTTCCGGTCATGACCGTTCAGGGACCCTTCAAGGTTGCAGGTGGAGTGAGATTATTGCAAGGTCTAAGCCACCTAAGTGCTTCCCCACCTCCGGCAATGAAAGTAGGAGCATTCTTCCGAAAACTTCATCTCAAGCTTTTCAAGTAGAGATGGTCAAAGTTTAAATAGCTCGGCAGCTTCTCACTGATGTGTATCAGTGAACTGAAGCTTTTCAGAATCCCAGTGGAGCACCCAAGTTAAGGAACGGAGGACAATATCCTGCAAGGGCAGGTTTCCCCGGAGTGTTCAGGAATCTCTACATAAGACAGGATAGGAAAACCCAAAGACAGCCAACACTTACACCACACTATCAGAAAAAGTGTCCTGTTTAACCCCCAACACACACATACACACACACGTCATCTTCTGGTCAAGTCCTTCCAAGCCACTCAGTTCAGTTGTCCCTAAAGGGAAAATAGTATTCTAACAGAGAACCCCATCTTTTGCTTGGACTGTTGTCACCAGCCTCCTGCCCAGACCTGTCTCTGGTCCTTTATCCAATCATCTTCCACACTGTCTCTAGAAATGTGCTTCTAAATCACAAATCTGGTTGGGTCAGTCTCTTTCTTTTATACCCTCAATAGTTCCCAAGTGTCTTCAAGGTAGAATGACCATTCCTCAACCTGGCATGCCAAGCCCTTCAAAATTAGTCTCCATTCAGGCCTGAAACGTAGCTAGCACTCACCAGGACAGCCACGTCAGTGGTTACAACACTGAAATACCACTACTGCTCCTCTTGTGCCTGCTGGCTCTACACACGCCAACCCCTTGCCCACCTGTCTCCGGGCTACATCCCTGGTGGGACAGATGCTGTCTCTGATGACCCTGGGCCCTGGCTCCCCAGGAGGCATGCATGCTGGGCTGAGACCCCTGATGTGGCCCAGCATTCCCTATAGGCACCCTAACATGGATACTTTGGGGAACTACATCTTCTAGAGTATTCCGCCCCGGTTGTTAAATGCAATATTTTGAATATGACTCCTGACTCAGTCAACAGTACTAGATCCTTCGCCATGCCCTCATTTGCTTCTCTGTTGAATGAATTAAAGAACATCTGAAGAAACAAAGCAAGGAGTGATAGGTGACCCAGCATCTGTGATCTTCTCTGCCTCATCATGAAGGAAGGAAGCCCATGGGGTTATGTGGATGAACAAAGAAGGTGCCATCCACACACAGTGACCATAGAGATGGCACCCAGTGCCAGGAATGGTCCCTTGGGCAGGCAGGGTCTTTCATAGGAGGGTTATACCCAGGCCAAGTGATCAGCCATCTGAGTATGGAAAGTCCACTTTTTCAGGGTGCCCCCAAACAACCAGTCTTTCAGGGCAAACACACAATCCAGTTCCAAAGACACAGGTGCAAAGTGAAAATGCCAACCCAACTATTTATAAAGGGAACCAGAACGCTACTCTACCTTGTCCACATGTTTCAGTTGATATGCTTGAAATTAATTTAAGCACAAAAGAACTTTATCAGTTTACCAGGATGAAAGTCCCAGAGGGAAGTCCAGCTTCAGGTACTGCTGGATCAGGCCTCAAATAGTATCACTGAGACTCAACTTCTTCCTTTTTTGGGTTCTGTCTTCTATCACACTGAGTTCCATCTCAGGCTCCACATGGTTATGAGATAGCTTCCTGCCCTCCCAGACCCCATCCTCTCAGTTTCTAGTCAAGCTCACAAAAGTGAAGCTTCTTTTCTGGAAGCCCCAGTAAGCATCTCACTGTATCACTTGGGTTCTAATTAGGTCATGTAGCCATCCCCAAATTCACCCCTTGCGGCCAAGGGAGGAACATTATGTTCTGATTGCCTGAAGCTTAAATCACCTAGGGACCTGGGGACGGTTCATCCTTACGTCAAGAGTTGGTAGATGAAAAAAAGGAAATAGGATATTGGTGCCACCATGCTGGGTGGCAAATCCAGCTGACACCCACCATATCAGGATACTCATTTAGAGCACTGTTCAAAGTCTTGCTTGGTGTGTCTGACTAAGGCAAGAGGAATAGATGGAAGCAGTGAGAATTAGTTCCACTGAGATCCAGCAATTGTCCTCGCCCCCAGGCAGACCTGTCTCTAGGATAGCTGGGACTGGACTAATACCGCCCTTCTCTGAAGCCCGGTTTCTGCACCGGACCCCTTCCTTCTGGCACATTCTATCTTTATCCAGATGGGCTAACATCACTGATCCTCTCCCAAAGCTATCGGTGAGTCACCATGCCCAGCCTCTCCCATCCCACACAGGTACAGGTGTTCTTGACTTGGATTCATCCATGTTGACTTATAAATAAAATGCATCTCCACAGTTCCTTTTGCTTTTCTTAGTGCTGTCCTGCCTCATTCTGTCCAGCAGCCCAGTGAAATTACACCAGGCAGAGATTTCCATGCTTATTTCTTAGGTGATGGGATGAAAGAAACGAGAGGACAAGCCACACGCCCCAGGACCACAGGGCCAGGTGGAGGCAGGCTCCAGGCTCCCATGATGAGCCCACTGCCTGCACTTGTTTCGTAAATGAAGCTGCCTGTGGGGGTCCAGACGCAGGTAATAATCCACTCTCTTCACCTCACCACCAAAATGGAAGACTAGCCCTGAGAGCAGAAGCAGAGACACTTTTCTCTTAGCTACTCCCGGCAATTTCCTAGTACTTTCTCCTATCCTTGGCCCCTAAGCCAACCTCAGAGGCACTGCCCTTGTCATTAATGGGCTGGCGGGACAATTCCTCTTGGTTGAGGGGAGAGACACGGTGGGGAGAGTAGCTGTGTCATGATCTGACCCCAAAGACTGACACAGCTCTGATCTAGATGCAGTCAGTGTTTAGATAAGACGAGACAAATGGCAAACAACATTTGGACCGACAGGTGCCATTTATTAACGTGCTCTAGATCAATGGCTTCCGAAATTAAAATGTTCTGTATCTGTCACATGTCCCCACCAGGCCGTCTGGTGGGATAGAGGTGCCAGCTACAGATTGGTGTGAGGATGGGGCTGTGGAGGAGGGGAGACTGTCATCCTTAGGGGGTGTGACATTTCCCTCCAGAGCCACAGGCAAGGATCCCCAAACCACAGAGGCTCCAGAAGCTTCCCAGTAATTCAGAGGATTGGAAGACAGAAGTCCAGACACTAACATTCCATAGCTGGACGGTGGAGGGGCACCTTCTCTGAGTTTTCCAGAAGATCAAGCACTGTCCTGGGCATGGACATAGACCTGAAACACACAGGCCTCCCTGCCTCACGTGGAGAAAAACGGCCCACAATAGGGAAAGCCTGTCTTCTGCTTTCTGGCATCCTTTGGGATCTGTGGGCATGGCCAATGCTGGGGCTCACCCAGCTTATATCCCTCCAGCCCCCCAAGCTCATTGACAGTTGTGAAGATAGTTCTTGGGCCTCACCCCAAGAGTCTCTTGTCTCTACTTGGCTGGCTTCTCCGAGTGGCCAGGCACAACTGTGAAGTGCGAGGAAGTGCGTGCCAGGGGCTGGGGGTGGCGGAGGGGGGATAAGTGCCCACCTCCTTGTCCTCCACTGGCACAATTCTGAAGCAAGGGCACACGGTTTTCAGACGGTCCCCAGGGAAAAGCCCACAATGGTGACTCGTTCAATAGCACTGGCTTCATTTGCTCTTCACCCTCTGTACCGCACTTTCCCCGCTTCCTCCTCTGTGTGCTCTGTGTCATCCTCTTCCTTGGAGCCTTCCTGCGGTCACAGGGCTTTGCAAGCAGAGAGCACAGAAAGGCCCACACTAGCCTCTTGGTTCCACCCTGACTGCCTACGAATCCCAGAGCCCTGCAGGTCCCTCTGCTGTCCTCACTCATACTTTTGCCCTGGGGTGACCAGTTGGCCGCTTGAGCATACCTGGAGGTTTTCTCTAGATTTTCCTGAACCTGGTAGAGCCCCAGCATCTGTGCAGACATGGGCCAGATAAGATGGTCGAAAACACAAAGAGGTGCTTGGCTTCTAGAACAGCATTAGCTATGGAGCTTCGAGGAAGACACACAGCCTCTCTGAACCTCAGTTTCTCAGTCTCTATAATTAAGAGAGTATCCACGCCCATCTCCAATGGTTGTGGCTTCAATCAAAGGAGGAAATAGACGTGAAACTCTACAAACTGTAACTTTTTCCATGGCTCATAGACAGCTGATATTTGGCAGAACAGCTCTGTTACTTATGGCTGGGGTTTGTACCGATGGGTTGGAGCCTGTGCTATCCCTATTATTAAATATTTCAAATATCACTTCTGACTAACACCCCGGGTGCATGTACCTCTCGTAGCTTCTGCTCGGTCGGCGGCAGCAGCTGGCCCCGTTCCCCAAAGAGCAGAGCCCCAGCTCGTCCCTAGGGAGAGTCCAGGGCAGGGCCATGCCCTCTGAGCTCGCCCCTCACCCCACCGTGCCGGGAAGGACCGTGGTGACTACCAGGCATTCAGGCATTCCGGGACAGATCGATCCCGTTTCAAAATGCAGATGCAGAGCACATTGTGCGAACACGCCGTGAGGCAGGCTTTGAGGCCCAGCCCGTTGCCGAGGAGTCCGGCAATTCATCTAGCTTAATTAAGCATGTTTAACAGGGAGACATCCTCTCCCCCACCCACCAGCAAAGAGGCCCTCGCCAGAACCCGGTTCATTAATCAGAGGGCTGTGTCTGCAGGTGCTCTCGCTGGTGGAAAAAGGTTGATTCGGGTCAGGTCTACACGATTCAAGCTCTGAATAATCCTGGGAGTCTGGGGAGGGCAACCTGGGGACAGGCCAGAGGGTGCTCTGGGTGGAACGTGGGAGGGGTACAGCAACACTCCCCCACCGGCTGATTATTCAGAATGAGGTAGGAAGATGGCAAAGGCCTTAATTAACATCTGTTTGCATATTCATTGTCAACGGTGAGTTATTTAATCAAAACTCAGCCATCGTGCAAATCTAGAGAGTGCCCTGGCAGGAAAAAAAAAAAAAAATGGTAAGACTTCTTAGCCCTGAGTTTTGCTTTGGAGTAGGGAGGTCTGAAACTTTGCCCTGTGTGCTACTCATTACCCAAGGTCAAATCCAGCTTAATTATGTTCACCAATGAGTGTGAGCAACCCCCTCCTGCACCCTACCCCCGGTATAGGGAGTGAGTGTTAGAGCCAAGAACCACGCTTCATCTCGTACCAAAGCCCGTGTCCTTTCCCCTGAGCCACGGCCTTGTCCTGGCTTGGATGATCCAGAAAAATTCATCTGTGTCTCATGGGGTACCGTGAACTCTGGTTGAGTTCTGATCTTCTGGGTGGATCAGACAACTTGGTCAGCATGTCGGGGGAGCACTCTTGGAGGAGCTCAGACACAGAGCTACGGGCTACAGCAAGGAATCACAAGGGTCCCGGAGTCCTAGGGACAGATCCCAGTTTCTGGAGAAGCCGCACGAGGACAGAATCCAGGCACGTGGGCCTGGTTCAGTTCAGGACAGGGTTGTATTGTTGGCTGGATGACCAGTGTGGGCCCTAAATCCAATGACCAGTGTCCTTAGAAGAGAAGGGGAGCTGAGACCCACAGAGAAGGCGATGTGATGGCAGCGACAGAGGTTTAAGTAGTGTTGTCACAAGCCATGGGACACTGAGGACTCCCAGCAGCCACCAGAAACAAGGGCATTTCCATTTGAGCCTCCAGAAGGAACCAATCCTGCCAACGTTTTGATTTTGGACTTTAGGCCTCCAGGACTGTGAGAGAATTAATTTCTGTTGTCTTAAGCCAGCCAGTTTGTGGTAATTTGTTACAGCAGCCCGAGCAAACTAACCCGGGCTCCATTCCTGCTCAGACTTAGGGACCAACCAGGAAAAGCCAGCCATCCAGTGACCATAGGCTGAGCCTGGCCCTGGGCCTGCGGAGAAGAGCCAGGAGGAGAGCCATCTCTCCCCAGGAGGGACGTGCTGATAGAAGAAGCCCTAATAGGAGAAGCCCCAAAACTCTTCCCTCAACTTGAGGGAATGGTTAAGGCCTCATGCCTTCTTGGTCCCCATCCAACTGCATTCAACGTCTTGACGATGCCCATCAGAATGGCTAAAATCAACAACACAAGAAACAAGGTGTTGGCGACAACATGGAGAAAGGGGAACCCTCGTGCACTCTTGGTGAGAATGCAGACTGGTGCAGCCACTGTGGAAAACAGTATGGAGGCCCCTCAGAAAGTTAAAAATAGAGCTACCCTATGACCCAGCAATTGTACTACTAGGTATTTACCCAAAGAATACAAATATAGCAATTTAAAGAGATACATGCCCCCCGATGTTTACTGCAGCATTATCTACAATAGCCAAGTTATGGAAAGAGCCCAAATGCCCATCAACTGATGAATGGATAAAGAAGATGTGAGAACATGACTCAGCCATAAAAAAAGAATGAAATCTTGTCATTTGCAATAATGTGGATGGAGGTAGAGTGTATTAGCCTAAGTGAAATAAGTCATTCAGAGAAAGACAAACACCATTATGATTTCATTCATATGTGGATTTTTTAAAAAGATGTATTTATTTATTTGAGAGAGAAGAGCAACAGGGGGAGGGAAAACAGGGGGACAGAGAGAGACAAGAAGACTGACGCAGAGAGCAGAGCCCGACGCAGGGGCCCAGGATCCTGAGATCACAACCCAGCCAACCCCAAGAGCCAGAAACTCAACTGCCACCCAGGCACCCCACACATATGTGGATTTAAGAAATAAAGCAAACGAGCAAAGGGGGGGGAAGGACAGAGAGAGACAAATGAAGAAATAGACTCTTAAGTACAGGGAACAATTGGACAGTTCCCAGAGGGGAGGGGGTGGGGGGATGGGTGAAACAGGTGATGGGGATTAAGGAGGGCATTTGCTGTGATGAGCGCTGTGTGATGTATAGAAGTGAGAACCACTAAATTGTACATCTGAAATTACCATTACCCTGTATGGTTACTACGTGAAATTTAAAGAAAAACTTAAAAAAAAAAGTTCCTGATGAAGAAGTGGTTTGGTGTTTGCTGCGAAGCAGGACTGGGATGGGCAGGAGCAGGCTCAGGGCCTCAAGTCCAGCAGCAGCAGTTCCCAAGGTCTCCGTGGTGCCCCGTGATGGAAAGTGCGGTCTGGCAGGTATGTGCGGGGAGGGAACAGACCTACTCATCTGACCCCATCTTTATGAACTGACTATACATTTGAAAGAATGGGTGCAGGGACTGGCTGGTTCTCTCCCCACTGTCTCCGGGTTGGATTCAGCTTCTCTGCTACAGAACTCAAGGTCCGCCTCCATTTCTCCTCTCCACACTAATCCTGCTATGCACCTACACACAGGAGGGAAGGAGGGCCCGGCCCCAGCCCTGAGCAGCCCAGGCTGAGGGGCCTAGTTCAGACGCCAGGACTCAGCATAGCCAGGAACCCCTACCTGTAGCATCTTGGAGCCTGAAAAGCAGAGAACCTGGGGCCTATGTGTCCCAGAGGAAGCTGAGATCCAAATACATGGGAGACAAAGAGTAGCCATCAAGTCCAAAGTCTCAGGCTACAGAATCGAAATGTGGGTGTGGAGCCAAGGATTCAGAATGGGGCGAAATGGAGTTTGGAGAGAAAGCAGGTCAGGGATGAGCAAGGTGGCCCCAGGGCACCTGCCTTGCTGCTATCACGCTGGGGGGCTCTGACCTTTTGAGAGCTGGTGACTCAGCACATCAATGGGCGTGAGGGGAGTCTCTTTTAAAGGGCCTGAGGTAACCAGACATGTGCCAGGGAGCCCCATGTTCAGCTAGAAAGGTTAAGCCTTCCACACTGGGATTTAGTTGACAGAGGGTCAAATGTTCCCCTCCAAAACCTCCAAGCAAGCCTTCAAGGTCCCAATGGGAGTGCCATCTTGTCTTCAAGCTCAGGCTTGGAGAGGAAAGGGAGGAGGGAGTAGAGGGTGACAGAATGAGTAACAGAAAACATTCTAGAAGCTTCCATGGAGTGCAAACCCCATGGGTTCAGCGTGGAGGCTCTGCCCAGGGCAAGGAGGCCTCCAGGCTTCTGTTGCAGGCCCCTGGACAATGCAGCAAAAGCATCAGACATTGGGAAAATTTTACCCAAAGAACTCAGACTTGGGTTGGACATCTGGCTCTCCCTGCTCTGAGTCACCTCTGCAGAAGTTTCTACCTTAGTTCTGGGCCCTGGAGCCCCGAGAGTGGCCAAACCCTTCTGAATACGGGCTCATCATCTTCAACCAAGAAAAAGCAAATGAACCAGACAGGCCTTCCCCTGGGCAAGAGGATGTACAGGTCAAGATTTGGACTAGAGCCCAAACTAAGCACCAGAGATGACAGAGACCACAAGTAAGGTGCTTGAGCGGATTCTGACTTTTCTGTGACCCTTTGAGGACATCTTCATGGATCACATGGGGAAGCAACTGAATGAAAAGCTTTTCCTCAGGGAACTGGCTCACCCTGGAGCCTCATTAGAGTTTCAAATGCAAATTGAGGTAGATCCACAAACATATATATGCTAGTTACAGAATCACATTAATATGTAGAAAAGGTCTGATGCAAATTGGAAAGCGACATTTGGAAACTCTGATAAATGGCTGTGCTGAACTTAAGATTCCATTCAGAAGTTTGATGTCAAATAGGTGACATGTGGGTTTCCACCGATGGCTCCTGCTATCCAGGTTCTGCCCACACAACAGTCGAGAGAGGGCTTTGGAGATCATGTTAATGATGGACTGATCATGGACTTCTGCTCATCAGAACGGCTCATTCTTTCCCCCTCTATATTATATCATCCATAGCTGGCCAGGCTGGTGGAAAATGGACCCTAACATTGGAATGCTAGAGGGACAGGAGATGGCACTCCTTTCTGCAGGGCGACTGAGCAGAATGAGTCAAAGTCTTGAAATTTTCTCTAGTTCCCCAGCAAGATTCTCACTTCTAATTTCACTTTACACACACACCCCACTTCCCACCCCCAATTTACTTAAAAAAAAAATTAAAGACTTTTATTTCAAGGAAAGGAGATAATAAAACAATAAAATGAAATAAAACTCCAATTACTTCTGTCTTCTAGTTGGTGAAGTCATCTCAACAGTCATTGGCCATTGGATTTAGAAACTTCCTGGTCTCCTGGCTGGGAAAGGAGAGGTCTTGAGCTAGTCCATATGTGAGAGGTGGAGACAAAAAAGAAACTCGAGCACTTAGCACAACAGAGTAACAGAAACTTGAGAGTGGTCCCTTGGCAAGTCAAGTAAGGAGTTTGGGAAAATGAGACAACCAAGAAGAGAGAAGACTGGAGAGCGTTTGGGGAGAGAGATTACCAAGAATCTGTTGGCAGGACTCTGGACCGAGCAGAGAGAGGCAGTAAAGAGTCCTCAAGGAAGGAATAATGACATTAATCTAACTTTTTCCATCTCGAAATCCCATTTTACCCTAACCCTTGAACGCAGGTCATGATACAAGAGACTTGGGTTCACTGTCTTGTGGGAAATGGAGGATGGGGAGTGAGCCAGCTCGTGGTTTGAGTCATGGGAACCAAACACCTGGAACAGCAAACTGGAGTGGTGCAAGGTAGTAAGAGGGTACCGTGGGGACCAGAGCAGGAGTGTAGAAGCAGGTGCAACAGGAGAACGAGAGCTCTGTGTTCCGTCCACCCCTCCCACATTCCCCAGGAGCCTCAGAATCATTAGCCAGGAGCTGCCAAGGGCAGGAAAAACCGCATTAAAATGTTATCAATGATTATCTCTGGATGCTGGGATAATGGTTTTGGGATTGAATTTTCTTTGCTTCACATATTTTCAATTTCTTAAACAAGTATGTATTGTGAACTTTTTAAAAAGTAAAGCTAAAAAAAAGAAAGAAGAAACCAGTTTGCCAATCTGCCTGCAGCAAAACCTAGCATGGCCCCAAACCACAGGAAACACACAGCCATGGGAGCCAGGAGCCAGGCTCCTCTCCAAAACTGCATGGGACATTTAGTCAAGGCCCTTGCTAGGCCAGCTCCAAGGGTAGAGCCTCTTTTATTCTCAGGCTCTGCCAACAAGTCTTCCAGAACCTCTAAGAAGTCTCATGCAAGAAGGCAGCCAAGGCAGAGTCATGAGAAAAAGGATCATTGCTACACTCACATTTTCTAGATCTAGTGTTCAAATGTCCTAAAGAAGATGTAGAAGATGGCTCTTTCTAGAGACATGAGTGGTCATGCCTCCCAGCTATACACCAGACTCTTGCTTTTATTCTTTCAGAAAATTCAAAGAGCCAAGGTTTCTGAGCTCCAGCCACAGCTGCCCTCATTCATGACGAGTACCCAGCTCTGTGCTCCATGCTCTCTCTGGCCTCATGAATCTTGGCAGAGGGCTGCTTTCCTATGGTGATGACTCCCATATTAATTTAAGTCTTTTCAAGACATACTTGCTAATTAAAATGTGAAACAGTTTTTATTCCTTTAATTAAGATACAAGATGGGAAGCATAATTTAATTCGGTCCATTGAAAATATCAGTATTATTAGCTACATAACTTGCTTCCATTAAAGATGACTATGTTAAACATTTTTTTACTCCGGCACTCACTGGAGCTTTGGCGTGTGCACTGCCTCAGTCCTGAAACTCTTGTGGGAATTTGGCACCTGTGATCCCTTTGGAAGAGCTGCAGAGAAGCCAGAGCCACCTCGTATAGTTGCTTTAGGACCCTGTCTTAGGTTGGGTTCGCCTAGAAGCAGACTCTAAGAAGGATCCAAGTCCCAGGAAGTACTTTCAGGGGTGTGAGGGGTGAGACAGAAACAGGAAGAGCATCAGCTCAGGTGAGCGATTGAGCAGGTTGCTGATTCAGGGGACTGAGTGTCATCTCACTGGGGATATTTGATAGTGGAGACTACACCTCAGAGCTGTCCAATCTGAGGGACAAGAAAGCTAGGTGTTTATTCTCCAACTCCCATCTGGTCTCGGCTAAGGGCTGCTTCAAGGTTGGGTGGGGGGTGACACTCTGCTGGAGGTCCAGGCTCCCGGTCTGGCAGAGAATTTCAGACGAAGAAGCCATCAGCGTCAAGTGGTGAACGGTAAGAGGAGACAGGCAGGGTGTCGGTGGCATCTGTTACACCCCCAGAGCCCTGTCCTTTGTGGCACAGGCTGGGCCAGAAAGAGACCACAAGGGAGGCAGGGAGAGTGTCAATCCCTGACTTACCCATAAGTTCTTTTCATGGCCTGAGAGATAAAATCGTGGACTGGTGGCCGGAATCCTCACTTGGAAGTCTCTGGAAGAGGCTAAGAGCAGAAGCGTTACTCTCTGACCCAAAGTCAGAGGCAAACGTGGGCAAGCAGAAAACATAAGCAGATGTATTTTAGATGAGGGTAAATGGGAAAAGCACAGCCCGGTGCCCAGGGATGGGAGCGAGGGTACAGCTCTAAGGGTACAGTTCTCGTTCATTCTTTGATTGATTGATTCATTCATTCATTCATTCGTTCGTTCGCTCGTTCATTCATCCATTCATTCAAGCCTGTGCCCTTACTGGCCGAGCTGGCAACGTGAGAGGGACGAAGAGGGAGGAGCGGGAGGCCCCGATGCGGTGCGCGTCGGCCTCTTCACAGATCTGTAGCAGGTGGAGAAGTCACCCAGCTGGGCAATCAACTCAGGTTCCATCTGCACCCAGTTAGAGGCCCTGCGGTTGCGGACGCGCCCACCATGTGCCCAGCGGTCTGGGGTGGGCGGGCCAGACCCTACAGTGCGGGTGCGCTTGACCTCTGGGCTTCTCCTCCCGCAGTGTGTCCTGGGCTCGTGCAGGCGCAGCGGCCACCGGCCGCTTCCCCAGCAGCCTGGTGCGGCCGCGGGAGGCTGTGCAGCAGCCCTGAGCCAGGAGGCCCGCAGCAGCTGGTCCAGGTCCCCAGTGCTGTAGGCGAATCTGCCCAAGGTCCGCTTCTTCTGTGGCTCCACTCCTGCCATCTGGTCGTCGCTTTGGAAAGTCTAAGGTTGGCTCAGATAGTTCAGCCCGGAGGGCCCCTTCTCAGGCCGCGCCGGGGCGGACCCGGGGCCGTGCTGTGGGAGCTGGCTGGAGAACCAGCTTCCTGCCGCTGAAGATCCGGAGGACAGCGGTCCGTTTGATCCTGTCCTGGCGGGAGAACTGCAGCTGGAAAATAGGAAGTAGACGTACTAAGACGCAGGAGAAGCCGCCGGTGGATCAGACATGACGGTGGACAGTCGGCAGAAGGGAGATCTTGCAGGTGAGACCTTTCACCTGGGCTGGGTTGAAAACAACCGGTGATGGGAATCGAAGAAGTGGACTTCGGGAAGGACGACCGACTCGAGAAGCCTGTGTCAGTGAGTTCTAAGTAAATCAGCCAGGTGGATTGCAGCTCAGACCAGAGGATGAACACGGAGGTGCATGGTGGTAGAGGTCCTGTGTCAGAGGAAGTATGCTGGGACAGAAAGAGCCTAGCATGGGGAGTCAGACTTCTGGGGTTCAAGTCCTGGCTCTACCACTTACTTACTGACTGAGTGACCTTGAGCAAGTCACTTAGCCTCTCTGAAGCCTTGCATAGAATTCTGTGAGGGCTAAATAAGATTAACATAGAAAAAAATGTACAGCATAGTGTCTGCCCCATGGGGGGAGCCCATAAAAGTTACTTCTTGCCCCTGCTTTATCTTAAGTGGTAACTGATGTAATGCTCTGGGGAAGCATGCCTTCAGGGAGTGTGAGAGTGGCCGCGTCTGACTGTGTGTGCACATGGGTGTGTGTAGCTGGGGACGGACAGGTGTTCCTGGACAAGAAGTAGGGCCATCTGCTGTACCCCAGATTCTTTGAACCTGTCCAAAACAAAACTAAAGATTCTTTGTCTTGTCCTAAACAAAACACAACTAGCTTCCTGGTCCTTGCATTTCCCAGATAGGTCAGGACATAAGGCAGAAGGGACTAAAGGGTTGTGTCCCCAGTCACATGGCTGGTGCTTGTCAGAGCAGGCAACGGGATACCCTTAGCTTCCCTCTCTCCCCACTGCCGCCAGGTCCAGCACCTGGAGGGTCAAGCCTAGGACAGTGTATCCTATGTGGGATAGGGGAGATTTCTGGGTCATTTAGGGTTGTGGTTGCGGTAGGGAGAAGGTGACCATCTGAATTTCAGCAGCCCTTGGTCCTAACTGAAGAGATTCTTCTTCCCACCCAACAGTTCCTTCCAAGAAATGACAGGTGACACATCTAAGTTGGAGGAAGAGCACTGACTCAGCCTGAGTCACACAGGCCAAAATTCCGTCCAGGAATCCTTACGCTCGAGGAGAGGCAGGAGCCAGAAACCAGGGCTTCCAGTGGGCTGGCTGGCTAGCTGTAGTGCGCCCCCGATGGGTGAGCCCAAGGCAGGGGGAGGGTCTGCGCTCCCACTGCTGGTGCTCAGGCCTTCCTCCTGCCACCTGCCACCATGGCTAGGCACTCTCTTTGTTTTGGACCCCCAGAAGATAAGAGCATCTTAAATCTTAAAGAGGTGGGGCCCTTGGGAATCAGCGCTGATGCCAGCTCCCCAGCAGGTCACCTTCTTCTCTGGGGGTGACCTGCTGGGCTCTAGGTCCTCACACAGAAGCCCCCAGGGCTTGCAGTCTGGGAAGAGATTGCACACACAGCACAGCCGGCTTCCCTCCTGTCACACTTCACGCACTGTGGATTTTGAAACAGTCTGTAGAAAAAGCCACCTCTGGCTGTCAGACCACGTTATGAAGGGCTCACTTTCCAACTCAGAAATCTGGCCACGCTGAAGCTCTTCCCAAGCCCAGAACCTCCCCGCCCCATAGCAGTTGGTGGAGGCGGCCTCCAGCCCCCTAACCAGGAAGCCTGTGACACAACAGCCCCCCCCCCCCCCGCCTTTTCCTGACACCTGTGCTCCTTTGCATTACTGTTGCAATCTGCCCCTGGCCACTGGAGCTGTTACCACCTTTTAATCTTGTAGCTCTGAGTATGCTGTGCCACTCAGAGCAGAGACAAGCTAGGGGATTAAGGCAGGCAGGTGATTAATGCTGGAAGTGATGCCATCAGGGGCAGCCTGGAAAACCCACAGCTGACTAGATGAACCTGCGGGGTGAGGCTTCTGTGTGCAACGTCTGTTACAACGTCCCCATTCATGGTTGTTGACTTCAGATGCATCACTGGAGCCTCCCATGTCTCCCTGGGTGACACTCAAACCTGCATCTCCATTCGGGTCTTTGTCCTGAACTCCAGATCCCTTTATCCAGAGATTTCCTTCTGAGCGTCGTCAATCACAGCGAACTCACTACTGGAGAAGACAGTTCAATCTGGCCTCTTGGGGTCCTCAAGTCTGTGCCTTCCCATTTGTGTCCCATCTCTGGGAATCGTGCCTTGCAAGTGACTCCACCTTCCCATCCCTCATGGCCAGTCTTCCCTCCAGCTCACACAACCCCACCCCTGTGTGCATCTCAGCTCTGTCTGCTTCTCCCCACCCCTGCTGCATCATTCCAGTTTGGGCTTCCTCTCAGCATCCTGCATCTCGAATATTTTCACACCCCCTTTTGGCACTGGCCTTGCCCTGCCATTTACTCCATCTGCCTGGAACACCTTTTCTTTTGTCCATTTTCCTCCCCTTAATCCTTCCTCCTCTGTGAAGCCTTTCAGGATTGCTCCATGTAAGATGAAGCACCACTCCTTCCCCGGTACTCCCCTAGCCCCTGGTACTTATGCCTCCATTGGGGCCCTGGACATTTGGAACTGCGCTGGGTTATTGTCTTGTCTTCCTGCCCACAGGGCTCCTTGAGAGCTGGGGCTGTGCCTGTTCTTTCCCTGTGCCCCACAGTTGGAACTAACTCAGTTCTTGGCAAACAGTAAATGTTTCTCAAGTGTTTTGTTGACCTAAAGAGCCCTGTGATAAAGAGGACAGTTCCTTTTTCCCCATATCTGGAGGATATGGAAAGTGAATTTTATGTTTGTATCTTTCTAATCGCAGATCTGAAATATCTAAGCCAGATGAATTATTTAGCTACTGAATCCATCCAGTGTTGAACACATCCCCCTCTCAGCAACCTGGATATCTTTTGTGATGAAATTTCCTAGTTTCCCATCATATTTTGTTGTCTTCATTCTTTTTTTAAAGGATTTTATTTATTATTTATTTGAGAGAGAGAGAGAGAGAGTGAGAGAGAGCACAAGCAGAAGGAGAGGCAGGCAGAGGGAAGAGGGAGGAACAGGCTCCCCGCTGAGCAGGGAACCTGATGTGGGGCTCGATCCCAGGATCCTGGGATCATGACCGAGCCAAAGACAGATGCTTAACCTACTGAGCCACCCAGGCACCCCTTGTTGTTTTAATTCTATAGAATTGGAGCTATACACCCATTCAGAGTCTCAGCACCTAATATTCCCTGTGGGCAGGTAAAACAGAGAAGACAGGTTCATTTCCATGCTCGGGAGGGGAAGGGTCTTCCACTTGACAACCCAGAGCTGCACACTTGCAAACACTCAGTGTTTGAGAATGATAGTACCTCACACACGCAATAAGTCAGAGAAAAGTCAGCCCATGTTACCTGAGCACCTAGGCAAAACTTGGCATTCATAGAAATCACAGAATTCTCTCTCGGTGATGCTCAGAGACAATGACTGCCCCAGATCACTTACAGCTCCTAGGAGAGAATATATCTGCTTTTGGGTTCAATGCGTGCTTTGCACATATGCTTCCTCATTCATTCAATAAGCATTTATTGAGTACCTACTGTGTGCCATCCACCGAGCTGGGCTCTGGGCAATTCAGAGATGAGCAAGGTTTGGACTTTTACTTACTGTTTTTGCAGCAGTGGCTTTACTCCCAGCCTCCCTCACCTTCTGTCTTCCGAGTGTTAGCAGGGAGAGCCTGACTTCTTTTTCACTTATTCTATCGTAATTCTTATAATTTCTCTGGAGGCCATACTTTTTCAGGTAGAAAAACAAGTTTCCCTTCTTATTTTATATCTCAGCTTCCTTTGGCTTTATCACAAAATCATTTGCAACCACTCCCCTGCAGGCAAAAAATTTGTCCTTAAATGGACTTCAAGCTTTTAAATCTATTTGGGATACATTTTCCCTATCTCATCTACACAGTCACTCCTTATTCCACTCATCCATCCATCCTTCCTTCCTTCCATCTACTAACATATCCATGGATCTTCCATCTAATCCATCCAACCACGCATCCATCTATCCATCCATCCATGCACCTACCCCCACCACCACCCCACCCATCCATACATCTGTCCATCCATCCAAATATCCATATGTCTGTTTATTGAGCAGATACTATGTCGTAAACTGAGCTAGGCACTGGGCACACGGAACTGAATAAACACTGGCCCAGCATGAAAAGAGCTCATCATCTTGTGGGGAAAAAGGAAATTTTTACAAATTTGTTTATGGAGAGTATGAGGAGAACAGTGTGAGAATCAAAGGGAGGAAATGATTAATTCTAGAGACTATGGGAGGATGACATCACAAAGCTGGCATTTGAGCTGAGTTTCGAAAGTGAAGCAGAAGGGGAAAATGCCATCCAAAAGTAGTAGCCACTGCAGTGACTTAGAGCTTTAAAATAACAGGCTGGGAACACAAAAAAAGAATGTCAGGAAGCTCACTCAGTGTGATTGGGGCAATTAAGGCATACGTGAGAAGACTGTAAAATAAGGTTAAATGTAGACTAGCCAGATTTGGAGGATCCCAAGTATCAGACTACAGTTTCTGGACTTTTTTCTGGAAACCATAGGAAGCCATCAGACAACAGCAGTTTGGAAAAATGGTTCTAGCCACAGAGCATCAATGAGAAGGGGACTGGAGAGGAGACCGGGAGACCAGGTAGGGGGCCTTTACGATGGGCCAAATGAGTGATGAGGCCTGCAGTGAAGGCCTAGAATGGATGGAATGAGAGGAGGCAATGGAGAGAAAGGATGTCCCCTTAGATGTTGAAAGCCAGACGTCTGTCTCAGAGGAGTCAGAGTAAATGAAGGCCACTGGTGATGTCACCAAAGAGCTGGGGAAGCCTGTCGGGGCCCAGCTGTCTGCAGAATGCCCCGAGTCCTGCCGGTCATCAGAGGAAGCAAGCCCTCTGCAGCCCAAAATGAATGACTCCCCGAGACAGATGTACCAGTGCCTGCAGCCATGGCCTCGTGCTGACCTCCGGCAGCATCAGGACTCATGTCCTGAAGGTGGTCCCTCTGGGCTGAAGCTCATGACGAGACAGTAGCCAGGACCCAGCCCTCGGTGCCTCCACTAGAGATGACCTGCTTTCCATATCTACGAGCCCTACCAGGAGATAGAAGCCAGTGTGTGACAAATCACACTCTCTCTCTCAGTTCCACACCCTTAGAATTCAACAGCATGTTTTCATTAACAGGAAATTTACATATTTATCCCCCCTTTTTTTTTCTTATTGATACAAAGAGGTTCTCATTACTCAAAGATGAAGGACCATTCCAGAGTGACAGCCATGGAGAAGAGAAGACTTGAATTCCTATTCTGAGGAGAAGCAATCGAGAGCTCTTCAAAATAGTGATAAAAAGAAGGCGATACCATTTATACCATACCTCCTGAGCTGATGGCCCTGTTTTGTTATTATCATTATTATCTCACTCCGACTCCTCAATAGTTCTGGGAGGTGAATTTATGATTACCATTTCACAGACGGGGAAACTGAGGCACAAAGTGTTCATGCCACTTGCTCAATGTCACCCAGATACTGGTTTGGAGAGTCAGGGATGAAATTCACATCTGTCTCCTTCGTAAGACCCCGTTTGTCCCGTCACATTTTGCCACCTCAGGGCAGTGGCTCGTGTAGGGGGGCATGGGTGAGCATGGACAGGTTGGGGCTGAGGAACCCAGCCTTGGGATTGGGGGACTTGTGCTGAAGTGCTGGGCTGCCTCAGTAGTTCTGGGACTTGGACAAATCACGTGGCTTTGCAAGCATCAGTCTCCCCTCTATCATGACAAGGTGTGTTGGGCATCCCGGCCCACAGTTCGGTTTCCAAGCCAGGCAAGAGAATGTATTTGCTGTCGAATGAAGAAAGCTCTGCAGGCCACTTCTATACTTTATTTGGTGTTGGAACATCTCTCCGCATGTGTTGTAAACATGGAACAGAAGCTGGATTGCGAGCTTGCGGTCGAGCCCATTGCTTCCCCACTGGGCTTCACGCTTTGCTTGGACTCAGCTGTTTGTGGACTGACTGGGGACTTCAGGGGCTATTCTGTGCCGGCTGTGTCCCACTCACACCCCAGGGATGCACGGGGGAAATCACTTGCCGGGCTGCTGCAGTCCTAAATCCAGCTGTCCTGCATCCACACACTAGGGGAACCCGGTGACTTTTCCCAAACGCCGATTTCCTAACCGCTAATTTCAGGTATTACGAGATGTTATGGGCTCGAGAACATTCTGTGCTAAACAAGTTTGGAAAAGGCCATGTTATAAACCAGGATGAACAAGCCTCTTCACCATGGCACACCCCCGGCATGGGTAAGCTGATGCCTTTAGGAATCTCCGAGAAGGAAAGGAATAATCAGGGTTTCCCAAACTTCCTGGACTACAGAACATTTTTCAAGAAACACCTAGCCATACAAATGCTCCAGTGAGTATACTCTGAGGGGCACCAGCTCGTGGGCTTAAAATTCTTTATTAAGCAGAGCAAAGTTGTAATTATTAATGGGCTGCTATATGAAAGAGAAGAGGCCATCACCTGCCAGAGAGTTGGTGTTTATTAAATGTGAACAGAAGAGGGGCAGCTGGGTGGCTCAGTCGTTAAGCAGCTGCCTTCAGCTCAGGTCATGATCCCAGGATTCTGGGATTGAGACCTGCATCAGGCTCCTTGCTCAGCAGGAAGCCTGCTTCTCCCTCTCCCATTCCCCCTGCTTGTGTTCTCTCTCTCTCTGTGTGTCTCTCTCTGTCATATAAATAAATAAAATCTTTAAAATTAAAAAAAAAATTGTGAACAGAAAGGGGACCTGATCTGTGTTCATTATGAGCACCATCTCTGGCAAGGAGGTGGCCCCACAGGTCACACTGCTCTCCTCAGCTGGGATGGCAGGGGGTCAGATCACCTTCGACATTCTGGGAGGGCCTTTTCTGCAAAGGCAGTCATGGCTTTTAGCCCAAGGCCCCCTTTCTTCCCTTTTCTTGTGACATTTTGGGAAGATGAGTCATTCGGCAGGGATGGATCGTCTCCCCCACTTCTAAGCACACGTGCTGGTCAGCGGGAGGTTTATTCAGGGAGTCCTTTGAGAATCTGTCCTTGTCCAGAGTGACTGGTTGGTGTGTCTTATCCTCAATCTGCAGGCACCCGAGGTGGGAGTCGGGCCAACGGCCTCTTGTGTTTTCATGAGCTGATATTTTTAAAAATCGAAGGATGCTGCTTTTCTTTCTTGACTATGGAACCAGCACCGGAATATCCCAATAACGAGGATCACATTTGGGAACATGGTGAGTTTATTTTGTCACTTTCTCATACAAAAATAAAAATAATCTTAAAGTGCCAACGAAGTAGAACACAGAATCATTACAGAAGAATCTGCTTCTCTTTTAAAAACAATTTACTCTAAAAGAGAAAACGTGTCTGTCTTTTTCTTCTTCTCTGGTTCCACCCTCTCAACAACCCTTCATTTTTTTCTTGGTATAAAAAGAGTAAATTCTTCCTGTAACGTTTCTGAAACATACAAAAAGTCATAAAGAAAAAGAGAATAGTAATCCTATCACCCAGCGAAAACCACGGGGGCTTCATTTCTATGTGTATTGTTTTCATTTTTATGTATTTCTTTCGCTAGAAAGAAATACATTTATTTATATGTAGGCCTACATATTCATGAATACATGTATCCCTTAAACACAGGCTGTATCTATCATATGAGGAATACGTATAAATGCAAAGAACTGTTTTTATCAAATCGGGAAGGCACCACGTATAATTTTCAAGCCTGCTTTTTTTTTTTTTCCACTTAGCACTGTATCACAAGCAGTTTCCAAGGGCTGAAGCTTCCCATTCCAGATCACCTGAGGTGTTGGCTCGTAGACGAACTGATGAATTTACAAGCTGCTGTCAAACATGACTAGTGATGGCTGTGGCATTAAAATCGGTGGTTCTTCTTGAAAGCAATTAAATCTGGCATTGCTATCACTACCTAATGTGTTTATATCAGCTCCTGTAATTGTTTTCTAAAGCCATAAATTTCTCAAGTTAATTATAAACAAATTGCTCTGCTTAATTAATGGGCATCACTAACGGGTATGATCTAATATGCATGTGAATGAAACTGGCGACAGCCTCGCAGGGGCTAGATTAACAATGGCAGGTGGGAGCCCTGGGAGAGGAGTCAATCACCCAGAACCCGGGTCTTGAGTGTGTGCCAAAAAAACCCCAGGTCTAGCATCTGCCAGAGCAAGAGCGTTCCAAGGCTCCTGCTGCCCGTGCTGGGCTTCAGGGCGTATGTCATTTCGGACGTGTCCAGCGATGCGTCAACAAGTATGGAGGAGCGAAGGTCAGGGTGACCGTTCACTCTCTCAGCTTATTAACAGAAGTCTCTCTCTTTGGCACTGATATCTTGTCTATGTCACCCTGCGTGGTCACAAGTTCAGCAAGGTGGTGATGCGGCCAGACGTGAGGGCTGGGCCCCCAGGATTTGAATCGCCAGGTCTGCCGGCTACTAGATGTGGGAAGGTGAGCAAATGATGGCTTAGTCAGTGCCTGAGCTTGGACATTTGCCAGATGGGAATAAACCTTGCACCTACCTCGCAAGCTTGTTGTGAGGACCAAATCAGTTAATACAGGTAAAGTGAACATCATCGTGCTCAAGAAGGTTACGAATCGTCAACATCTTGCTGTATGGATGAGGTAGCTAAGATTCTGTGACCCGGGGCCAGTAGGAGGAGGAGGCAAGTGAGACGGGCACCCTGGGGACAGAACTGAAGGTGGCACCCTTCTCAGGGTGGCTGCCTTGCTCCAGTCCCTACCAGTGTGACCTGTCCCTGGGCACTCAGCCTGGATCCAGATCCAGAGGACTCCAGGGTCCCTCCACTCTCACCAAGACATCCTTGTCTCTTAGTTCTCCTTCCAGGCTTTGACAACCTTGTTCTGAAAAAGGACCCCCCAAATGACTGAGGGGTATCTCTGGGCCAGTGCTGGTTTGATGACTGGGTTCCCTCTGCAGAAGCTGTGCCCACTCTCTCCTCTGCTTCTCTCTAACTGACACAATAGAGGACAGTAGTGTCAGCAGTGCTGGGGACCCACCATTCTCCCCAGGACTGTCACAGGATTCCTGATCTTTGGTAGACAAAAATGGCAAGAAGGGTTTGTCCGGAAATAAGAGCCAAGGTGTCCACCGTGCCTTTGTCTTGAGTCCTTATCCACGTGACACTCCCTTGTTGCTGGATTGCTCAGCAGTGTGGCCACTGGGAGCTGCAGGCTATCTTGGGGGATGAGCCAGGAAGCCTAGCATCACTGAAATAGGAGGAATGGGACGCCTGGTGTGATCCAGAGGAATCAGTGCCCTTTTGGAGCCTTGTCTTGGGTGGTGATGCCAAGAGCCTCATGTCAAGGAGAAGCTTCTGTCCTCCAACTGCCACTCTTTCCAGATATATTTATCAGGCAGGAAGGAAACTGGCCCTGATTATGGGCTTATCATATGTGTTCTTCATAGATATCACTATCAACGCTCAAAACTGAGAAAACTGAAGCTCACAGAGGTTACACTAGTTGTGTAGCAATTGAGGAGTGAAGCAAAGATTTGGGGCAAGATGTACTGTACTCTGTACCCCATGCATGTTCCTGGATGATAGTGCTATGGGGTATAAACCTGGGCCTCATTTCAGCTGAAGTGTCTTCAGATTTTAGGCCCTAGACCTCTTGCCCCAGGAGGTTGGGCAGGTGTCTGGAACTGAGTACAGATACTAATGGTCATGGTTATGTTCTGGACAACCTTGTTGGAATTCAATGGTCATCGGAGGAGATACAAAGCCAATACACCAAGGAAATCTTCAGGGTGGAAAATGGGAAGCAGGTCCGTTGAATGGGAAGACTCCCAGCACCAAAACCATCATGGCCAACCCCTCAGAAGTAACCTCCCTCTTGCAACCTCCAACAGGGGACCAGGCTACCCTGATGCCTGATTCTCCCCAAGTGAATGATCTCAGAACCTACTGGTATCTTTCTGAGGACGCAGAAGTGAATCTTAATGTGGGGGAAATTCAGAAAGCATAACATGCATTGTGAGGTTTACGTAAACATATATGGGAATGCAAACACACACACACACACACATATGTATGGAGAATAGACATTTGATTTATCTATTGGGTCATTCATTTGTGCTCATTTATTTTTCCATTCTTGAATTTATTTATTCACTTACATTCATTCATTTATCCATTCATCCATCCATCTAACTATTTATTCAACAAATGTTTCCTGACTGCCTACCATGTGCTAAGTATCATACTATATGGTAAGAATACAGAATTCAATTAGACAAAATCCTTCCTCTTAAGGAACTTACAGTCTCATGGGATTAGATAGCCATTTACCTACGTCACTTATATAACACTGTTTTAGGCTCCACAGTAGAGACATATATATAATGTATTCTGGGAGTCCAGAATCAATTATCCCCTCCTTGGAAGTGGGGAAGAATCTCGACAGAAGGAATACTTGAGTAAGAGTTTATTCTGCTCAAATAAGGGTAAGAACAAGAGAGGAGCCAGTCCAGCTGTATAGAAATGAGCCCATGATTTCTAATTCACAGTTAGTCATGGGTCCTCACTGTGGGAAGCACTTATGTGGGCAGAAAAGAAGAGAAAACATTCTTTGCTTTATCTGCCCATGTCTACCTGCCACCTGAAGATAGCGGTGATGGTCTTCAATTTTTCAGAAAACAATCTGAGGTAAGAAGGATATGGACCCTGAGTTCTAGACTGTGGTCTGCAGGAGCCACCCAGCCCTCCTGTTGGAGCCCAGTCCTCATGGATCTGTCACCTGTAAGTGTCATCCTGGTCCTCCTTACCTGCCACAGGCATAAACAACTAGATTATGGAGAGCCATTTGCTCCAAACACTGAAAGGGGTATTTGTTTGTAGGGAGAAATAGTGTTTACCACTTTCATGTGGAAAGTTCCCAGCTTTTCTTTAAAAGACCCATAAGACTTATTCTGTTTATGGAGTATCTTTCCTCCAAATAGCTTTATAAATTTTTAATCAAAATTGTATTTTAGGAACTGAAAAATACTTGATTTCTACCAGACTGTCACATTTGAAAGGAATTTTATGAAACCCAAATGGGATTTTTTTAATGCCTATATTTCTTCTTCAAGTGGGTTTCCAACCAAGGCTTTCAGATTTTCTCTCCTTTTTAAAAAAAAGACCTTTTATACACAGTGCCAAATCCAGAAATGTGACATTCAGTAAGTGACATTCTATTTTAATTCACTTTGACAAAATAATGAACTCTATTTGTAGGAGCAATATAGCCTCATCTGACAAGGAGATGTCTCTGGAGTTTTTCTATAAATGAAAAGAAAAAAAAAAAACTATTCCTTTTTTTTTTCTTTTCATTGCCAAAAAACTATTTCTTTTTTTTTTTTTTTCTGATAAAATGGCAAGTTTGAGATTTTGGAGAAACTTTTGGGAAGTTATGAGGAACGTCTATGGGTCAGAAGGAAGCCCCCACCATAGTCACATATCCTGCCACCTGTCAGTCATGTTTGGATCTCTGATTTGGGCTAGCCCATACTGTTGTCCTCCAGCTTCAGATTTTCCATCTCTGGGGGCCATGTCCAGTGCCTGGGGGAAAGCAAAGCCAACTTAGCTTCAGGACAGCCTTGCTTCCTGTCAAAGGTGGGTGACAAAGGTATACTGGTCTCTCTCCTCTCCTAGTGACACACATGGATGCTGGCCCAGATGAGAATGCACAGGAGGCTGGAATTAGCAACCTCAAGGCAGGGCCCCGGTCACAGATCCAGCTCAAAACCCAAACCGGGTTTTCCCAGACGCAGAGAAGTAAGTGTCTTCATAGCTTCTTTGTTTGAACAGTTTATGCTTAATATGTCTCCTTCGTCACTTTTAAAAATAAAGACCTGAAGTGGAGAAGGGAGACTAACTTTCAAGCTGAGTATAGAAACCTTGAATTATCGGGGAAGGCCACCAGAATGTCCTGGAAAAATGGGGTTGGAGATTTGGGTCATAACTGTCCAGCCCTTGGACTTGCTGCAAATGAAGGACACAAAAGCTGCCTTGGTCCTTGAGGGAGGGAAAAGGAAGTTCCATTCATAGTAGGAGGTAAAGGCAGGTGACCCTGCTTGGGACCCTGACTGTCACAAAAAGAGATGCATTCTATTTCTATGCTTTTTTTGAAAAATACCTTTAAAAATCAAATAAAATCATGTATAAACCCATGACACCTTTTAAAATTATTGAAATAGGAAATAAAACTCCTTTCCTCTGTCTCAACACCAACAGCCCTCTGCATGATAACCATTGTCCATCCCTCCTGACATTTTCTGTCTACAGACAAAAGACACATATATCCATAGATATGTAGATATCTTTTAGCTTTATTGACACACCATGTACGTTGGTCCACAGGACTTCTTTTTCCTTAACAATGTAACTTTCCAACAATATATATCAAATTAGAGTGGGCTTTTTTCATTATTATTATTAGTGTCATTTGCCTTCTGATCTTATCCTTGGGGAGCATGTCTTAAGTTCTTGGAGAAAGGGTTGCAAAGCAGAAGAGAATCTTGACTCCCAGTGGTTTTATTAGACAAGACTATAAGACAAGGATCCTCGGAATCATTACCCAGACCTCTGGTTCCAACTCCGGGCTCTCCTGGATCCAGCCAAATAAGATTAATGCAGTTTGGGAATATTATTATCTGATATTCTCTTGTTGTAAAATCTAACTGAAGACACCATAGCAAGCCTTCTATCATAAGAAAAACTCTTAGATCCTGGTGGACTTTTTGAAGGTCCTTTCATCTATCTGGGGATGAGGGAAGTAATAATGTTGGTGCATTGGCTCCCCACAAAAAGCTGCCTTTCTTTGTCCTTAAATATAACCTACTCCAATTGTAACAACAACAGTCAAACTAATACAGCTTTCAAATCACTAAAATATAATTTTTTCTATATTTAAAGAATGTTATTGATTTTTATTGTTTTAATTAAGATTTTTATTTATTTATTTGACAGAGAAAGAGAGAGACAGTGAGAGAGGGAACACAAGCAGGGGGAGTAGGAGAGGGAGAAGCAGGCTTCCCGCCAAGCAGGGAGCCCATTGCAGGGCTCCATCCCAGGACCCTGGGATCATGACTTGAGCTGCTGAAGGGAGACACTTAACCACTGAACCACCCAGCTGCCCCAGTTATTGATTTTTGTTGTAAAATATTTTTATCATACATAATACTATATGGCAAAAAATAATGTGAATACTCTTGAACCTGGTACTCAATTTAAGAAATAAAATAGTACCAATGTCACTGAAGCTTTCTTTCCCCAATTGCATTTTCCTGCCTCCCACATACTTCTTGTATCAGGTATAATCATTATGCTGAATTCTTTTCCTTTTTTCTCTTTGAACCATCATTCCCCCTTCAGACATTATAATCAGTGGGAGATTTGTTTTAACTACTGTGTAGTGTGATTCCATTTTAGACTTTTACTCTTTCCTTTTGGAAACCATAGAGAAGAACAAAGAGAATGAAAAGGTGGAGAACACAAGTACATTTTAAATAGAAACTAAAAAATTGGGGGCACCTGGATGGCTCAGTTCATTAAGCATCTGCCCTTGGCTCAGATCATGATCCCAGGGTCCCGGGATGGACTTCCCACATGGGCCCATTGCTCAGCAGGGAGCCTGGCTCTCCCTCAGCCTGCTAGTCCTTCCCGGCTTGTGTTCTTCCTCTGTCTCGCTCTCTTTCTCTGACAAATAAATAAATAAAATCTTTTTTTTAATTTTTAAAAAATAATAAATAGAAACTAAAAGATAGAGAAAAACCTATGAAGTCCAGGTTATATGTAAATAATGTACAAAGCAGCTGTGACCAGCTGAATCCTCGGGGAATTCTCATAAGAGACAGAGATGGGAGATGTCAGGAAGAACAAGGTCCTAGGTAGCAGGTCTCAGATCATCAGCAAAAAATGCATTCCCAGATGGAGAGGAAAACTACCCTAGGAGGGATCTCTGCAAGCAGATCTAAGAAGGATCAGAGAGAAGGTGCCAAAGTGCCCCCTGTGGGTACAGTAATGGTGTAGCTCAAAAGCACAAATATATATTTGGTGGCAGGGGCTATGTCCAATAAGGAAACAAACAGGAAAATGAGGTGAGGTTGGAAGCCCTTCTAAGCCAGGTTATGTGCAGAGAGGCACAGCAAGTATGGCTGCATGGAGGTGCCATATTTGGAGGAAGTGGTCCATTGCTTAATGAATAGAAGAGCAAGACCTTGAGTTACAAAGCTTGGAGATTCACCATAGCCTCATTTCTCATCTCCTCTTACAGACCTCTCCAACATATGCATGAAGCAACTTCCTATAGATAGTTGGTCCAGAAATTCATCCAAAATAATGGACTAACAAATATTGAATGGGTGCAGAACCCATTCAGACACTCACAAAAATGAAATACTCTCAAGGATGTAAAAAAAAAAAAAAAAAAAAAAAAAAAACTTTCCCACTACATAAATGTTATAGCCAAATTTAAAAGCTTGCTACATGCAGTGAGTGATGAAAAAAAAGATGAAAACATCAGAAATATAGGAATGCAGGGAAGAAGGGAGATGAGAACTGGCAGAATCTAAGAATTAAAGAGGAGGCCCCCAATAAATTGTTTTCAGAAAAAAAAGAATAAATTAAAGGGAGGACAAGGAAGCTAAACACTACAGATAATACAGAAGATGCCTACAGATGTTAAAGAACAGAGGCCAAAAGCCAACATATGCATAATTGGTGTCTCCAAAGAAGAAAAACAAAAGTATGAGACAGCATAATTACTTAAAATATAATTCAAGAACACTTTCCTGAAGTAAAAGAAGACTTGAGAGGCGCTTAGGTGGCTCAGTGGGTTAAAACCTCTGCCTTTGGCTCCGGTCATGATCCCAGGGTACTGGGATCTAGCCCCGCATCAGGCTCTCTGCTCAGTGGGGAGCCTGCCTCCCCTACTTCCCCCTGCCTGCCTCTCTGCCTCCTTGTGATCTCCCTCTGTCAAATAAATAAATAAAATCTTAAAAAAAGAAGAAGAAGACTTGAATGTATATATTGAAAGGACAAATCATATACTAGGGAAAACTGACTCCAGATGGTCATAATCAAGACATAGCCTAATGAAATTGTGAGATTTTTAAAGGTAAAGGATTCTTTCAGCAGCACAATAATCGAATTACTTATAAAGGAAAGAATGTTAGTTAGACTTCTCCACAGCACTATTTCACTCCAATACAATGAAGCAATTCTTATAAGATATTCTAGGAACATAAATTAGAGACAACGATTTTATATCCAGACAAACTGTCTTTCAAGCCTAAAGGCTAACAGTCTGAACATGTAAGAACTCTGGGAAAATTGTTCTAATGAGCCTTTCCTGAGGAGAACAGTAGGATGTGATGGTGAATTTTATCTGTCAACCTGCCTGGGCCATGGGATGCCCAGATGTGTGGTCAAACATTATTCTAGGTGTGTCTGAGGGTGTTTGGGTTGGGATTAACATTTGAATCAGACTAAGTAAAGAAGTCTCATCTGATTAGTTGAAGACTTGAAAAGAACAAAAAGGCCTGGGTTGGGCCGACCCTGACCCCTGGGCTGTTTGTGTGAAGGAGTCATGCCTCCTTTCCTTACAGGCAAGAGCCAAGAACTTGACTGATTTTCCTATGGTGCTAATTCCTATGTCAAAGGTGATTCCAGGAGCGTGAGACACCATTTTTCCCTTTCAGCGCCCTCCTCTAGAGGGCTTGATCCTCCCCAGACTTTTCCTGTTTCCTGTCCTGCAACTATTTTTTTTTATTTTATTTTTTTAGTTTTTCTCTCTCTCATGATAAACATTTAAAAATTGTTTTATTTAAAGATATTTGTCTAATCTTAGAGTACACTTATCATGATGAGCACTGAGTAATGTACAGAATTATTGGATCATATTATTCACCTGAAACTGATAAGACACTGTATATTAGTTATACCTCGATAAATAAGATTTCTACAAGAATAAGAATAATCTTATTCTTGTGATTTCATATATTTTTATCTTCATAGTTTTAATTTTTAAATTTAGTTCTTAATCCTTAAATCCCATCTACTTGTACTCTTTTTTACACTTTTTACCTTATGTTTTTACTCTTTTATCCTAATCTTTCATCTCATTTACTTTCATATCTTTAACCTTTTCTTTTGCTGGTTTATGGCCTTTTATATTTTCTTGTAAATCTCATCCATTCTATTCTATTGTTATTTTTAAGTCCCTAACCTTTCGTCTTTATTGTGATTTATATCCTCTTAAAAAATGTGTATTGCTTTTCTATCATTGTTTTAATCTCTTTCTAACCCTCTATATTCTCTCTCATGATTGAAATAATCATATTCATTTTTCCCCTTTCCTTATATATCTATTATAATTTTCATTTCTTTTTACAATGGCCAGCCAGAATGCATTACTATAGCTATAGTAGCAAAAGAAAAGCTCAGCCCTAAGGAGATGTTGGGGCCCTTGTTCCTTGCATTTGTCCTAAAAGTTATACCCTGTTCCTCCAGAGGCTGAGATACTCCCTGTTTTTTAAATCATTGATCTCCAAGTCAATTAAACCTGCTAGGATTAGTTTCTATCCAGCTGGATATTAAACTTTTGTTCCATTGCCTCAGGGAGATGTTTTCTCTCTGATTTTCTACCAAGCAGAATGCTGATTACACTTGACCCTTGAACCATACGGGTTTACCCTATCAGATCTACATACCTGTGGATTTTTTTCAAAAAGTCCAGTAGTGTAAATGTATTTTCTCTTCCTTACGGTTTTCTTAATAACATATGCTTTTCTCTAGTTTACTTTATTATAAGAATACAGCATACAATGCGTGTAACACTCAGAATATGTGTTAATTGACCATTTCTGTTACTGGTCAGGCTTCCAATCAACAGTAGTTGATTGGACTAGTACTAACTACTACTAGTAGTTAAATTTGTGGAGAGTCAAAAGTTACACACCCCTAACCCTCACAGTGTTCAAGGGTCAACTGTATACTGAGAAGGTAGACCTAAGAACTCTAGTTGTCAAAAGAAATCATCAAGTAAATGCACAGAGTGGGAAAAACTATTTGCAAAACACACATCTAACTAAGGCTTTATATCCAGACTATATAAGGAACATCTATAAATCAGTTAGAAAAAGATAACCCAACTGAGATATGGACAAAAGGCTTGAAAAGACACTTCACAAAGAGAACAACCAAATAACAACAACAACAACAAAAAAAAAACAAAAACCAAGAATACCAAACCAACTCTATGAAAAGATACTAAACTTCTTTAATCATTCAGGAAACGCCAATTAAAGCTACAGTGTACCGCCTCACACCCACCATAATGACTAAGAAGAAAAAGATGGGACATTCCCAATTAAAACTGGTGAGAAAGTAGAGCAAAGCGAATTTTCCTGCACTGTTGATACAAGTATACATTGGTACAATGATTTGGGAAAACTGTCAGTGTCTAATAAAGCTGAACATATGTATATCTTACTACCCAGCTGTTTCACTTCTAGTTATATCCCTAGCAGAAAAGCACTCATTCATGGAGTCACCAACATTATGTACTAGAATGAATCGCAGAAGCACTATTTGTTATAGTAAAAGCTGGATATTACCCAAATATCCATCAAAAAATGATGGAATTAATTGCCACATATTCACATAATGGAACACTACACAAAAATGAGAATAAATGGTCTACATCCATGCAAAAATATATGTGAAATTCAGAAAAGACAATATCGAGTGAAAAAAAGCAAGAGTATCCATTCATTATTCCATTTGTAGAGAGAAACAGAAACAGACAAAACTAATCTATAATTTTAGACAATTAGGGCAGTGGTTTGCCCTTGGGGTAGGCACACTGCCTGGAAATGACCACACAGTGGTCATGTTGTTTCTTGACCTTGGTGCCGGTTATATGTGGGTTTAGTTCGTGAAAATTCATTGAGCTCAACATGTATAGTATGTTCACTAGGAAAGTATATCACGCTTCAGCAGAAAGTTAATGAAAACTTACCTTACACTCTGTAGCATAATGACCAGGATTAAGGAAAGTAACTTCTTAGCACAGATCCTGGCACATAATAACTATTCAAAAAATGACAGTTATTTCTTTTTTTTAATATTTTATTGATTTATTTGAGAGAGAGAGCATGAGAAGGGGCAGGGTCAGAGGGAGAAGCAGACTCCTTGCTGAGCAGAGAGCCCGATGTGGGACTCGATCCCCGGACTCCAGGATCATGACCTGAGCCGAAGGCGATTGCTTAACCAACTGAGCCACCCAGGCACCCCAATGACAGTTATTTCTATTATTGCTACATAATATCATTGATTTTCTGATGCACATCTGCTACAGCTAATGCTATCTGCTTGATCTTACCTTGCTTGATGTTATCCTGACAAATGGGACTCTGTCCAGGCTTGACTGCTTCAGGGACCTTGAAATTTGTCAAAATTCATACAGCAATGTGGAGCATCATCAGATGTGGGAACCAGACCCCAGGGAACAGTAATGTCTGTTAATATGGAATCATTGCTCTCCACTTTCAGCATTTTCCTAAAGCAGTTCCAGCAAGTAAGGCGAAGACCCAGGGTTCCCAGAGTCATGTCTAGTGTGAATTTTACATACAGGTGTGTTATCCAGGAGAGATTTGGAAATGGCTGCACTTAGGACTCTTTTGGGGGCCAGTGACTTTGAGGAGCATTTGAGATGCTGAGTTGTCCATTTTCTTTTGCCTCCTCAGCACCTCCTGGTCCCATTTGCCTTCTGTGTGAAATTTTTCTATGATCTGCCACTGTTATAGGGATCCTGAGGCTAAGTTCTTAGGTAGCTTCTGATGTCGTCCATGGTGAACATCCTTATCCATTTGTTTTCCATCTTATTCCAGAAAGGTTCAGCGTGGCTGAACGCTCTTGCTGGGGCCATCTGTAAGGGTGTCTGCCTAGCCTGTGACCCTCCCCTCTAAGAACTGCCCTTACACTTACAGTGGCAGGCCCAGAAGCCATGTTTGCACATCATTATCCTGCCTTCATAGTCCTGGGGGAATGGACCTAGTGGAAATGACTGACTCAAGCTGACCCAACTGCAATTTTCACCTTTGACTTTGAATTTGGTATTTGAAGACAGCAGTCAGTGTTCCACTGACTGGCTGAATGAGACCATGTTGACAGAAGCAGACAGAATGAAACAGATGCATAAAAAAAGGTAGAAATGGGGTGTTTGAAGAAGATAAAGGAGACTAGGAGAGAGAATGCCTTGGTCTCTGATATTTTTCTCAATCCCAGCTTTTGTGTCTTCTGTAGCCCCATTGCACACTTCCTCCCCCATGTCTCTGAGATCACCCTATAATATTACAACATCTCTTTCCTATTCTTTTTAGGTCAAACTAGCTCAAGCAAGTTATCCACAAACAGTCTTCAACTAAAATAAAATATGTTGTGACAAGATAAAGTCACATTTAAAATGTGTTGATAAAGGCGCCTGGCTTTAGCTTGGGTCATGATACTGGGGTCCTGGGATCGAGCCCTAAGTCTGGCTCCTTGCTCAGCAGGGAGCCAGCTTCTCCCTCTCTCACTGTGTACTCTCTCTGTCTCTCAAATGAACAAATAGATCTTAAAAAATAAACAAATAAAGTGTGTTGACAAATGGAAAATGAATCCTGAAGGCTAGTGTGGTGTCAGGAGAGAGACATGAATAACAGGAGAGGGGACACAAGTAACAGACACAGGACCCTTGGCATTCTGCTGGCAGCCAGGAAATGCCCAGGATGAGTCATCAAGGATCAGCTGTTCCCGCCCTGACTGCCCAGTAGGAACACAGGGAGCTTCTGAAATGTCCTCCTTGGCCCCACCCCAGAGACCATGATTTTATTGGTCTGGGCTGGCATCTTTATGATGTAAAAGCTCCCTTGTGTTTCTCAAGTGCAGCCAGGGTGGAGAGTTCCTGAGTTACATGAGTCACCACATATAGAGAGAAAAATAAATACCAAACCAAACAAGAACAGTTTCTCCAAAGAGGTACAGAGCGGTCCTGAGGCCACAGAGAGAGAGCAGCTCCTCCCACCAATCTGCATTCTCAGAGGAGGTAGGATGCAGTAAACAGGGTCCTCAGCCATCTCCTCATCCCACACAAGAAAGGGCCCCGGATGTGATAATCCCAAAACGCCATCCCAGAAAACACGGGTCCACAGGGTGGGGCACAGTATTTCTGCTGCCTGACTTCAACTTGGAATGGGTTTTAGAGTATTTAGAACAGATATTTATACCAAGACTTCTGAAATGTAAAGCAACTTTTTTCCCACTGAGGAGAGGGACCATAATTTTCGTCAGATGAACAGTGGTGGCTCCGAGCCCCCAAAAGGTTCAGAACCACTGGAGGAGAATTCACATCCAAGAGTCTCTCACCTACCCGGGTGGACTTCTAGGGAGATTGCTTTACAAACACCGGGCAGGCGCTGGAGCTGCCATATTGCTTAGAGGAGCAGGGGACAAACCTGTCTCCACAGTCAGCCAGTGGGCTCAGGATTGGAGCACGCTTCAGGAAGCTGAGGAACCTGGCAAGGACATGTGTGTGAATAGAAGGCAAAGAGGAAGCCAGAAGGAGTCCTTGGTGAACCAAGAGCCTGTTCAGACAGCAATGTGAGATACACTCTAGTACACAGACAAAAGAGCAAATAAGCTCCGGAAGTTCTTCAGCCAGGAACCAAACAGCAGTGATTTCTGCTTGGAAAAAATTTAGAGCAGGTGGACTAAATACCCATCTCATTCATAAAATATCTCTGTTAACACCCATGGAACATTTAACCTTGAGAAATATAGTTTCCTGGTGCCCTCTCTAAACTAAATTGTTTGCAAAATATATGACTCCGAGACTGAATTAGTTAACTTGTTCCTTAGGGTTATTGACCATAAGTCAATTTAATGCTGGAGGCTGTCTACCAAAAATGATGACTTTGTTTTTAGAAGGGTTTGATCTGTAGTCCTTCTTTGCAACATTAATTTGATAGTAGGTAGGTTATCTATTAAGGTTGGTCTTGGCTCATGGCACAAATCTATGCTGTCTATGAATAAGTGAATTTCCCCTTTCAATTTCTTATAACAAGGGGGCGATACCCTGATATCCTAATCACTGAAGAGGAGTAGCAAGACTTTGAGGTGTCGATTAAAGAGAAGACAGGCCAGAATAAATGCCTGTTTTATTTCTTTGGGAAATGCTATGTGATCAAAGGAATAGTCTTATGGGGTAGTTGCTAAATCAGGGGTCAGCAAACCACAGGCCACAGCTCACATCTGGTCTGCAGCCTGTTTTTGTGTGACCTACAAGCTAAGTTTGTTCTTTTGCATGTTTAACTGGTTGGGGAAAAAAAATCAGAAAAATAGTATTTTTGTAACACATAAAAATGATATGAAATTCAAATTTCAGTGTCCATAAATAAGATTTCACTGGACAACAACTGTGCTTATTAGTGTACGTTGTGGCTGCTTTCATACAACGACAGAGGTGAATAGTAGCTTACATGTGATATGGCCCACACAGCCTAAAATATTTAGGATCTGGACTTCTACAGAAAAAGCTTGTAGACCCCTGTTCTAGATAAATATAAGCAGCCTCTACGTCAAGACCAAGTTACTCTTGCCCACAGATCAAAGGTCAAAGAAATATCATCAGTGATCATCTATTATTCTTTTTTAAACATCTTAATTTTATTTTATTTTTTTTCAGTGTTCCAAGACTCATTGTTTATGCATGACACCCAGTGCTCCATGCAATACGTGTCCTCATTAATATCTGCCACCAGGCTCACCCACCCCTCACTGCTCCTCTCTTTTCGAAAACCTTCAGTTTGTTTCTCAGAGTCCACAGTCTCTCATGCTTCGTTTCCTGCTCTGATTTCCCCCAACTCACTTTTCCTTTCCTTCTCCTAATGTCCTCCATGTTATTCCTTATGCTCCACAAGTAAGTGAAACCATATGATAACTGACTTTCTCCGCTTGACTTATTTCACTCAGCATAATCTCCTCCAGTCTCGTCCATGTTGATACAAAAATTGGGTATTCATCCTTTCTGATGGAGGCGTAATACTCCATAGTATATATGAGCCATTCGTCTGTTGAAGGGGATAACGGCTTTTTCCACAGTTTGACGATTTTGGACATTGCTAAAATCCATCGAGATGGTCCTTCCTTTCACTACATCTTTATCTTTGGGGTAAATACCCAGTAGTGCAATTGCAGGGTCATAGGGAAGCTCTATTTTTAATTTTTTGTGGAAGCTCCACACTGTTTTCCAAAGTGGCTGCACCAACTTGCATTCCCACCAACAATGTAAGAGGGTTCCCCTTTCTCCACATCCTCTCCAACACTTGTTGTTTCCCAACCTGATGATTTTGGCCATTCTAACTGGTGTAAGGTGGTATCTCAATGTGGTTTTGATTTGAATCTCCCCGACAGCTAATGATGATGAACATTTTTTCATGTGTCTGTTAGCCATTCGTATGTCCTCTTTGGAGGACAAACGAAGGAGGACTTCTCTGTTCATGTCTTCTGCCCATTTTTTGACATGATTCTGTTTTTTGAGTGTCGAGTTTGAGGAGTTCTTTATAGATCTTGGATATCAGACCTTTGTCTGTATGTCATTTGCGAATATCTTCTCCCATCTATGGGTTGCCTCTTTGTTTTGTTGACTGTTTCCTTTGCTGTGCAGAAGCTTTTGATCTTGATGAAGTCCCAAAAGTTCATTTTCGCTTTGTTTCCTTTGCCTTGTGTCTTGAACAAGTTGCTGTGGCCGATGTTGAAAAGGTTACTGCCTATGTTCTCCTCTAGGATTTTAATAGATCCCTGCCTCACGTTGAGGTCTTTCATTCCCTCACAACATACAAGATCTTCTATTATTCTTATCAGATTTTCCCCATAAGAAATAGTACAGTAATCAATAGTAGAGTATGCCTAAAACATACTTATGCCTAGTATAGAACACTAGCCTAAGAAACACAAATTTACCTTTTAATTAGAAGAAAAGGAAAGAGGCATAAATTTAGAAGAAATATCTAATAGCTGTGGAACATAAAGAGAATGCTCTTCATTTTTTGTCATTTAATTAGGTCAACAGATATTTATTGATAAATTACAATATGCCTGAAATATCAAGTTCAGAGTACTCATAACAGACTCAGAGTCCAAAATCAGACCACTGAGAACATCCTTGAGCAGTGCTGGGCACAAGAAATTTTGTTCAGGTGTTTTATTGAGCTTGAAGACTTTGTTTTAATCACCTGTATAAAATGGAAGATCATTAGCCGGTCTCAGTTAGAAGTGGCCCGGGATCCACAAGGTTTAAATAAATTGACCTTGCTTTATGAAGCTGTGAAAATCAAGCTCCCTGTCCCTCAGTAACCACACACAGACCTCCTGCAACTTCTTTCTAGACCCTTCCCACTGCTATTCTTCTAGCATGGATCAGTTATACCTGCAGAAGCTTAGCATACGATTGATTGCCCAGGAAGGTATCTCTTTTCCTTGAGGTTGCTGTTTAACCACAAACTAGGCAAGCAACTACCTTATTTCCTAGGATTCTCAGGGGTAGAAATCTATGAACCCTATAGCACCCTGGGGTGGGATTGGCAGCCCCACAGTGCTTCTGGGGGATGGCCAGCCAGAGGCCAACTGTCCATGTACTGAGCTGCTCCCCTACCCCGAGTCCAGTTACCAAGATGTCCCAGCAACATTTCAAATTCTGGGGAGCCCATCTGCTGCGCTTCGGGACGGTGAGCTCATGGGAAGGGGAGGTGCCTGGCTTGATTTCTCCAGACCCCCACCCCCAGAGTCTGGAGGGAATCTCAGTCCAGAGGTCAGCCTGGGGTAGGGGTGGGGTGTGAGGGATGGGCAGGCAGGGGAAGCTGGCAGCCAGAAAGAACATGCATGGGTCTTGCATTGTGGGAAGGGGCCCCAGGACACCAATGAAGATCCACAGTCCGCTGCAAGTGTCACCACGCCTGGAGTGCCCACTCAGCCAGCTCCATGTCTGGGGCGGTGGGGAGAGGGGCGTCTACTCTTCCTCCCTCTATCTTCCCAAAGCTGGCTTGGACTCACCTCCTCTGGCCAGCTCAAGTCACCCTCTTGAGAGAAGCTGCAACGTATGAATTGTATAATTTCCTTGATTCCACCCAAGAGTTATATGCTCTCCTATTTGCATTTAAATTTGCATTGCACAATATAAAGAGGAAAAGTAAAATTCATGCTAATAAGTGAAAACTTTAATTTTTCTTAGAATGACATTAAACAGTAAATGAAAAACACCATGACAAGTGTGAGAGAGACAGTCTACCAAAGAAAAAAGCTTTATCTGTAGCAGCACTTTTTTCCTGCTTTTTAACCTTGAGGCCCTACATTTTCATTTTGCACTGAGCCACACAAATTATGTAGCCAGTTCTGGTTACACCTTGCTCTTTGCAGAAGCCAGTGCATGTGCAAGTCTAGCAGCTGACCCGAAACCAATAGCTAGAACCCAGTCCCACAATAATGTTACTTTCTGTGAGTGCCCCGTGGTGACTCACAGCTCAAGACCATATATTTCTCACTTGTCTGAATGCAAAGTAAAAGTGGCTATTTTTATAGAACAAAACCCAGGGAAAATATGGAATTCAGCCCATCTCTATGCACCGCTGCACCTGAGACACTCAGCACACATAATAAATCTGTCTTCGGAAACTTGCTCCTTTGCAGTTTTGACACAGATAAACGACAAGTATTAAATCTTAAGGGAAAAGAACCAGCTGCTGTAGTTGTTGAATTTCAGAGACATAAGCCTCTAGGCCTGCTGATTTGAAGTACCAGCCAGAGACCTGGAAAAGGGTATAGGTGCACTGGGAGAATGGGAGAGGTGCCCTTGGAATGGCTTTGTCTTCAGCAACCCCAAGAAACTCAAGGTCATGTCTAATATCATTGGATCTGAACTTCGGAAGCCACTGGACTTTGACCAGTGAGAGGACTTTGTCGGAGACAGATGCTACACAAGACAGTGGTTCAGAATTTTGTGTTCTAGTGTAATTTTTCTTTAACTGGGAAAAAAAGGTACCTGGTAAAAGAGCAAGATTGGCAACAGATATATTTATTTCTTCCCTGTTTGGCACAATATTGTTGGTAGGATCCAAGGGTGAGAATGGGGGTAATCCTAGAATGTCACTGCCAAATATAGCTAGTGGATGAGACCTCCCTCTGCTGGTGTGTTCCTTTGCACCAGAATGGAGCTCCTTGGGGGGAGGGGCTTTGGCTCCATTCTCTGAATGGGGAAGCCATGGCCCAGAGACTTTTAGTGGTATTCCCATAATCACACAGCTACCTAATGGCAAAGTTGGGACCAGAGCCAACACCTTCTGACCTCCCAATGTGAGCTCTTTTTCTTTAACATTTGGAGAGAAAATCTGTATCCTTTTCTTTGAAGGTTATATATGCATTATATGGATGGGGAAAGAGTCTCAACCATGAGCTGCTCCCTGGTCTGACCCCAGGAAAGGCAGAGCAGAGGAGCATCCTTGGGAAGGGGAGGATTTCTGACCACCTCCCATGACAGCAGAAGCCCAGCCCCAGCTGTGGACAGGCCACACCTGGAAGTGTGCCTTCCCTGCCCCCCAGCTCTGTCCCCGGACTTCTCCCTGCCCAGGAGCCACTGCTTGAACTTGTCAGACTTGGAGCTGGAAGCCCACCTCCTCAAACCCTCTCCCTCCACCCAACGTCCCTGCAATGGAGGCACAACAGCTTGAGGCACCCTCAGAGTCCGAGTGCCCTGGGCCTCACATCTCCCACTGACTGGCTGTGAACATGGACCAGTAACAGAACATCCCCAGGCCTCCATTTCTTTATCCAACACTGCTTCACAGGATGTCTGTGAGGATCCAGTGAATTATTGCCTGTGAGCACACATTGGACAGTGTTTAGTGATGGCCAACACTCAAGCCGTTCTGTTGGTCTAGCCCAAGGACAAACTATTTTGTTTGTCAGGCTCCTTTGGAACCTGACGATATTGGCAAGTAACTGAACATTTCTCAGTTTCCACATCTATAAAATGGGCATAATGACAATGCCTACCACAGGGATGTTAGAAGTCATGCCATACAATCCATGGAAATCAATCATAAAAATGTTGTAAGACTTTAAGTAAGTTCATATATAAACATAACCACCTGTAATAGGGCCTTGCACATGTGTATTAGCTATTACTCTGAATAACTTCTAACTACATACAGTTACAAATCATGAAAAAAGACAAGGCCTGAAAAGTGCTCAGTGCTATTTCTAGAGGTTGGTTTATGTTCAGTAAATAGAAACTACCAGGTAATGTTACTTTATTGTTGCCTTTATTGTTTTCAGTAACAGGATTGAAACAGACAACCCCTCTTACCGGATCTCCGTTTCCTATCTTTGACTCAAACCCAGCCTGACTCCTGGAATAACATTCAAGTGTCCTCCCGTTGGTTCAGAATAGAAGTGCCATGTCCCCTGAAGATAAAATTGGAAGCTTGAGAAACTGAGAGGAAAAGAAAAACGGACGGCCAGGTTCCCATCACCCACGTGGGCTGGACCTCAGGTGTCTCTTGGGATCTTGCTACTCAAAGTGTGGCCTGAGGACTGGCAGGATCCCAGGGAGCTAGTGAGAGATGCAGACTCTCAGTGCCCTCTGCCAGACCTCCCCAGTCAGAATCTGCCCATTAACCTATTAACTGCCCCCCCTACTCCCCACCATGACTCCCATTCACAGCAGCATTGAGCCCCAGTCACTGCCTGGGGGCTCAGCAGGACACTGCCAGCGTCAGCCTGGCCTGGTCCAGGTAACAGGGCTGGCATTTATCTTTGATTTCCCCAAAGCAGGCAGAGCTGCTTTCATGGGTGGGCAAGTTGTGCCATCATCTCCAGGGCCCTGTGCTCGGAAAGGCCCCATATATTTCGTGCGCTGCATTGCTGTCTGGAAATTCGTAATATTCTGAACCAGGAGCCCAATGTTTTCATTGTCCTCTGAGTTACACAAATGAGGTACTCCTACTAACCCCATACCCTGGGATCCTCTAGGACTGGGGCCTAGAATCGGCCCAGCTTTGGCCACCTTCCTTCCCCAAGCCAGATCCCCAAGTGCCGTTTCTGCCCCACACAGACACATCCTGAGGCCGGCTGCAGCCTGGCGACGTGGGGAATTCAGGGCACCCCACCTGACTGGAGGGATTTGTCCTTCTGGAGGCAAGGATTGCTAGAACTGCCACCTGAATCCCACACTTGAGTTGTCTCTTACTTAGCTTTTAAATGTCCTGGGTGCTATGCACTATCTTTAACTTGCCTCATCTCATTAAATTCTTCCAATAGCCAGGGGGCTATGTATTATTTTTCCAGTTTGACAGAGAAGAAAACTCAAAAACATTAAGTAATGGGCCAAAAATCAAATAACAGATCAAAAGCAAAACCAGGATATAAACCAACCTTTGTCTGGATACACAGCCTCCAGACTACCCTCCCTCGCTGCACCTGGTGGTCCTCTTCCGTGTCTGAATGAGGTTCCCTCCCTCCAGCCCACCCAGCCAGGTGCTCACTGCATGCCCAAGGCTTGCCTGTCCTCCCTCCACCATTGCTCTAGCGACCCCCACCCTCACAGTGCTTCCAAAGCAGATGCTGCAGGGCTAACACGGGAAGGGCCTGTGTATTCATTTCTCAAGGCTGCTGTAACAAATTAGCCCCCAACTTGGTGTCTTAAGAAAAGAGAAATATATTCTCTCAGAGTTTTGAAGTTCAGAAGTCCAATATCATGGCCCTGGAATGAAGGTGTTGGCAGAGCCACAGTCTCCCTCAGAGGCCTGGGGACAGTCCTCTTCCAGATTCTGGTGGCTGCAGTCTTCCTTGGCCTGTGGCCACATCACTCCAGTCCCAAGGGCCAGCAGTGTCAAGTCTCTGCTCTGATTTCAGATCATCTTCTCGGTGCCTGTCAAGCCTCCCTCTGCTTCCCTTTCCTGTAGGTATATGTGTGCTTGCACTCAGGGCCCACCGGTAATGCTGGATGACGACCCCAACCTGAGATCCTTAACTTCATTCCATCTGCAATGGTCCCTTTGGCCATAGAAGGTAACATTCACAGTTTTGGGGGATTGGGATGTAAGTATCTTTGGGGAGGTCATTTTTTACCCAGCCAAAGTTGACTGATAGACTAATAGTTGGAGGAGTTCAACAGAAAAAGAAAGGCAAAAAAAAAAAAAAAAAAAAAAGGCCTTCTGGCCTTGTCTTCAGGAGGCTCCTCTTCTGGCCCCGCCCTCAGTAGGCTCCTCTCTTGAGGAACCCCCAAGCAATGCATCCCTTCCAAGGCAACCAGTTCCTCTGTACTTAAGCCACCACTCAGAGGAAGGGGAGGTTTGCGGAGAAGGCAGCAGGAAACTTAGTTAAGGCCCTAGAGCTAAAGAGCCCAAGGATGGGCCTTCTAAGGACAGCAGAACAGAAAGGTAAACTGCTCTGGGGTCTTACTTCCCTTCTTAGAGACCTCTCCCAGCTTTGTAGATAAAATATGTATGAAATTCATAGACTCTGTTAAGAATTCTGCTCTGGGACCATCATATTTTCAAGCATGGCTAATAAACCTCCTCTTCCTATTCCCTTTTGTTGCTATTACTCTTTATCGTCTCTTATGACTCAGTTGGTAACTCTATGTTCTGTTCCTGCTTCCTTATGCCTACATTCTCATTCGTCCTTCCGTGTCAGGCGAATCACTCCCAGCCCTGGAAATGCTGAGGGACAACATCCGGTCACACTCAAAGGGTGGAAAGTAAAAGAACTATTTCCTGACAGAACATGGAAAGAGAATGACTTGGAAACTAACGCCCTGGGGCACCTGGGTGGCTCAGTCAGTTAAGCGTCTGCCTTCAGCTGGGGTCATAATCTCTGGGTCCTGGGATCAAGCCCTATGTCAGGTTCCTTGCACGGTGGAGAGCCTGCTTCTCCCTCTCCCTCTGTCTGCATCTCTGCCTACTTGTGCTCCCTCTTTCTCTATCAAATAAATAAACAAAATCTTGAAAAAAAAAAGGAAGGAAGGAAAGAAGGAAAGAAAGAAAGAAAGAAAAAAAGAAAGAAAGAAAGAAAACAGATGCCCTTAGATAAGATGAGATCTCGCTGGAAAAGTCTTTACCTGGACCCAACTCTGTGTAGGATGGGGCTCAGTTGATCAGCCACACCTGAGTACTGCACCTGTCAGCAGGGGCATTCAAACTCAGCCTTTTGTGGACCACACACACACACACACACACACACACACAAAGCTTCTGAGAAGAAGTGAGGCAAGCTATGGATGAACTGCCTTGTTTATATATTTGCATACATCCACCAACAGCACCAGCACAACTCTGTGCAGCAGCAAGGTAAAGATTTTACTACCAGCCCCTCCCTGTTAGACACTGGTGCTGCCCTAAACCAGGACATGGGGCGAGGTCTCCTCCTACGTCCTCCCAGCCAGACTCTCTAGGCCTGCCCACCTGCTCCACATGCCCATCTGGACAGGGACAGCCTCCTCTGCCCTATCCTAGCACCAGGGTCAACATTTCTTCAGAGAGCAGACATTGCCAGTTGTGCTTCCATTATTCTAACGAATTCTGCACTAACCTGTGCAGCAGCTTCAACTTTCCCCTAATTAGAGTGTGTGTCTATGTCAGTCCGGGTGGGACGGGTGAAGCAGAACTGGTAGGCCATCTCTAGAAAAAGAGATTTGTTTATCAAGGGATGTGTTGCGGGGACCTGACCCATGCATTGTGGGAACGGAGTAAATGGCCTCTTATTGATGACTCTGCACCTGACACAGGAGCTGCAAGTCTGCGAGGTAGTCAGGAAACAAAGACCACCCGCAGGCTGGAGCCCCACAAGCACAAGCCGGGACCCCACAAAGACGGCCTGGATCTTGGGTCCATTCTTGTTAACCCCTGACCTTGGCTGCGTGGAAGCCCTGCAGAGGCTGAGCCCCTCCCCACTACGCTAAATTCACACACCTGGCTCTGCGGCTGCTTCCTGCAAGGGGCTGAGTCAGCCCGTTAGCCCCAATGCTGCCCGGGCAGCCGCCTCCCGTCCACCCTCCAAAATCTCGCGAGAATCTCCCTTGACCTCAGCCCAATGGGAAACTCGTGGCAAGGGAATTCTTTTCCGTGGACAAGCCAAGAGGATGCGTTACAAAGCCGGCAGTGCGGTAAGTCAGACTCCCCCGAAGACAGATCCCGGGAGGGGATGGACATGCAGGTTTACCCGGCATAGTCTGCAAGCGAGGGAAGCAGGAGGGAGCCGAGGGAGAAGCTGAACACAGGCAGTCACAACAGCTCCCCATGGAGCTCTGCAGCCCCGGGTGCGGGTGGGGGTTGGGTCTTCAGGGTTGTCTGGAATCGAGCAAGGCCGCCCCAGGAAGCACACAGGGCCTTGGGAACAGCGTGAAGAGGTGGAGGTCTAGGCTGTGAGCCGTCCACAGCCTCCACTCCTGGCCGCTGTGGGAACAAGGGTCTGGGTCCCAAAGGGGCTTCTGGACAGGCACCATCGTGTGCAGTAAACCTGCTTCCTTAAATGCCTCGCCTGTGAGGAGAGCAGCCAGCATCTGCGGCAGGAGGGGTTTTTAGGTGAGATGACAAAACTGTGTGCTGGTGCGAGTGGGAGGATTCTCCCTGTCGCCGGAGGGCTGTTCACTTGGTGACGGCTTCCTTGGCCTCTGCTTCCAAATCTCCTCCCAGCTCCAGGACTGGCAGTGGGACTTGGCAATGGTTCCCTGGGATTTTCTACTGTGCGGCTTCACACCTGCCACGTGCCATGGTTACGTGGGTGTCCCCTGGACTCAGGCTTCCCTGGGAAAACCTGGGTTTGGAATGCGGAATTCTAGAACATACTATGAACTTCCTGCAAAGTGAGCTTGGAAAGCCGGAGCGGAGACTCTGCCTCCGGAAAGGCTGCGGGGAACCCATTCCTTTTAGTTTGCTGTTGGTGGGCTCTGGCGCCCCCTTCAAGGTCATGTCCCTCAGGACTGTACAGGGGTCCTCCAGTGGCGGGAAAGACAAGGCTGCCATTTTGTCGTTTCCCAGAGGCATCAAACACTCCCTTAGACACAGCTCCTTTTAAATATCCTCAAAGTAAAATTGTCCTTAGAATTTGAGAGCCACACTTAACACACAAGTGTGGACCAATGCAGAAAATAAGCACATCCTTCCAATGTCTTCCATCTCAGTGACTGGCCCCTCTCACCATCTGTGGTACAAGCCAGAATCTGAGGTGTCCCCTTGACACCTCTCTTTCCCGCAGTGCCCTCTTCACCAACTACTGTCAATTTCACCTCTAGAGAACGTTCTGTCTCCCTCCCATGTCTCTCTTTCTTCACTGCCCTGTGCCTCAAGACCCTGACTTTGTCTCCTCACATCTCCCTCTGCCCCTTCAATCTGCTCTCCTTTCTACACACAGAATCATGTGTGTGTGTGTTTTAAGATTGTATTTATTTCAGATAGAGTTGTGGGAGAGAGCAGGAGCAGGGGGGCAGAGGGAGAAGGAGAAGCAGGCTCCCCCTTGAGTAGGGAGCCCGACATGGGGCTCCATCCTAGGACCCTGGGATCATGACCCGAGCCGAAGGCAGGTGCTTAACTGACTGAGCCACCCAGGAGCCCCATAGAATCATCTTTTAAAAATACAGTTCTGATCATACATTCTCTGTTATTAAATTTATTCAGTATTCTCCTACCTATTATGCACTAGATAAAGAGTAAACTTCCTAAGGTAGCCCCCAAAGCCGCACAGGGCCTCAGGCCTCAGCCTGCTCCTGATTGTGCCTCACTCACTGTGCTATAAGCAGGCTGGCCTCCCTCTTGTGCCTCCCCCACAACCTCCCCTCTGGGGCTTCCCTGCTGTTATGCCCCCACCTGCTAAAGTCAGTTGAGGTTAGGACCTGCAGTCAGACCCTCAGGCTTCCCATTTCCAGCTCCAGCACTGTTTTGTTTTGTTTTTTTAAACCCATGTAGTTTTGGGCAACTTACTAAAGCTTGCCGTATCTCAGTCTCCCCATCTGTAAAATGGGGGCAGTAATACAAGGCATGGTGTGTAGCACACGGTGCCAGGTATACCGTGAGGGCTTGGAAATGTTAGTAGTCATCCTCATACGCCCTGCAGGCCTCAGCTCCAGTGTCCTTCATCAGGGACATGTCCCTGGAGGCCCCCACACCCACCCAAGATCTGCTGCCCTCCCACGCAATCATGGTCCCTGTCCTTTCCTTCCTTCCATACTCCGGACACAGAGCGGATTTGTCTACCTTCCTCTCAGGCCATAAGCCTCCTTGGGGCAGAAACACAGCCTTTGTGCTCACCATTATATCCTTGGATCCTAGCACCATTTCTCAAATTAAACGTTCCCTTTCCTGGTGCAGCCGGGAGCGTTTGGGTATGGGATATGGCCTGGGCTCTCTGTCACCGTCCATGGAGTTGGAGAGTGGGAAGCAGGAGGTATGCCCCAGGGATGCCTTCTAGTGCTGAGGAGCTGTGAGTGGCCAGCCCAGCTCTAGGGAGCCATAAGCAGAGGCACCCCCGTCGGCCCTAGGGCCCCCTGGAATGCACCACTGCTCTGTCTTGGGCCCAGGCCCTGCTTCAGAAGCTCTGCCGTGGAAGGCAGCCCTCCCCATCCCCATTAGGTTAGGTTCCCAGCATGTCCAGTGTGGCTACAGTGGGGCGTCGCTTTGATTTCCATCTATTACAGAATGTGTCCACCGGCGCAGACACTTGTCTGGGTCAGAAAGAGAGAAGGGCAGGAGGGATGCCATGGGGACCGTCCAGCATTGTAGGTTGGGAGGTCTTTCTTGTAGTGACAATGCACCAGTCGTTTTGACTCCCCGATTTGTTTTACTCCTTTGTAAAATGAAACATCCTGAGCTCCAGCAAGCGTGTGCTAGCCTCTCCATCTCAGAGAGACTGCCCTGGCTCCTCATGCTGATGTCAGTTCTGGGTGACATGGGATCCTACTCAACACATATTTTGGACTGGACTAAGGGGGGACACCCCACCAGCCTGGGACTTAGGCCACAAGGACAGAACTCACTCGCTCCACGCTGTGGGCCACTGTGACTGCAGGTTAGGAAAAGCTGGTCCCACACTGCACAGATGGCAGGCAGGGCTGAATGCTGCAGCTGCCTTTTGGGAGAAAAACTACAAGTGATGGAGAAAGAACTGGTTTATGAAAGGTAGAGAGAGGCACTCGGCCCCAGCCAGAGCCAGCCTGATCTCTGATGATATTGGTCCCTGGGAAGCCAGCTGTAATTCCTCTACTAGGGTGCCTGGGGATTCCTCTGTACCCCCTTCTTGAAGTGGAGTTCAGACTATTCTGCTCCTGGTAACCAGTGGTGGTTGATAAAGATGACTTTTCCTATTGGATGTCAATAAAACAACTCCTCCACCCCTAAGACTGCCTTACTCTCCAGCTTTGTACTGCCTGAAGACCTCTGCTTCACTTACCCCGCTCTCACGCCCACTAGACCATGGACATCAGTGCTGGGGGAAGGCTTTTCACAGGACAAATGAGAAAACCGAGACCTGGAGTGGGAAGCAGACTCACCGAAGGTCTCTCAGTGAGTCCATGACAGTCAAGGTGAAAGAGTGCTGAGTGCTCGCTCAGGCCACAGAGCGTCTCTGGAAGTGCTGTCAGCCAACCCTCTCTCTCCCACGCATCCGCCCTCTCCAGGCCAAGGCTGCTATGCATTCAGACTGTCTGCCGAACTCTGCTATGAAACAGCATCAGCCCCTGGTCTGTTAAGTGTTCTAAAAAGTTCTGAAAACAAGGCACAAACCCTGGGGATGATAGAGCCAAGGGGACACAGGAGCCGGGGACATAGATGCCAGGTGCAGACCCAAGTGAAGCTGTGGAGACACCTGTGCTGTGACTCGGGCAACAGCTACCTGCCCAGGGAGCGCAGCGGGTGTGCGGGATTAGGGTGAGCACCGCAGACCAGGCGTTGCTTCCTAAAGTGGGAATAGGGACCCAAGGGGCTGGGAGAAGTTTGTAGACGGCCAGCCCAGGCCTTCAGCCTCAGGGCACAGGCCACTAGCTGCCAGAGAGCCCCTCGGCCATGAGCCTCAGGACAGACAACACTGGTGGGAGGTCACCAGAGCAACCCCACAAAAATCAAAGAAACTGGATAATCAGAATAATTTTCTGATTATTATTCGAAGATCTTTTTGGTCTGTTATGTACTTCAGGAGCTTCAGGAGAAAAAGCAAAGATATAGTTTTCTAAAGGTGTCATTCCTTTGAGCAAAAAGTCCCATATTTTGAACAGATGTTGGCATTACAATAATACACTGTTTTGAGTGTGAGGTGTCTCTGTAAGCCTCACTATCAGACATAGGCGTGGCACAGAGCAGGCTCTTTATTTATTTATTTGTTTGTTTAAGATTTTACTTATTTATTTGACAGAGAGAGCTCACAAGCAGAGGGAGCAGGAGAGAAAGAAGCAGGCTCCCCACTGAGAAGGGCCCTGGGATCGTGACCTATTCCGAAAGCAGACATTTAACCGACTGAGCCACCCAGCCTCCCCAAGAGCAGGCTCTTTCTAGAAATCACCCGAGTGTTTGCTGTGAGCCTGGGACAGGTTTGACTGGAAGCACTCTCGTATCCCATTTTACGGATAAGGGACTAAGGTGTCAGAAGGCCCAGTTCTCACAGCTACTCCAAGATGGATGCAGTATTTAACCCCAGGCAGCCTGGCCCCTGACCCTTGCTTAACCTCAGGGCTGTATTTGATGCTCCTTGGCCTTCTCTTTGGGCAGGACTAGCATGGAAGGGCAGGCTGGCAGGAGGGCGCGTGGGGCCTAACCATGTAGCCTATCAATACCAACTGTGTGCCCTTGCTGGTGAGAATGTTTTTACCAGGACTTGAACCTGTTTTTTGCCTGTTTTGTCTCTGAAGAAGTAGAGTCTTTGAAAGAACGAGGGACAGAGTCAGGAAAACCCGGGGGATGAAGCTTGGGCAGCCCTCTCCCCTTCTCTGGGTTTCATCTCTCCCACCAAATACACAGGTAGATGAGATGGCTTTGCATCTCCTCTCACATTCTCTTATTTCCAGATGATTCTCACATGTCATCTGAATTCTATCCACAGAGGAGAAGCTTATTTAAGCTTCAGGTTAAATAATTCAGCAGCTGCCACATGGTTGGCCCTCAATAAATGTCCCAGAGTAATTTAAGGGATGCCTTAGGCATCTGGACTTTCTCATCATATCTGTGTCTATCCCCGTAATTTCCTAACACTTGATGAGCTGTGTGAGCTGTTGTAAAGCCTGTGGTTTATGAAAAAGATTTCAGGGCTCAAATCCCAAGCAGGGGGCATGAAATCCCTGAGAGGAAGAATCTAGAATGTCACTGAAGCTGACAAAGAGATGGCATAAAATAAAACAGGACCCATCTCTGTCATGAATATGGATGTGAAAATTCTAGACAAAATGCCAGCAAATTGAATTCAACGGTATATTAAAAGAATAATTTGCCACAACCAAGTAGGGTTACCCAAAGAATGCAAAGTTATTTTAATATTAGTAAATATGTTTATAGAACACATCAGTGGGTCAAATAAGTGAAACCATATGATTATCTCACTAGGAGCAGGAAGATCATTTATGAAAAGTCAGCATCAGTTCCTAAAGGGGATATTCTCTATAATACCAGGAGTGGATGCGGCAAGTGGACATTTGTCAGTGGGGTGGTTTTAGTGAGATAGCACTTCACATCTGAACCCTCTCCCTGTGTTTGGGGAAATTCCTCACTGTCTGAGTTCTGATGAGAGACAGAGCTACCTCCAACTATAGAAATGGAAAAAATCCCAGATGCTGGCTGTTCTGGGTGCCAGCCCCACCCCTGAAACAGCAGAGAGGCACTTGGCCTACGCTCAGATGGTGGAGCAAAGTAAACAGGCAGCAGAGAACTTTTTTTCTTTTTTAATTCAGCTTTATTGAACGCAGAGAATTTCTTATGGGGTTCCAGTAAGAGCAGCAACATCGGTTTGCAGGGATGGCGGGGACAGCAGCCCAGTAGCTGCATCTGGGCTCAGAGACCAGCACTGCTGGTGTCTCAAACTGGGGCATCCCACATCCAAGATGGTGGCGGCCTGTCCTCTCTTGTGTGTCGTCTGGGCCGTGGCGCCAGCTGCCTAGGCTCCCTCTGTTCTTGACCCTCTGGTGATTCTCTGAGCTATCCAGGATCCTGTTGAAATTTCTTCTCCACTTAAATCACCCAGTGTCGGTTTCTGTTATGGGCAGCTAAGGAAGCTTAATGACACAGAAGGCTATTTCCTTAACATAACAGAGAATATGTCTCTTCTTTTCAAACTTATTGCCAAAATAATGCATAATGGCATCCCTTTTAAACAAAGAGTAAAACAGGGTGCCTGGGTGGCTCAGTCAGTTAAGCGTCAGTCCGACTCTTGATTTCGGCTCAGGTCATGATCTCAGGGTCTTGAGATAAGCCCTCATGTAGGATTCCTCATTCAGCTGGGATTCTGCTACTTCTCCCTCTGTCCAGCACCCCCTCACCCCACACTTGAGTACTCTCTCTAAAATAAATAAATAAATAGATCTTTAAAAAAAAAAAGAAGAATAAAATGAAGATTATAACTTATCGACTATCATTTTTTTGCCTATATATCCATGTCTTTTTTTAAAAGTCATATTTGTTGAGGTGCAATTTGCGTATACTAAAATTTACGCCTTTCAAATGTACAATTTGACAAGTTTTAGCAAATCTACATTTATTTAAGTGCCACCACATTCATTATATAAGCTATTTCCATCATGCCACATAGTTCCCTTAGGCAACCTTGGAGCTAATTCTCTTTCTAACCCCAACCCTGGCAACCATTCTTCTGATTTTTCCCTGTAGCTTGGTCTCTTCTAGAATGTCCTATAATAAAATCACATGGCAGCCTTTGGTGGCCTGCTTCTTTCCCTTAGCCTCCTGCTTTTGTGATCCATCCATATGGCTGCATGAGCAGTATCCATTGTATATATGGGCCAGAATTTGTTTATCAATTCGATGTACATTGGTCGATGTACATCGGGTTGTTCTCAGTTTCAGACCATCATGCATAAAGCTTCTCTGAACACTTACATAATAGTTTTTGTAGAAACACGTCTACTTTTATGGGTAAATACCTAAGAGTAGGGGCTCAGTGGGTTAAGCCTCTGCCTTTGGCTCAGGTCATGATCTCAGGGTCCTGGGATTGAGCCCTGCAGGCTCCCTGCTCAGCGGGGGGCCGGCTCCTCCGCCTTCCGCCCCACCTGCCTCTCTGCCTACTTGTGATCTGTGTCTATCAAATATATAAATAAAATCTTTAAATATCTAAGAATAGGAATGCTGGGTCATATTAAGTAAATATTTAATTTCAGAGAAATTACCAAGCTGTTTTCCAAAGTGCTATACTCTTTGGCATTCCCACCAGACCTCATGAGAATTAAATTTGCTTTATATCCTGTCTGCACCAGCACTTGACATTATCAGTCTTTTCATCTTAGCTGACTAGTAGATGTAGTATCTTTATTTGGTTTTAATTTTTATTTCTCTAATAACTGGTAATGTTGAGCATCTTTTCATGTGCCACCAAAATATCTTATCTATCTATTTGCCACCAAAATATCTTTTGGATACAGTGTCTGTTCAGACTGTACATCTAGTTATTTTTTATGTAGCTGTTTCTCTTACTTCTGTTGAGTTAGGAGGGTTCTTTGTATATTCTGAATACAAGTTCTCTATCATATTTGTGTTTTGCAAATATCTTCTCCCAGTCTGTGACTTGTCTTCTCATTTTCTGAAGAGTGGCTCACAGGCAGCGTAAGCGTAAGTTTTGATTTTGATAAAGTCTAATTTAGCAATTTTTCTTTTATGATTCATTCTTTTTGTGTGTCCTAAAAAAACATTGCCCAACCTAAAGGCACAAAGATTATATTTCCTATGCTTTCTTCTAAAGGATTTATAGTTTTAGCTCTTACATTCAAGCCTGTGATTCATATTGAGTTAGCTTTCATAGAGATGAGTGAGGAAAGGGTCAATGTTCATTTTTTGCATATGAATGCAAACATTTCCCAGAATACTATTATCATGTAACATTGTCCTAGAAGTTCTGGTGGCATAATAAGACACCAAACATCAGTATGAGGTAAAATTATTGGAAAGGAGGAGAAAAACGTCATTATTTACAGTCAGTATGATTTCATACCCCAAAAAACTCAAGAGAATCTATTGAAAACACATAGAATTAATAAGGAGAATTCAATAAAATAATTCACTGCAGAATAAACATGCAAAAAATCAATAACTTTTCTATATAACAACAGTAATCATTTAAGGGTTATAATAGAAAAACAAAGAATCCTGTGCATAATAGCAACAAAAGACATAAATGTCTGCAAATAATCATCACAAAGAAAGTGCAGGGCCTACAGAATGAAACTCAGAAAGCTTTATTGAGGGCATGGAAAAAGAGAACTAAATATAGATGTGTCAATCTCTTAGATGGAAAAACTCAATAGTATAAAGATGTTCATTTTTCCAAAGGATTTTATAATATTGGACGGTTTGGGGGAACAGGGCAAAATGATTCTAAAATTTATCTGGAAGTGTGAACGGGAGTAGGGGCTGGAAAAAAATCTGTTGAAGAGTAAAGAGTGGGACCTACCCTACAAGATATGAGGATATTTTATAAAGATACCACATGTAAAAGATTGCATTGAGGGCTCCAGATCAAATAAGTGATAGAGCATGTGCTAGAATAGGATAAATGAGTCTAAACAGAACCTGACAGGTATTAAAACTTTATGGATAATAACATTGCAAATCAGCTGGGATCACAGTATCTAGCAAGAATGGAAGAAAAGGGACGAGTTAAGAGGCTGTCGTAATAGATCAAGAGAAATGTGAGGGCAGAGAAGTTTGCTGGGTTGCTAAGCCAGAGCTGCTCCCTAGTCCTCAGGCAAGCCAGAACACCCTCTGGGCAACAGGCCATTACAGGCTGGTGGACTGGTGTGCAGAGGCAGTTAGCCTCTTCCAGCGCCCTCTAGTGACAAAGCTTAACATGTCGTCTGGCAAAGGCAATAGATGGGAAAGGCTCTTACTACTTCTACAGGATCAGGCAACAAAAAGTGAGTTTTGACAAAGAGATAATATATTGATAACCAACAGGATGGAAATGTCAAACCACATTTATTTTTTCTTTTAAAATAATTTTAATTTGAAGGTTTTTTTGTTGTTGTTAACATATATAATGTATTATTTGCCCCAGTGGCAAAGGTCTGTGAATCATCAGGCTTGCACATTTTATAACACTCACCATAGTACATACCCTCCCCAATGTCCATAACCCAGCCACCCTATCCCCCCCCAACCTCCTAGCACCCCTTAGTTTGTTTTGTGAGATTAAGAGTCTCTTACGGTTTGTCTCCCTCCCGATCCCATTTTGTTTCATTTTTCCCTCCCTAGCCTTCATAGCCCACCACCCTGCCTCTCAGATTCCTCATATCAGAGAGACCATATGATAATTGTCTTTCTCTTATTGGCTTATTTAGCTTAGCATAATACCCTTTAGTTCCACCCACATTGTTGCAAGATTTTGGTTTTTGGTGGCTGCATAGTATTCCATTGTTTATATATCCCACATCTTCTTTATCTATTTGTCTGTTGATGGACATCTAGGTTCTTTCCATAGTTTGGCTATTGTGGACATTGCTGCTATAAACATTTGGGTGCACGTGCCCCTTCAGATCACTGCCTTTGTGTCTTTAGGGTAAGTACCCAGTAGTGTGATTGCTGGGTCATAGGGTAGTCCTATTTTCAACTTTTTGAGAAACCTCCATGCTGTTTTCCAGAGTGGCTGCACCAGCTTGCATTCCCACCAACAGCATAAGAAGGTTCCCCTTTCTCTGCATCCACACCAACATCTGTCATTTCCTGACTGGTTAATTTTAGCCATTCTGGCTGGTGTGAGGTGGTATCTCACTGTGGTTTTGATTTGTATTTCCCTGATGCCGAGTGATATGGAGCACTTTTTCATGTGTCTGTTGGCCATCTGGATGTCTTCTTTGCAGAAATGTCTGTTCATGTCTTCTGCCCATTTCTTGATTGGAGTATTTGTTCTTTGGGTATTGAGTTTGATAAGTGCTTTATAGATTTTGGATACTAGCCCTTTATCTGATATGTCATTTGCAGATATCTTCTCCCATTCTCTCAGTTGTCTTTTGGTTTTGTTGATTGTTCCCTTTGCTGTACGAAAGATTTTGATGTTGATGAAATCCCAATAGTTCATTTTTGCCCTTGCTTCCCTTGCCTTTGGCACTGTTTCTAGGAAGAAGTTGCTGAGGTTGAGGTCAAAGAGGTTGCTGCCTGTGTTCTCCTCAAGGATTTTGATGGATTCCTTTCTCACATTGAGGTCTTTCCTCCATTTTGAGTATATTTTTGTGGTGTAAGAAAGTGGTCTAGTTTCATTCTTTTGCATGTGGCTGTCCAATTTTTCCAGCACCATTTGTTTAAGAGACTTTTTTCCATTGGACATTCTTTCCTGCTTTGTCATATAATAGATGACCATAGAGTTGAGGGTCCATTTCTGGGCTTTCTATTCTTCTCCATTGATCTGTATGTCTGTTTTTGTGCCAGTACCATACTGTCTTGATTACTACAGCTTTCTGATAGAGGTTGAAGTCTAGATTTGTGATGCCACTAGCTTTGATTTTCTTTTTCAACATTCCTCTGGCTATTCAGGGTCTTTTCTGGTCCCATATGAATTTTAGGATTATTTGTTCCGTTTCCTTGAAAAAAGTTGATGGTATTTTGACAAACCACAGTTTTCAAATACAGTTAGGGTCTCAGCCCTGGACACAGTTGCCAACATCACAATGGACAAAAGAAATTATCTAACCAAGTCTAATATCAATGAGGAGAGTGGGAAGAGAGGGGGAGGGAGAGAATATTTAATAATAAAAATAACACCAATAATCCAAACAATCACAGTGGAAGGACTAGTAGGATGCCCTGATGGATTGAAAGGGAAGGGAAAGAAATGGGATGGTTTTTAGAGTTTCAGAGATAGGAGCAGTAGGTGGCTGCTGATGCTACTTACTAATTTAGGAAGGACTGGAAGATGAAAAGATTTGTAGGGTAAAATCAAGAGTTTTGTTTGAGATTTGTTAAATATTGATATCTAAGAGGAGATGTCAAAAGGGACTCTAGAGCACAAGAGCAGGATCAATTCGAGAGATATATGCATGGTAATCCCCAGCTTCTAGAAGGTGCTTTCTGCTGTGCTTCTGCTCAAGATCACCTAGGGAAAGAGTATAGCTGAAGCAGAGGAACTCTTCAGGAATGGAGCCCTGGAATGGAGCCCAGGAATAGCCCTACCTATTTTTTAATAGGTAGGGAGAAGGATTCTGTAGGGGAACCGCAAAGGTGTTGCCGGCACTGGGAAAGAAAAGTGGGAGGGTACGGTGTCACAGGAGCCAAGAGACAAAGGTGTTTGAACAAGGGAGGAGTGCCAGATGTTACCAGGGATTTGAATGAGATGGAGATTGTCAGAGACTTTGACATGAGCTGTGTAGGGGATCAACTCTATGAAGGAGCACTGTGCTAGGTGCTGGAGATAAAAAGATAAACAAGATACATTTCTTACCCTTTAGGAAACCATAGCCTGGTGGGAAAGGCAGACATGCAAATAAATCATTGCCATACAGTGTGATAAATCTTAGAACAACATTTTCTTATATGTGGTCCACTGAACGCTATTTGAGGGAGATGTTAATCAAGCACTCTAAAACCAGAATGTTCCAAGACCAATAAGCCTGGGCAACCCTGCAGACCCAACACCACCTTAGGCTACAGCGCCAACTGCTGACCTCTTAGCGCTGTGTTCAGAGCTTAGGATACCAATGTACTGTCCCTCAGGGTCCTCTCTATACACCCAGGTCTTGTCTGGTGCCCCATGAATTACGGAAAAGCAATGTCAGCTCCACAGTAGAAACAGCCACCAGGGGCAGGGAGACCGACCGAGGAGGAGTGGCTTCTAGAAGGCTGATCTGAGAGCAGAGTTGCTCCCCAAGGGAAGGACAAAGCAGGGGTTCCCACACTGTACCCTGGGTCCTGTGGCTGAGCAGCAAGGGGATGGGAACAACTGTCTCAGGAAGCCCAGTGGCCTTGTCCCATAGGTCTTGGGGCCTGAGACCTCCCCGCTGAGCCTGTGGAACTGCAAACTTGGAGCAACCACTCACGTGGTACAGCTGAGTCCAGAGGTCTGGCTTCTGATTAATTTGACAATTTCCCTACAGGTATAAAAATTAGAGAAAATTAAATCACCAGCCAGCTCCTCAGCATTTTCCCCTGACGACTGAAGCCTGTGGAGACAGCATTACTTGGCTGCACATCACGCATGCCACTGAGCAAAAATCAGCTCATTACCCCCATGGTTCTGGAGTGCCCAGGTGCTTTCTGAGGCAGCCTCTCGGATAGGTCGGGAGAGAGGCAGTGGGACTCTCAACCCCACGAGCTGGTGAGGAGCAAGAGGAGACCCTGACCTGACAGAGCAGGGACATGACCCAGAGGAGCCTGCGGGGGCCTGGAAGGTACAGGTCATGATGTGCAGAGGAGGTGGCAAGCTTGGGCATATGGTGGGAGCAGGTGCCAGTCCCTGGTGGGTGTGGTACCAGGAGCCCAGACAGCAGAAGGCACCCAGTCACATGGTTCTGGGGGATGGCTTACACGCAGCCTGGCCCCAAGAGTAAAGCAAGTAACAGCCAAACCTGGGAGAGAGTTGGGCAGGGAGAATTCAGGGTATGGACATGGAGTTCAGCACAGGGAAACTGAGGAAGAAATCAAGACCTATGGACTGAGTAATATGATAAAGGTAGGAATATGAGAGGATCGTTTGTTGTTGGTTTCTGAGCAACTCAACCCTAAGAACATTGTCTAGTAACGCCTTGTCCTGATGAGGGTGGGAGAACCTAGGTCTGCCCTTACAGCCTCACTGGTTCCAGCTGTGCAGAGTGAGGACACCAGGGCATAGGAGCTAAAGGATCTTGGATATAAGGAGACCACAGGGGCAAGATCCCACCTCCTTGTTGCTCTTCTTGAATTTTCAACAACCCACCACACACCAAACACAGAGTCTTTGGCTTAAAGGATTGTGTAAGTCACCTTTTTGAGAAGTCAAGCAAAAGCATCTTCTATTTGGAGCTGTTTTTGTTGCAAAGAATCAAATACCACTCTGCCTTAAGAACGGTGCAATGGTGCATGGGGACTTTAGACTAAAGGACAGGATAGGAAGCACAGCCAGACCCCACAGGGCCCAGACCTGAGGACATCTCAGTCTCTCTCAGGCCACATGGTCTCTCTCTAATTCTGTTTGCATCAGATTCTTACCCTGATCGACTCTCTTCTTCTGCTTACACATACTGTGCCTGCCCCGCCTCCATGGACATCAATCAGCCATCAATCCTGATTCTAGATCATCTTTGGTTTTAAGCAGCCCTCCATCACTGGCTCCAGTTCCTGTGCAATCTCATCCAAATTCTCTGGGAGTCAATGAGTCACTGGCTGGTAGTGATAAGTCAGTGAGTTGTTACTCAATAGGTCACCAACCAGGAAACAGATCAGCTATTCCCCAACTATTGCCAATGAGGGTGGAGTAACATGATACTTGCATCATCCCTTCCAGGGTCTGTGGGCAGGGTAGATACTGAATCTCAAATGTGCAGAATTATCCAGGTATCTGCATTACCAGAAATGCAGATTTGTTGAAAGACTAGACAGCAAACCAGGCATGGTCACTGAATAATGGCCCTGCAAAGATGTCCATATCCCAATCCCCAGGGCCTGCAAATGCTATCTTTTATAGCAAAAGGGACTCTGTGGATGTGATTAAATTAAGAATCTCGAGGGGCACCTGGGTGGCTCAGTGGGTTAAGCCTCTGCCTTCACCTCAGGTCATGATCCCAGGGACCTGGGATCGAGTCCCGCATTGGGCTCTCTGCTCAGCAGGGAGCCTGCTTCTACTCATCTCTCTCTCTCTGTCTGTCTCTCTGCCTATTTGTGATCTCTC
>NC_081557.1:39908857-39909268 GCF_022355385.1 Mustela nigripes
CTCTGCCTATTTGTGATCTCTCTCTCTGTCAAATAAATAAATAAAATCTTAAAAAAAAAATTAAGAATCTCGAGGGGCACCTGGGTGGCTCAGTGGGTTAAGCCTCTGCCTTCACCTCAGGTCATGATCCCAGGGTCCTGGGATCGAGCCCCGCATCAGGTTCTCTGCTCAGCGGGGAGCCTGCTTCCCTCTCTCTCTGCCTACCTCTCTGCCTACTTGTGATCTCTCTCTCTGTCAAATAAATAAATAAAAATCTTTAAAAAATAAATAAATAAGAAATTTTAAAAGAATCTTGAGATGGGAAGATTGTGCTGGGTTGTCCAGGTGAGCCCAATGACATCTCAAGAGTCCTTATAAAAGGGAGGCAGAGTGATAATTTGACTTCTTCTTTGCCGATTTGGATGCCTTTAA
>NC_081557.1:39909668-40018572 GCF_022355385.1 Mustela nigripes
AAAAAAAAAAAAAGGGAGGCAGGAGCGTCAAAGACACAGTAGGAGGCAATGTGATGACAGAAACAAGAGATCAGAGTGATTCCAGGAAGGGCCACAAGCTCAGGAGTGCAGGCAGCCTCAAGCTAAAAAACAAAAGGTAGAAAAATAAATTATCTCCTCAAGCCTTTAGTAAAAATACATCCCCCTTGACGTTTTGATTTTAGACTTATAACTTCCAGAACTGTAAGAGAATACATTTGTGTTGTTTTAAGTGACTAAATTTGTGCTCATTAGTTACAGCAGCGCCAGGAAATTTAAAGACGCAGGAAGCATGGGGTGTTGTCATCCTAACTCTGCATGTACTCTGGAACCAAGTCTTCTTGTAGAGAACCCGAACTGCGGCTCGGTACCATTCAGGCTGTAACCTGAATTCAAGCAAACCCCACTCCCTTGTGTATATCTTGCGTTTACTCGTCGCAAAAGCGGAGGTTTGATTGAGTTGGTTCATCACTCTCCCATAGGCAATATTCCTGCTGAACAGAGAGTCGTGCTAATGCACCACGACTGGGGGGTGGGTTTCAGGTCAGGTCACCCACTTTGGTGGGGGGCATGGCTTCCCTCTTGTCCAGTCAGCTGTGTCCAGGGCAGCGAGACTGCTGTCAATCAGCTCCAAGTCAGGGAAATTTTACCGAGGAAAGAATGAGCCTGGGCTACGTGGTGAGAGTCACCTGAGGACATCTCCCACAGCCAGCAGGCTTTCACAGGGACACGTTTAGAAAGCAATCTTGAGGTTTTAAGAGAAGAAAGGCCTTTTCTGACCTCCCTATACCAACTTCAATGCTGCAGCTTGAATTGTCAGAACTTCAGAGCTGCCCACCCGGGGTTCCTTTCTTTGGGGTCCTTTGATCCCAGCCCACTGTCTCCTAATGCCAGCTCTGAAGGCAGTCCTCCTCCACAGGTCAAAGGCCACCATCCCTCCTGCATCTCCCACCTTGCCCTCAGTCCTGCAGATTGGTCTGAAGGAAGGCACAGGCTCACTGCTTGCCCCGAGCAGTATTTTTAGGAGTTAAAAGAAAAGAAAAGGGAAAAAAAATCAGCTGAAGCCAATTTCAGGTTCTAGGCATGAAAAGAGAGGCAGTACTTGAACTTCTGGAAATCAGGATGGCTTAAGAAGTCAACGACATTTGAATTACTGCCTTTGGGACTGGAAGAAACCCAAACAATTAGAGGTGTAAAGGCACAGGATTCACGGCTTGATAGGTGTTGATATATCCCTCAAACCAGGTCTCCAGGTCCACAGGAGCCTGACCTCATTTAAAATTGCTGGAAAAATGCACATAATAAGCTCAGTTTGAGGGCTCTTTGACAACTCAGTTTGAATCAGCCTCTTTCCTATAGGGTTTATTTTATTTATTACTATTATTTTTTAGTTATTTATGTTTTCCTGTTATAATATGCTACCTTTAAAAACAAAACAAAACAAAACAAAACAATAGAGCATCTCAGACAAGACTGTCCAGAAAAAAACTGGTGACTTTCTATGGTTTGTTAAAAGGTAAGAAATTTTCTATTTTACTCATTATTTAATCTTTTTTTGTACTTTCAATGACTTGTCTCAAAATTGTTCCATCAGCTTTCTTAACCTGAGCCCTCAATTAGGTTTCCCAATCACTACCATTAAGTGAAAACCTTTAAAGCATTCTAATTTAAATTGTATTTGAAAGGACCCTACATATCTCTTATGATTCCTTTAATAAAGATTAAATAACCAAAACATATATATGTTTTTAAATGCACATTTATATAATAGATATATCTACCTGAGAAGGCAAAGTTTATGTGCCATGTCCTACCTTTTCTGTCACTAAAAAAAAAAAAAAAAGATAATGTGTTTTCTAACTTCAGAATGTGCAGCTCCTGACAGGGGGTCCCTTGGGGCTGGGTCATGGCCAATTTTATCTCATTCCCACCTTGCTGCCTGGGCCATGGCCTCCCTCCTGGAGGGTCTGACCTCCTCATAATACCCAAGGTCCATTAGGAAAATCCTAGGAGAGTGTGGGGAGAGCAGTGAAAGTCCACAGGAGGTTGGGCAGGAAGAGGGCCTCAGCACACAGGACTATGGCAGAGACAGCACTGGGCTCCCTGGGTACCTCTATTACCCCCATCTCTGTGGAGATTAGTTTTCTGCCCCCTTGTCTAGACATAGCCCCAGGCCTATACTCTTGCCAGCAGCATTTTAGAGGCAAGGTAGATAACACTCAGGCTGCCCCAAGGTCTGGAAGCCTTGTGCTCTGTGGCCAGCCCATGAGGGATAACCAGGTATGGTTTGGAAAGCCCAGTGTCTCCACTTCACATCAGGCTCTGATGTCCCAGCGGAGGCTGCTCTATGATGTCAGCATGTCCAGGTTAGGAATGGGGTACCATGTGAACATGCCAGCAGCTGATCTGGTTTCCCAGGTCTTTGTGAGGCCTGGATCAGTCATGCCCACAGAGATGGGCCCGGAGAACTGGGCACCATTCCCAGGTCACCACCTCCCAGAGGCTTTGCTGGGACCCCAAATTACCTGTTTGAAGGAGCTGTCAGGAAACTCTGTCAAGGGCTTAGCTGATAACTTGGAGTAAATAGCTAATCACAGCTTTGTTCTAAGATTTTATTCTTAGGTAATCTCTACACCCAATGTGGGGCTCGATCTGACTTCACAACCCTGAGATCAGGAGTTGCCTGTCCACAGGACTAAGCCAGCCTGACACCCCAGTGATCACAGTTTAAATTGTGCCCACTTGCCTGCCTCCCCAAGTATATGTGCTTCAAGAATCACACGGATGGAATTCTAATGGTGGAAGGTAAGCCATATAAGAGGGGCCACAGGCCCGAGAGCCCTGCCAGTTTGCCCTTAAACAAGAAGCCACCTGGCCCTGCCCTAGTCCTCCTACGGACACCTGGAGCCAGGGACAGGTGGTTCAGGGTCTGACTGGAGGACTCGTCACCTTTAGGCACCTTATAACAGAGGACTACAGGAGCTCTGGGGTCAGCTGGGGTCTCAGGGCCCTGGGCTACCTCCACAATTACAGCAGTCCTAGAGCTGTGTGTGCTATTTTTAAAATGCTAACACTCCTCCTGGAATCTGCACAGGCTTTTCTCAGCAACCTCCTCTCCAACTAAATGAAGCTACAAGCTTCAATTTATATCAACTCAATATTTATACCAACTATGATGATCTCTTATGGATCAGAAGCTCTGATTGGCAGACACATATGGTTTTGATGAATAAAGCTGTGAAAACAAATTTATTATTATCTGCAAGGGAAGAGTATAGCATAGATAAGACTTTTCAAAGCGTGGAGTCCGAAGGGGAAAATGATGCGAAAGGCATCCTTGGTGTTGAAGGTCAGGAGCACTGAAATAAGAATGCCAAGGGTGGGGCAGGAGCTCAGGCAAGGCTGTTGGATTGGATTCCGTCTGTTAAAGTGAAAAGCAAGGCATCATAATAGAAATAGTGTAGGATACAGAAGACAACTCCAGGTCATTGTCTTGCTATGTGGACTTGGGCAAGTCCTTTCCTTTGTTGGGTCTGTTTGCACACCTGGGTAATGATGAGGTTAGATGCCCCTGATTCCCCCTTCCAGGGGCAAGGCCCAGCTAGGAGAAAGGGGGATTTGGGGATATGATGGCACTTCAGGGCTGTGTGACCTTGAGCAAACTACTATACCTCTCTGTGTCTCAAGTTCCCATTAACACCAGTACCTACTTCTCAATATTTTATTAAGTCTAGAATTATTGCAACTACTGATTTTACTGCTGCTTCTGACCTCTTTGGAACTCTGGCACCTGGGTTAGATTTAGGGTTGTGGCACAGTTAGCTCTGGGATTCCTTGCTGAGCCCCAAGACTAATTGCTTACCAGCATCCTCTGTCTGCCTCCAGCCCTCACGCCTCTGCCTTTTCTCAAGGCTGCTTCCACTTTGCTATCAGCTCTCCCATCTCAGCCTCTTTTCACTCCTTGCTTCTCAGCCTGACTGCCACTGAAGCCCGACATGAGTCCTAGCGGAAGAAATCAGTGACCCCTAAGCAGAGGGGGCTCAGCCTTGCAGTGAATGGCTGGGCTGATCCATCCCCACAGAAGCAAACATACCCAGCCGTCTGAGCTATGCCAAAGGCAATGTTTCAGCAGTACTAGAGTACTGCTAATTTTCTGAATACAGTACTAGAGTACTGCTGAGTTTTCTGAATACAAGATAAAGGAAGAATTCAAGCATCCTGTAGTAAAACACATGCTTAAGGCAGAATTTAGCTACTACAGTTTCTTGGAGTTAGGTGGAGGGAAGCACTGCCCTGTCTCTGTTTAAAGAAATGGAAACCATAAAGGGATTCCCAGGGGGGAAAAAAAAGAGAAATCTTCAAATGAGAAAGTGAAATTACTATATTAAGAGCTTCTGTTAAGCTGAATCTCTTGCTTAAAGGCTGAAAGGATTGTGGGGCGGGGCTCTGGTTGAGGGTGGGGAGGGGGTAGAGTGAAAAATGACTCAGGGTGTGGCTCACAGTGCCTTTGGAGAGGGGACAGGTGTAGGGACGTGGGTGGCCATACCCTTGTGTAGCTTCCACCCCCATCTCTTGAGGGTCTTGCTAACGAATGGTGATGGGTCATCACTTCTGATGTTAGGTTACAGCAAGACTCTGGCTTCTGTCTCCTTCCTTCTCTGTTGCTCTCTTTCTTGCTCACTCTGCAGGAAGCCAGCTGCCCTGTGCTGGGCTGTCCTATGAGAGGCCCTTGCAGCAAGGGAGTGAGGGTGGCTTCTGGCCAAGAGCCACGGATAACCCTCAGTCCATGTGCTTATAGGGAACTGAATCCTACCAACAGCCTGGGAGTGGGCTTGGAAGCCAGTCCTGCCGCCCCACTCCAGTAAAGCCTCAGGCGAGCCTGTGTCCCTGGCTGACAAGGGGGTTTGGGGGGAGGAAAAGAGCCTTGAGTTACTGCTTTACACCTTTATCATGAATCTTAAATTCACTCTGTGAGGTAGATGCTGGCCCCTCCATTGTGTAGAGGAGGAAACCGAGAGTCCAAAAGGTTAAACTGTGCCAAGTGTCACGTGACAAATGAATAGAAAAATGGGGATTTTGAACCCAGGGCTGACTAGTGCCAAAGCACACACTCCGGGCATTGCAGAAGTAGGCTATGTTTATTTTCTGTGTTTCCAAGAGAACTTAGAAATACAAATGGACAGTTGTCTAACTGTCCCACCAGTAAGCACATGGAGACAGCAAGAGCTTTAGGAGTAGTATGCCAAGGCCAAGCCTTCCTTGGTTGGGAATCGTACCCCACACTAGTGTGAGAAGCTATGTGCCCTTGGGGCAGAATTCTCCATGTGCAAAGTAGCCTTGTTTCTTTAATTTCTTTAAAAATTTAACAAAAACTGCCAAGTCTAATGCCACTATGGGCTGAGTGCCACTTCTAAGAACTGTATATGTATGTGTTAATTCATTTAACCCTCTAAAGAAGATACTATTACAGTCATCCAATTTACAGATGGGGAAACTGAGGCAAGGAGCAGTTACATAATTTATTCCCAGTCATTCAGCTCTAAGGGATAGCTAGAATTTAAAACCCAGTCTAGCTCCAGAGTTTCATGAGGGTCAACAGAAGTCTCTTTGGGTCCACGGCTGTCACATTGCCTGAGCTCCCAACATGGCTTTGGGCTTGGCTGACCTGGGATCTAAGCCCCCAGTTTCTGATTTCAAACAGCTACCAAGACTGTCACCCCTGACTTTCCCCCACTCAATTCTTATCTTCCAGTTCCCAGTAAGCTCCTCCTGCCCTAATTCCATCTACCCTGTTTCCTGAACTGCCCACATCTTTACCCTGGGCTATGCCTGCTTCCTGCCCAGCTCCCAACTCACCACCTGCCAATCTGAGGCTCGCCCACTGCCACACTACCCCGAGGACAAGATCAGCCCCAGCAACAAGGCCTATGTCCTGGCAAAAGCATGTCACTCAACAAGCCAGGGGCAAGCTTGTTAAAATTGAAAATGATCACAATTCAGGGGATATTATCTGAAGACAGCCTATTTCCAGGAAAGGAAAATGGCAATAGAGAGGCAGGAAGAGCATTACTGTGTGGATAAAAAGATGACATATGCAAATGAACCCACAGAGCCAAGAATCTAGATTAAAGTTACAGACAAATATGGCAGGCAAGATAATAGAAGCTGTCATAGACCTCCAGGGCACGATGAAAAAGCAAATCTGCCCGTGTTTATGCAGATAACAGAGGCCATTAAAGAGGCCATAACATTGATCATATAGGATCTCAATAGCCTGGCAATGGGCTAGAACAAGAATTGTCGGTTGCTGTGGAGGAGGGGCCGTTGAGCCAGTAGGGATCCCAGGCTCTTCTCTGGGAGACTTTGTTGAGCAATCAGAAAGATCATGGGCTATTTGGGGAGGCCATCCGAAAAGCTAAAAGCAATGAGGGATGAAGAGATGAGGCTAAAATGCTAAAAGCAGCATTTTCAAATAAGTCTCATTTCAGTTTAGTCTTCCCATCTGTGATGATTTTAAAAATATAGTTCCTAAATTGCCTGTAGCATCTGGGGAGCAGGGTCTATGGGCAGACACCTGCTCACCAGTGAGAATTTGGAATGGCATTTCCGGATGAGGTCTTCCTGGTTTAGAGATTAATCGGTAAAGGCGGGGGACTCACAGCATCTCAGAAGAGCAGGAGCTGGGAGGTCCTTAAAAATGTCTTAAACTGTCCCTGGCAGGCGAGTGACACACTCAGGGTCACGCATATGGTGTGACCCTGAGTCTGAACTCTGAACTCTGAACTCTTAAGTCCCTGCTCAGGGCTGAGCCTGCTCTGGTTGGATGAAAGGAAAGTCCTTGACTGTCTCCTCAAAGGAAGTGAAGAGTAAGAGGGGAAAATGAAGAAAGAGAGACAAATTCAGACATGACGCCTCTTCAGGGAAAAAACGATTCTAATAATGATTGTCTCTAAACTAGGGGAAGATAGAAGAACAAAGATTGTCCTGACACGATTATGTAAAGGCAAGACTAGAAAAGAAGACGCAGTTGCTTGCCACAGAAGTCAGCCATCCGGGTGACATCTGTCCCACCCAGTGGTCCTGCTTTGGAGGACCCATGAAAGTCAGCAGCAAACACTGTTCCTGTTGCAGGTGAATGTTCTGGAGCCTCTTCACCTCCACTGTGCCCACTGTGCCTGCCCTTGCCTCCCCAGCGCCCAGATTTCTACCTCTACTGCCTGGTTTTAACATTTCCTCTGGCCCCTTCAGATAGTCACTCCTATCCCTCTTCTTGGACCTCGGCTTTCTGCTTGATTCTGAGTTCTACCCACTGTCTTCCTGATACAGTCCCTGCTCTGGCTGCTGCCCCTGGAGGCCCACATGCGGACTGGCTCCCAGTCCTCTCAAGTGACACAGAATTGAGACATTTTTGTCTTGAACCCTAAGTTCCCACCTGGGGGGTGAGAGGGTTGGTAATGACGACTCTCCCTATCCCATCCCAGGAATTTGGAGCTGCAGGGCAGAAAAGAAAAACCATAGCCCTGGCAAAGGAAAGGGCATAGCAGCTGGTGCCCAGCGTCCATGCTCGGTGCCACTGGCTGGAGCTCGGGCCCCACCGTGTGTGCCTGTGGCAGAGGACAGAGGGCAGGCAAGGGGAGAAGTTTCCGCAAATGATCCTGGTTTTCTCTTCCAGCTCTCAGGTCATGTGGTTTGCAGGAAAGGAACTGACCTGTATTCATCAGGACATTTTGGTTGCAAATGACAGAAATCCAGCTCAAATTAGCCACACTTGGAGTGTTTATTGGATTTTACTTAACAAGCCCAGGGTGAAATTGACTTAGGCTTGGCCAGAACCCGGTTCAAATAGAGTCATCAAGGCTCTGCCTCTCTTTCTCTTTCTTTCACCTGGGCTTCCATCTAGGTTGTGACTTTATTCTATGAATTGACATTCTCCACTGGGTAGGACAATAAACTCCTGGCCGACTCAGGTCATTGGCCTCAGAGCTGATTCTCCAAAAGAGAAGACCGTCAGGGGAAACAGATGGGCCCTGAACACCGTGCACCCACCGAGGGACAGACCACACTGCCAGAGATGAAACACCTCAAATCATGATGGTGGCGTTGGGTTGGGGAAAGTTTCCATGACTCACTGCTCCAACCGGGCCACCTTGAGTCAGGGAAGGACAGTCACCGAAGGAAAGGATATTGGGCAAACAGACAAAAGGATGTCCTCTGTAGGGTCTTCATATCTCCTGTGTCTGGGGACCAGAAAAGTAATAGCTCACCATCTACAGCTGGGCAGCACCCCTCACCCTGCATTACATAGATGGGTAACCACCCTGTCGTAAAGGGCCAACAGCCTCATTGGCTCAGGCTGGTGCAGACACACCAAAAACATGCCCTGCTCAGCATCTGAGAGAAAATAAGCTTAAAAGTGAAATCCTAACTGCCAGAAGGCCTGAGGAGTTTGGCTGGAGAGTGTTTTCCATGACGAAGACCAAACCTGTAGCCACGTTGAACAGGTACACGCACATCTCGGTGTGAAATCTTAGTTGGTAACCCAAGGTAAACAGGTCCACAAAACAATAAACCCTTCTTACGGGCTGTGGGTAGGAAGGGGATCTCAGGTAAAAGGGGTACCTTGGATACCACTGTCTCATTACTCCCTTCGGCTCACACAGGACTGCCTCCCTGAGGCCCCAGCAGGCCCTGGTGTGTCCTAGGCCGATGTCCCCATTCTCCACTGACTGTCAGGTCTCATGGAGTCTCAATCTCCTCACCCCCCTCTCCACAGAGTGTCCGCACTGCAGCCCTGAGGCTTGCTGCATGCCGGAACACCGAGTCCCGGGCAGAAGCAGGCAAAAGGCCCCGTGTGCTGCCACTGCTTCACACACTTGGCTGCACATCTACCATGGGAGACTTCCATGTCCACTCCGTGAGAACAGCTCCTTCAGGGCGGCCGACAGTCTCCCTTGGGGGATGAGGACACCTGTTCAGGGGTTGGGAATGGGCCAGATAGCAAATCAACTCCCACAGATGAAGTTGTAGTGTTCATTCATTCATTTCATAATGTAAATATATATGCTGATTTTCCTTTGTGTGTTAGGCTCTGTTTGTTTCTTGGAGATATGGCAATGAAGAAACAGGAAACATCCTCGTGCTCATAGAGCTTACAATTTAGTTAGAAACATAGACTGTAAGCAAGTCGATACATTGTATAATATCAGGTAGTTTCAGAAGGAACAAGAGAGGAGGGAGATGAAAGAGGAGCTCTTTTGAATACAGTGGCCAGGAGGGACTCTGCTTAAATGTCACCTGTCCAGAGACCTACAAGAAGTGAGGGATCGTGGCCTGCAGGATCGTGGGGAAGGGCATCCCAGACAGGGGGAACTGCAAATTCAAGGATCCCGACAGGGAGGGGGGTGCGCAGGGGGAGAGTGGGGCGGGCCATGCCTGGCATTTGGACAAACAGTAGGGGGGCATGGGTGTGCTGGAGGTGAGCTCAAACAGTGGGAGGAAGATAACCTAGGGTTTGTAGGTCACTGTGAGAGCTTTATTCTAGCCCTGCAGACAGGTCTGAAAATACCTTTGAGGCTCACCTGGATCCCCAGTTACCGCAGGAAATGCAGGGTGTTGCGGGGAGAGGGGGGACACATAGAGCCTCCCATAAGAGTTCACATTTGAACTAGGTTTTGAGGAATGCCCAGGAGTTCGTCTGGTGGAGAAAAGAGGAGGAACCCATGCCAGACAGAATGCATTCGCAGGGAAGAAGGGCAAAAGAGCAGAGCATGTACCAGGGGTGGCCAGCAGTCCATCTGGCTGGAGTTTGGCACAGGAGGATGTTGGAGCAGAATACAAGGCTTAGAAGTCGCGGGGGCCAGATGGGAAGGAGCTGGCATAAAACAGCATATCCAGCTCTGTGAGGAGCACCCCACCTTCTTGGAGAGCCACGTTGGTCTCTAATGAGCCGAAGTCACTTTGTTACCACAGAGTCAACATGCGCTGCTCTGGGAGGCACATGGCCCGTCTCCCTGCCCCACCTCCCCTCCCACCTCCACTCCGGGACCCAGGTGGCCGCCCCGGGCAGCGTCAGAGTGCCCACGTGTTGGAGGCTTTCAGACAGCCTATCCTTAATAAGACAAGCTCTTTATTTAATCTGGGGAAATGAGGTGCTATTAATGAATTTCTGAACTTCCATTGCCAGAAAACTAAGGGCAGAGGATGGAGCAAGGGCGGGGGTGGACAGTGGGGGCAGACCAGACAAGAAAGAGCAGCAGAGCCTGTGAGTTCCCAGCCTGGGTCTGCCCGACGAGTTCATTCCAACACGTGAGCTGCTTTCTGCTGTACAGGCCCTGCGTCCGAGAGCCTCAGTAATTAAAATAAGAAATGAGAGTCCCCAGGTAGGTGGTTGTACCCGAGGCCCTAAAAATGATGGAAAGGTGGCCTGCCCTAGCCGTGGGGGGAACCCAAAGGTAATTACCAGGATACTTTGCAAATTATTGAATAAGTCACTGGAACTGGCACATTGATTTATAGGAGACCCAGAGATTTTGAGAGATTTGAGAGAATGTTAAGAATCAATCAATATTTTAATTTATCTCGGGCTCCTAGAGACTTGGGCTCTGCAGAAAACCACTGGGAGGAAACCATGACCTTTAAAATACGGCTGGCTGGCAGGCAGAAAGGAGACGCCTTGGGCAGGAGCCAGTCTGGCAGCAACCGCAGGGAAAGACTTCTCTGCTCTGGAATGTTCTCTTTCTTCATGGCATCCGTCAGCCAAGAAGTGGAGGGCCTCAGGGGGAATGTGCTCTGGAGCTGTGGCAAGGAGGCTCTGGGCTGAGCCATGTAGAGCTTGTTCCTCCCAGGACAGAGGCCCAGGCAGGAGAGAGGAGCCTGCAGACTTTGTGCCCCTTCTCAGCAGACACTGCTGTGACCTGGACATCTTCGAAGAGCCATCTGATGACATGACATCTTTGGGAGAGATTCAACACCTTTTCCTCTAGGAAACCAGACCCCCTAGGTCATAGTCGCCTTGGACCCCTGTAAGCTCCCTTTACAAGGAGGGGGGAAATGGAGCTGTTGTCACCCCAGGCCTGGTGGGGCTAAGGGTAAAGCAGAGACAAGAAGCTGGAGGCAGCCTGTGACACCCTGCAAGGGAATGAGATCGCTTTCCTCAGATGGCTTCTTCATTCCACATTAGCCAAAACCATGCACAAGCCAGGGGACAGGAGAGTCCCATGATTCAGGGTAGGGAAGGGCAGAGCAAAGGTGTCCAGCATGGGACTGTCAGAGAACTCTGCCTGTGACATCCTGACTCACCCACCCCATGACGGGCTTAACCCAGTGCTTCTCGGCAGGGGACAGTTTTGTCCCCCAGGGGACACTCAGTAATGTCTGCAGACAGTTTTGGCTTTACATTTTGGGGAAGGAGAGAGGGAGAGAGGGAGCATGCAGTGGGGGTTGAGGACAGGGATGCCACGAAACTCAGGAAAATGTACAGGACAGTGACCCATAGTGAGGAAGAGGAACCCAGGCGTGTCAGGCGCCACACGGCCCTTGCTTGGGCCAGAGAATGTTGCCCTCACTCTTCTAGGGAAAACCACATCATTTCTTTGATATTTAATTTAATTTAATTTAATTTAATTGTTATTGTTAATAGTTAATGATGTATTTTATTTTTTATTGTGTTTTCTTTTTTTCAAGTATTTCATTTATTTATTTGACAGAGAAGGAGATCACAAGTAGGCAGAGATAGAGGGGGAAGCAGGCTCCCCGCTGAGCAGAGAGCACAATGTGGGGCTTGATCCCAGGACCCTGACATCATGACCTGAGCTGAAGGCAGATGTCCCTATTTTTTACTGTGTTAATCCAGTTCTTTGTGTTACTCTTTTTAAATTAATTTTTAAATTAATTTATTAATTTTTATTAGCATATAATGTATTATGTGTTTCAGGGGTACAGATCTGTGATTCATCAGTCTTAGACAATTCACAGCGTTCACCATAGCACACGCCCTCCCCAACGTCCATCACCCAGCCACCCCATCCCTCCCACCCCCCTCCACTCCAGCAAGCCTCAGTTTGTTTCCTGAGATTAAGAGTTTCTTATGGTTTGTCTCCCGCTCTGGTTTCATCTGGTTTCATTTTTTCCTCTCTTCCCCCATGATCCTGTCTTGCTTCTCAAATTCCTCATATCCGTGAGACCGTATGATAATTAAGACCACATCATTTCATCGGACCCAGAGCCACTGGCCAGTCAGTGACGTGTGTCCTGCCTTCTTGTGTTCCTTGGGGATGGGGTCATGCGCAGGCAGAAGCCCCTCCACGCCCCATCTCTTCTCATCAAGAGCAGAGGGCCCCGCGTGGTCGACAAGGAGGGCACCGTCTGATCCATGGGTATCCAGAACCCGCCTCTGCCTCCTCTTGGAGGCCCAACCTCCCTCTCTTTCACTTCGTTTTCAGTTTTATATTCACACCCTAAAAACATTTGGTAAAAGTGAATCAAGTCTTGCCATCTGTCTCTTTCACTTTTATTATGTTTGTAACAAAAAGAAGAGTCAGGAGGAAATTGAACCCAAGCTGTAGATACTGTGCTTCTCCCCTGGCAGCTGAGACCCTTCCGGGGAAGGCTGCATCCCGCTTCCGCAGGGAATGGGGTGGCCTTGCGGGGTGCGGGAGTGGAGAGTGCACAGAATGTGTTCCTGCGATGATCTCAGGCCATGCTCTCCATGGCCCTGGGAAGTAGGGATTGCTGTCCACACTGAGAGATGAGGATCCTGAGCTGTCCAGAGGAAGTTCACGGTTCAAGTTGTATGCCCAGCAAGAAGCAAAATGAGATCTTTAACTCTGCCCTGGGCCTGTCAACGCCAAAATGTAGACAGTGTTGCCTCCTCTTTCATCCACATTAACTCATCCCCACTGGGGTTTAGGTACCATATTGGAAACTGTTGGAGTTTAAGTGCGGTCCTCAAGAGATCCTGTTACTCTCCCTGACACATCTTAGAGAGTGGGTCCCGTGTCCAACTATCTGGGACCAGACCTAAGAACACAGTAAGCTTCATTCGGATGCTCATGCCACCATTGTTTACTGAGAGCCAGCCATGAGCTCCCTGAAGGATGGCTGTGGAACCCTGTGCTGGGCAGGGCAAAAGATCTTGAAAAAGAACCCTCGAAGGCAGATCAGAGAACATAACAGCAGTAGACCACGCTTTCCCCGCGCTCCCTGTGAGCCAGCGGCTGGTAAGACTGATACAGTTGCCTTTTTTACAGATGGGAAAACTCAAGCAGTTAAGGAAATTGCTCAGGCATACCTAGCTCGTGCTGGGCTCTGTTCTGACATGTTACGTGGATGAATCTTGAGAACATTATGCTGAGTAAAATAAGCCAGCCATAAAAAGACAAATACTGTGTGATTCCACTCAGATGACCTCATACTAAATTTCGCTGAGACAGAAAGTAGAGTGATGGTTGCCAGCGGATGGGGAAGGACAGAGTGGGGAGTTATTATTTAATAGGAAGAAAGTTCTAGTTTGGGAACATAAACATGTGCTGGAGACAGACGTTGGTGGTGGTTGTACAACAGTGTAAATGTTCTTTACGCCACTGAACCGGACACTTAAAAATGGTTAGAAAGCTAGAATTTAATAATATTTATATTTTACCACAATAAAAAAGTGAAAAAATAAAACTTTTAAGCTGACCATTAAAATGGGTCAAAATCAGTGTAAAAGGTTTTTAAAAATTCATCAGGCCCTGGAACCCATTTGAACCGGCCCCTATCTTAGATGGCTGAGCCCATTGGGCCCAGTCTGAAGAGAAGAGATGTCCTAGAAGCCAGGAGCGAAATGTGGAATGGAGTCCAGGGATGCAGGTGAACTAGGGTCCGAAAGTAGGGACAGGCAGAGATGTGGAAGTGAGGGGACACTTGGAGCCAACGGGATGAGAGGTTACTGGAGCAGGACGACTTACAGATACGGGTCTGGCTGCTGAATCTCTTCACTCTTGCCTGGCAAGGGGCAGCCCGTACCAGCAGCAAGGCATGACCTGGCGTCAGTCCAGCCGTGTGAGACACTGCGACCTTCTAGAGATTTTGCCCTGGTACCCGCCTGTTTCAGAGATCTAGGCAGCCTCAGCTGCAGATGGGACCTGAATGAGACCAGGCACACACGGGGGCCAGAGCACAATGTGCCTGGGACGAGATTATGGAATGTCAGAAGCCAGCAGGGGCTCCCTAAACTGGCACCAGGGTCCAGGACGCTGCCTGAGAGGGCAGCACGTGAGCAGGAAGGTGGATGGGGCCAGGTTGAATGGGATTCTCTCCCCAGGGAGTTATATGGTGGTGTCAGTAGTCAAGAAATGAAGCCAGACACTGGAAGACTGGAAGATGGAAGGAGCTGCGGGCTGCAGCCGAGGGAGGGGCTGGATGGAGGTGGGGACAAAGGACCCGTGAGGGCTGATGCTAGGCAGGTCAGAAAGTGGAGGAAGGCATGGGCGGAAAACACACGGGTTCAGGATCTAAGTCTGCCAAGTGTGAAAGGGTGATCTCGGGGCTTGCCCCAGACCAGAACCAGCTCCTTAAAGGGACCGGCTTCCCATGAGTTGACCTCCCTCTGTAGCTCCGATGGGTCTGGGGAGGGTGTAGTGATTATCCGTAGAGAAGCACAGTGTGCTGGCGTGGACCCAGATCTGCCTTCTCATCCCCCATGCACTGTGGTCATGAGCTCCTGTTCCCTCGCCAGTAAAGTGGGGGTGATAACCGCCCCCAATGAACACCGCAGGTGATGAGGGAGCAGAAGGCAAGATGAGGACAAAACACACACCAACACCCCACAGCCTCCCCTCCTCCCCATCCTGGGTGGGACGATATAAGGTCACTTAAAGATTAAAGAACCTGAAAGAGTAACCTACTTCACTGAGGATTTCCGTGAGCAAAAGTCATAAATCTAGGAGCATCCATGGGGTGCGTGGCCAGCAGCTGTACAGAGCATTCCCTCATGTCTAATTTCCACATAATGGCTCTTGGTGTAAAGAGTTGAGTGAACAGTTGTAATAATAGAGCTTAATCTGCCCCATTGTTTATATTTCATGAGCTGTTGATGGGAGGCTTTCAAGGTTCGGCCAAAGCAGAGCAGATGTCAAGAAGGCACCTAGCTCTGCTTTAATAGCTGCTGGGGAAAGGTGACTGTTTCATTTGTGGCTCTGGGCATATTGCAGAGAAAACAGAGGATAAAGCACCCATAGGGAAGGAGTGGTTGGACAGTCCTGTCCTTTCATTTTAATGGCTGTCGAAGAGGTGGTGACGATTAAAGCCATCAATCACCTGCAGGTCCACAAGCTTTGGAATCAAACTTGAGTTTGAAGATGGGTTGCCCTGTGTAACCATTGGAAGTTACCAAAACTAGAAGTTTCCAGAGCCCTGTGCTCTGGAGAAACACATACTAGCTAAATTGGGGGGCTGGGTCTAGGCCTTTAAAATGCTTGCTGATCAGGATGTTTCTCCTCTCTCTATTTGTTTCATTTCTAGCAATAACCAGGAGACCACCTCTGTGGTATAGTGGAAAGATCATGGGTGTTACAAGGGGTTAGAAAGGGTGCAAATAGCTTCTTTCCCACCCAAGCTCTGAGATCTGAGAAAAATGATCTCTGAGTTTTAATTTTTCCATCTGTAAAAGGGGAACTCCTGTTTTGATGCCTGTTGAATAACTGTGAAAACCGATGAAGTGTAAATTTGCTGAGATTGGTAAACACCAGTTGAGTGTAAGGTTTCTACTGGAGTGAATCGTCCACCAGCCCACTCCTGGCATCTCCAGCACAGCTCTGATGGTCTCTGCTTGGACTCAAGTGGAGATTTAAAATATTTTATTGTGAAATATGACATATATACCAAAGAACATTAAAAGACTCTCATAAAAATATAAAACAAAGAAAAAGAAAAAAAGTAGAGAGCAGTGATATGTAACAAAGAAACACGTGTAAAATTAACTTGCAGGCTAAGTTTTTGGTCAGGAGTCAGCAAACATTTTCCTTGAAAAGCCAGGTAATAAACATTTCACTTGGCTGATGTGGTCTCTAGCAACTACTTAACTCTTCTGTGTTGTTGTGAAAGCAGCCACGGACAGTATAGACAAGCAAGATCGATTTTGTTCCAGGCGTGACGGGAGACTTCATAAAATGAGCCAGCGAGCCTAGCTAAGAGAGTCTGTTTTAAAGTAGTGTCAGCAGGCCAAGGGGAGGAGGAGTGTAAGTACGTTTTGGTCCGAGGTCCTGTGAGTCCAGCTGGAAGCCCTCAGCCTCCGCTGAACTCACCATGACCCCCCCCCCCACAATCCTTTGCATTCATCAAAAGGAGGCAACTTGACCTGAGGAGTTCCAGTTCCTCATTTGCATATTAACCATCCAGACCCAGGTAACCTGATTTCAATCCCAACTTTGCCTCAAGGACCTAAATGAGAACTCGTGACCTCTCGCCTTTATAACTCCGCTCCTCTCTGTCTTCTCCCGAACGTGGTTCAGATTTCTTCCCGAATCTGGCTCCTGAGCCACAATCCTAATTGCCTAGAAAACACCTGTTTAACTTTTTGGTCAGTTCTTCCTCAGTTGACATTTGTTGGCCTGGTTGGCAGGATCAGAGCAACTGGCACCTGTCCCCGCACCACAAGGCCACCGCCGCCCAGAGGATACCTCTGAGAGAACACAGTCCTGCAAGTGTTCCCAGTGGTAAGGAGCCCGGGGTCCTCGCGGTGAGTCGTTCTGATCCGAACCTCCTGTCTTTCAGTCGAGGTTCAGATCAGACTGTATTTGGGCAAAATGACGGGTTCTGTCCTTGCTCTTTGGAGGGGAGGAATTTACCCTTGGGTTTCAGGTTGAAAGGAATTTGCTGTCCAGGCATCAGGATTGGAGTTTAAGGATGCTTACTGGTGAGCACTCATCATGTTTTCTTTCAGGTAGCCACATTCTCATTCAGTTTAAAATATTTTTAAATCATAGGGAAATATTTCCTTTGGAATAGCCTTAAAGGGTCATCCTCCTTTAGGAACCCTAGCTCGGACCTATGTTTTAAAAACACATATGGTGGGGTGCCTGGGTGGCTCAGTGGGTTGAGCCTCTGCTTTCGGCTAGGGTCAGGGATATCAGGGTCCTGGGATTGAGCCCCACATGGGTTCTCTGCTCACTGGGGAGCCTGCGTCCCCCTTTCTCTCTGTCTGCCTCTCTGGCTACTTGTGATCTCTCTCTCTGTCAAATAAATAAATAAAATCTTTAAAACAAACAACCCCACATATGGTTCTCCCTCTTGTAAATTCATACCCTGGGGGCGCCTGGGTGGCTCAGTGGGTTAAGGCCTCTGCCTTTGGCTCCGGTCATGATCCCAGGGTCCTGGGATTGAGCCCCACATCGGGCTCTCTGCTCAGCGCGGAGCCTGCTTCCCTTCCTCTCTCTCTGCCTGCCTCTCTGACTACTTGTGATCTCTGTCTGTCAAATAAATAAATAAAATCTACAAAAAAAAAAAACTTTATAAATTCGTACCCTGTTAGACTCACATTACCACTGTATAAGATGGGACACTTTTATTTTTATTTTTTATTGTATTTTTATCCCCAGGAGTACAGGTCTGTGAATCGCCAGGTTTACACACTTCACAGCACTCACCATATCACCTACCCTCCTCAATGTCCATAACCCCACCCCCTTCTCCCAAACCCCCTACCCCCAGCAACCCTCAGTTTGTTTTGTGAGATTAAGAGTCACTTACGGTTTGTCTCCCTCCCAATCCCATCTTGTTTCATTCATTCTTTTCCTACTCCCCTAACCCCCCATGTTGCATCTCCATTTCCTCATATCAGGGAGATCATATGATAGTTGTCTTTCTCTGATTGACTTATTTCGCTAAGCATGATACCCTCTAGGTCCATCCATATCGTCACAAATGGCAAGATTTCATTTCTTTTGATGACTGCATAGTATTCCATTGTGTATATATACCACCTCTTCTTTATCCATTCATCTGTTGATGGACATCTAGGTTCTTTCCATAGTTTGGCTATTGTGGACATTGCTGCTATAAACATTTGGGTGCAAGTGCCCCTTCGGATCACTACGTTTGTATCTTTAGGGTAAATACCCAGTAGTGCAATTACTGGGTCGTAGGGTAGCTTTATTTTCAACATTTTGAGGAACCTCCAAGATTTTTTCCAGAGTGGTTGCACCAGCTTGCATTCCCACCAACAGTGTAGGAGGCTTCCTCTTTCTCCGCATCCTCGCCAGCATCTGTCATTCCCTGACTTGTTAATTTTAGCCATTCTGACTGGTGTGAGGTGATATCTCATTGTGGTTTTGATTTGTATTTCCCTGATGCTGAGTGATGTGGAGCACTTTTTCATGTGTCTGTTGGCCATCTGGATGTCTTCTTTGCAGAAATGTCTGTTCATGTCTTCTGCCCATTTCTTGATTGGATTATTTGTTCTTTGGGTGTTGAGTTTGCTAAGTTCTTTATAGATTTTGGATACTATCCCTTTATCTGATATGTCATTTTCAAATAAGATGGGACACTTTTGATATCCCCAAATTAGTTTACTTGCTCCCACAGGTGGGGGGGAAGGTTATAAAACTAAACAGAAAGCTCCTTTTCATTGGTGTCTGAAGGCTTCAAAAGAAGTTTCAACCCTTAAAGCAGATAGCTCAAAACTTTCAAAAGCAACTTCTGATCTTTCGGAGAGGCTTTTGAAATGAGAGATCTCTGCTGAAACTTCTCAGACTGCCCCACCCCAGTCCTACCTGTCCTTGCTTCCCCTAAGCCTCTCGTCCCCCAACCTTGTACTTCCTCTATATCCTTAGCTAAGTAGCACCTTAAAAATTCAACTTATCTTCTGGATTGTGAAATTTCTCTAAAATGTCCAAGGCGAGACTGGAAGAGTCAGAGCAAGTCTCCCCAGAATGTGCCACTGTGACATACGGGTGATTTTTGAGCTGCAGGCAGTCGAGACCCTGCAGGCTGAGAAGAAATCATTGTTGCCTTCTGCTTGTTTTGTCTGTTGGTCTGAAACAGACAGGTTGTTCTTCCTTTTGGCTATCTTTGGGAGTAAGATAGCCTTTGCACCTTCTTTGAGGATGCATCTTACACCAAGGGATAGGTATTTAATACTGCCAGAAGTACTTACTCTTTGTCCCAGCTGAAAACAGACAATTTTTTTTTTAAGTAGCTCTGTAGTCAGAAGTTGGCCAGACTGGTAGCTGATGTTCGGAGCCTGATGGCCATTTTTCAGGCCCTCCTGCCCTAAATTAAAACAATGCACCCAGAAAGTGAAGTGAAGATGTTTAGTGAGAGAGGCAGTCAAACTATGATGTCATTTAAGTTACAACCCAATTCTTGGAAGAATCGAAAGCAACTGTCCTTCTTACAAATCTCGACAAAACTTGAAATGCTGCTGTAGAGACCCTTCAAAGTTTACCGATTCCTTTACCAACCCCCAAACTTCCCTTATTTATCTCAAAAGCCTGGCAAATCATTGGCCTTAGGAAACCAAAGTTCTCCTTAGCAGCTTACGTTCTTTCTCCGCCCCTGGCAGTTTAACATTTTACCATGTCCTAAGAAGCGGGGGGGGGGGGGGGGGGGGGTAGGCCTTTTTAAGATACAAACTGCTAATAAGGCTCTCGGTCCCTGATTCTAGCACAGCCCCCCAGGATTAACTCCAGGGACAAATGGTGAACAATGCAGCTGTGCACGTTCTCACATAAACCTCTTAATACACACGTGCATGCACTTCTGTTGGGTATAAACTTGGGGATGGAATGGCTGGATCCTAGGGTTGTGTTATGTTCAACTTTAGAGTATAAGGACCACTCGTCTCTAGAGACCCCTTGTAGGCAAATAGGGTTGAGTGATGGAATTTAGAAAGGGCCACAGTGGGACGCCTGTGTGGCTCAGTCAGTTAAGTGCCTGCCTTCGGCTCGGGTCATGATCTCCGGGTCCTGGGATCGAATCCCGCATTGGGCTCTCTGCTCAGGAGGGAGCCTGCTTCTCCCTCTGTCTGCTGCTCCTCCTGCTTGTGCATTCTCTCTCTCTCTCTCTCTGACAAGTAAATAAAATATTAAAAAAAAAAAAAAAAAAGGGTCACAGTGACCCCCGGCTGAATATAGATAGGCCCATCTGGTGACCCACCTCAAGAAGGCCATCCATCCCTAACTAACCAATGGACTACTTAACCAGTCACAGTCACCAAAAAAGGGAGAATTCCAACAGTGCCATATCTCCTCATCCCCCTCCTTTAAAAAACAGCCCCAGCGGGGGCAGGGTGGGAGGGCCACCTGGGTGGTTCAATGGATTAAGGCCTCTGCCTTCAGCTCAGGTCATGATCCCAGGGTCCTGGGATAGAGCCCCACATCGGGCTCTCTGCTCAGCAGGGAGCCTGCTTCCTCCTCTCTCTGCCTGCCTCTCTGCCTACTTGTGATCTCTGTCTGTCAAATAAATAAATAAAATCTTAAAAAAAAAAAAAAAAAAACAGCCCCAGAGCACCTGGGTGGCTCAGTGGGTTAAAGCCTCTGCCTTCGGCTCAGGTCATGATCCCAGGGTCCTGGGATCGAGCCCCACATCGGGCTCTCTGCTTGGTAGGAGGCCGCTTCCTCCTCTCTCTCTCTGACTGCCTCTCTGCCTACTTGTTATCTCTGTCAAATACATTTAATAAATAAATAAATAAATAAATAATAACTGCCTCACTCACTGCCTGCTGGCACACAGCCTCTCCTCTGCTGCCCTGCCCACCACTCCGCTAGGTGTATTCAATAAACTTCTCTTCTGCCTCAGGTGAGTTCTTTCACTACCCACTTTACTCCATCATTGCTCCATATTAGGGGCCCCCATCCAATCAAGAGGGATTATCACATCTCCCACCCAAGTTGTGTGGATTTACACTTCTACCATTCCAGCTTTTGGTAGTACCAGACTTACGTTCAATCTGGTTGAGTGTGGTGGTGTCTCAAGCCTTTATTATATGTTCCTTGATCAGTAATAGAGTTCGACCCCTTCTCCGGTGTTCCTTGGTCATGAGATAGCTTCATCTGCGAGGTGCTTACGCAAGCCTTCTGCCTGTTTTTCTCATTGGTTGTTTGACATTTCCTTATTGATTTGCTCAAGTTCTCTTTGTATTCCCAGTGGCAGCTCTTTGTCAATCCTATGGATAGCAAATATTTTCTCCTACTCCTGGCTGAATTTTTACCTTTTTTGGTGATGTTATTTTCTTGAACAGACAAATTCTGAATTTCAATAGAGTAAACTTCATTAATATTTTCCTTCATAGTTAGCACTTTTTTAATATCCCAAGCCATGTTTCCATATACCAAAGTTTATGAAGATCTTCAATTTTGCTAAGTTGCATCTTTCCAGAATATTGCCCATCTAATCTAAACCTAGGCTATGTTATTAATAATGGGCCATTATATCCTTTTATGTTTAGTATCAGCAGAATCTAGCAATGTTGCCTTTTTCATCACTGACATTGGATTATGGGCCTACCCTCTTTTTTCTTCTTGATATGCTCTGATGTATATTAGGTTATTAATCTTCTCAAAGGACCAACCTGGGGTTTCGTTGATCTTCTCCATGGTATATTGTTGTTTCATTAGTTTCTTCTTATATTTATCATTCACTTACTTTTGCTGTCTTTGCTACTAATGTGTTGTTCCTTCTCTAACTTCTTGACAAAGATACTAGATTCATTACTTTGTACTACCACCGTATGAAGATAATCCTTCTTTACCTGCTTGATGTAGGAAAGATGTTAGGGTCCGAAGCTGACAGAGAATTCTTGAGACGTCTTTGGTGTAAAAAGGTGATTTTAGGGTGGCTGGGTGGCCAGTGGGTTAAGCCACTGCCTTCAGCTCAGGTCATGATCTCAGGGCCCTGGGATTGAGTCCCACATCAGGTTCCCTGCTCAGCGGGGAACCTGCTTCCCTCTCTCTTTCTCTGCTTGCCTCTCTGCCTACTTGGGATCTCTTTCTGTCAAATAAATAAATAAAAATTTTTTTAAAGTGATTTTATTAAAGCATGGGGACAAGACCCATGGGCAGAAAGAGCCATGGGGTCACGAGGAGTGGCCCATTAGATATTTTGAAGTTGGGAGGGGGTTAGGTATAGTCTTTAAGGAATTTTGGGAACAAGGTTTCCAGGACCTTGAGGGGGCTAGCTGTTGTTGGGAAAAGATAATTTATTACCATCTAAGAAAACCTTAGTCATGAAACCCTTCACATGTCTATTGGTGGCCCATATGCTGGGGGGATGATTACTAACTCGTATTTTAGGAAGTAGAGGTAAAGGAAATTCTTAAAGGCATTTTTATATGTTAAAGTAGGCTTACAGGATCCAGCATGGGGGTAGAGGTTGGGCTAGGATTGCCTTTTGCCCTTAGCAAAGTGTTAATATCGAGGCCATTGAGTCCCTGGAGAAATGTCACTCTGCCAGTCTCAAGGACTTGTCAATAGGCTGTAGGTAGTAAAGAAACTCAATAATTTTTTTTTCGGTCTTTGCTTCCCACATCATACCTACACACAAAAAAATTTGATATTATCATTCAGTTCAATCAAATTCCTAATGTCCTTTGTGACTTATTTGACCCATTAGCTATTTTAAAATGGATCTCTAAATTTTTAAACATATGGAGAATTTATCATTATGCCTTTGTTATTGATTTCAGGTTCAATTGCATTATGGACAGAGAACATACTTTGTGTAATTTCAATTCACTGAAATCTGTTGAGACTTGTTTTATAACCCAGCATAAGGTCAATTAGAAGAAATGTTCCATGTATGCTTGAAAAGAAAAATGTGTTGCCTTAATTTGTTGGGAGGAGTATTTTCAAAATGTTTATGAGGTTGTTTGCTAATCAGACCGTTCAAACATTTATTTCTTTACCTGTTTTTTGTTTCTTTTGCCTATCAAATATTGAGATCAGGCAGAGTGTTTAAATTTTCCAGGCAAGTGTGGATTGTCTTCCTCTAAGTAGCTCTGTCAATCTTTATACATTCTCAGGGTATTTTAAGTATAATTAACATTTATAATTGCTATATCTTAGAGTTTAATTAAATATTTTATTATTCTGAAATGTCCCTGTTTATCTCTGGCAATGTTTTTTGTTTTGAAATATGTTTTATTTGATACTAATTATGCAAGCATGGTTTGTTTTGGTTTTGGGGTTTCTTTTCCTTTTCCTTTTTTTTCTTTTTTAGTTAATGTGTAAATGATAAATCTTTTTCGCTTTCTGTGTTTTAATGTTTTTCTCTGTGCCCAGGTTTGAAATTGTCTAACGACCTCTCTTTTGCTGTGTCCAATTTGCTGTTAAGCCCATGCATAAGATTTATTTTTTTTTAAGATTTTATTTATTTATTTGACAGAGAGAGATCACAAGTAGGCAGAGAGGCAGGCAGAGAGAGAAAGCGAGAGAGAAGCAGAGAGCCCGATGCGGGACTTGATCCCAGGACCCTGAGATCATGACCTGAGCCAAAGGCAGCAGCTTAACGCACTGAGCCACTCAGGTGCCCCATGATTTAAATTTCAGATATTATAGTTTGGGTTCTAAAATGGCCTGTCTAGACATTCTCTCTAGATCTACGGGGAGACTTTTTAAGACCATCAGAACGTCCTGCTCCTCCTCAAACTTCTGCCTTTGATTTAGTATCTGTTGATGATTTGTGCAGGATCCAACTTAACTGAACTAATGGGAGTTTGCTCCTCGGTGAGTTACACATAGAGACTACACCAGGTGGAATTGTCACACAAAGGAAATTTTATTTGCAGCCCATAAGAAGATCATGGGGAATAACTTCTGAAGCTGGGAACACCCCAGCAGGAATGAGAAGCTTCTTTTTATTTAGAGTTTAAGGAGAATATTCAGAAAAGGCGGTTTTGTCACTGCCTGTAGAGTCTGGCAGTAGGTAGTGCAGGGGTACTTAGGAAACAAGTTATACACACCTATGTTATGTTAATGAAGCTTGTGTTCCATCACCAACATTTTAATATTATAATGAAGCAGAGGTAACTGACAAACCAGGGGAAGGGGCTCTGGGCATGCTCTGAGAGCTGGGATTAACTGGATGGGGTCTGGGGCTCATGGTCCCAGGTAAGGAATACAGGACCTTGCTTGTTCCTAGCCTGGAAATGTATCTGTTGACCCTGAGCCCAGGCTTCTGCAGAGGAAGCCAGTGGGTTTGTTAGAGAGGTCTGAAAAGACACAATAACTGATTAAGGGGAAACCGTTCCCTGAAAAACAAGCTTTAAATTTTCTGCTAGTTTCGGGACACCTGGGTGGTTCAGTTGCTTAAGTGTCTGCCTTCAGGTCAGGTCATGATCCCCAGGATTGAGTCCTGTATTTGTTGGGGGGAGGTGTCCTTACTCAGCTTGGTTTCAACCTCATCATCCCTATGGAGCATGGTTTCAATCCTGCAAAAACAACTCAAGAATGTGCATTAGGTCAGTCTTTACTTTCAAAATAGCCCTGGGAATTTTACCATTGATTTATGGTCTCTGATATAGTTAGGCTATTTCCTGGCCTGGTAGAAACTGGTGGGTTTTGCCTTCCCTTTAAATCCTTAATTACTGATATTTTTGCATTTCTTTGTGATTCAGACCCATCCTAGGAAGTTCTATTAGAAGTGTGCTAGGGCAAGTAGAGCCAGCCAGTAGGGAGTAGATCAGGAGAAATAGCTGGGGGTCCTAAAATGACTTCTCTTGTGTTGCAAAAGCTTTTGTCTTCTTTTCCTGGGGAACTCTAACTCTTTCTGCTTTACACTTTACACTCTGGGGACCCCTAGCTCTTCTGCTTTGATGGTTATAAAATGGTCATTTTTACCCCCACTACTCTCATACTTACCAGTCGTACTCCACTCTCTCCTCCATCTGGCCATCTACCATCTATCTATGCATCCGTCTATGGATCTATTATGTGAATTCATGATTCCTATTCAGTAGGTTATAACCCATTAATACTTATATTTTGATACTCAAATTTCATTTATTTGGCCAGTGGGACCCCCTTTCATGATAATTTCTGTATCTTTGGTGACATGTTCCCCTCATTTCATTTTTTTAAGACACCGTCTTATTTTCTGGCACAAAAAGATGTTCCAGGTCTATCTGCTATCTTTCCTGATGCAGCCTTGCCATTGGCTGTTTCTCCAAAGATACCTGGTTTCCTCTTGGCTTTTTTTTTTTTTTTTTAAGATTTATTTATTTATTTGACAGACAGAGATTACAAGTAGGCAAGAGAGGCAGGCAGGGAGAGAGAAGAGGAAACAGGCTCTCTGCAGAGACCCTGCAGGGCTCTGGGATCATGACCTGAGCCAAAAGCAGAGGCTTTAACCCACTGAGCCATCCACACACTCCTCCTTTTGGCTTTTAAATATCATTCCTCACTGAGACTCATTGTTACTAGAGTACTATTGCTTCTAAATCCTTCCAATGTGCAGAGGTAGGGAATATGTACATATAAGAAATCAGGAGTTCCTATTGGTATTTGTAATTCTAATTCAGCCCTACAGAGTTCCTCCTCATTTCCCCTTATTTAATACTGAGATTTCAGTCTTCCACATTTGGAGTCCTAGCTCTAAAACATCAACCTAGCTACTCATCCAGTTCAACAATGCACTTAAAATAGCTCCCAAATAGCTTTACCCATACCACCAAAAACATTTATAGTTCTTTTATTCCCCTGGATGAAGCATGTATCGTAGAGTCAAAGAGTTGTGCTCAGAGTTATTTTGGATTGTTTATTTCTCTTCCCGTTAATGTGGTAATTCAAAATACAGTTGGGTTCATTAGTAAATTTCCCCCTCCCTGATGATTTAATCTTGTTCTTTTGAGCATGTAAAACATTGGCACGCTTCCAAAAGCCAAAACCATGCAAAGGCATGTACAGAGAAGCGACCATCTTTCCCTTGCCCTGTGAACCTATCCCCCCTCATCTTTGTGAGTAATCAAGTTTATTTCTTTCTTTTGGCAAAAGTGAGCAAATATGCATATCCTTTGTTATTTCCCCTTCTTTCTTACCAAAAGATGGCATACTTTACATACTCTTTTGCGATTTGTGTTTTGTCAGTTAACTGTATAGCCTGGAAATTAACTCCATATTAGTTCATGCAGATACTCTTTTCTTATTTATTTATACAGTTCTAGGATATTCCACTATGTATCTGCCATGTTTGTTTTTTTAACCAGTCTCCTGTATGTGAGCTTTTTGGTACTTTACAGTATTTTGCAATTATTCAAAAGTGTCCCAGTGAAAGCCTTGTGCTTACTGTTGCGGTGCATATTGGTATTTTCAGGGTAAATTCCTAGAGATGGGATCGCTGAGCCTACACTTAGTGACGATGTAGCTGAGTTAGATATTTCCAAATTCCCCTCCATGGAAATTGTATCCATTTCCATCCCCACTTACAATGCGGGAGGCTCCTTATTTTCCTGCACCCTCACCAACTGGGTTATCAAGCTTTTGAATTTCTGCCAATTTGATGGATAAAATGTGATATCATGGTTTAGTTTAAATTTGTACTTCTCTTATTCGTGAATGAAGTTGAGCACATTTTCATAAATTTAAGGGCCATTTTAATATAGTTTTACATACTGGCTGCTCATGGGTTTTGTCATTTTACTATCAGATTCTTGGTTTCTGTCCACCCCACCCAGTTAAAAAAATTATTTATATATTAGGGATATCCATCTATATCTGTGATAGATGTTACAAATATTTTCTCCCACCTTATTGTTTGTCTTTTAACTGACTTGTGGCATTTTTTGCCATTATGGAGTGGGTTTTGAATTTTTTTTTTTTTTTGGAAGTCCTACTTACTTATTTTTCCTTTGCTGCATCTGGATTTTGCATCAGAGCTTGCAAGCCATCCCTGCACTCAGGTTATAGAGGACTTCGCTATGTTTCTTTTAGTACTGAAAGGTTAGCGTATATTTAGATACCAGATCTTTTTCAAGTTTATTCCCATATGGTGTAAAAGAAAGGTATAATCTCCTTTTCTTTTCTTTCTTTCTTTTTTTTTTTTTTTTAACAAATGTCTATCTCATTTTCCCATACCATTCATTAAAAAGTAATTCTTTTTCCTAGTGGTTTGAGATGTCACTGATGTTATATGCATGATACCCGTATATACTTGGATCTGTTTCTTAAACTTCTGTTCCATTTCAGTAATCTTTTTGTCTATTCATATGCCAATACTGCAGCATCTTACCTATAGAGTATTTGTAGTATGCTTTTGTTTGTTTTAAAGATTTTATTTATTTGAGAGAGTGAGAGAGAGAGCATGAGAAGGGAGAAGGTCAGAGGGGGAAGCAGACTCCCCGTGGAGCTGGGAGCCCGATGTGGAACTTTATTGAGGGACTCAATCCCAGACCCTGGGAATGTGACCTGAGCTGAAAACAGTGGCTTAACCAACTGAGCCACCCAGGTGCCACTGTAGTATGTTTTAATACTGGTAAGGATAGTTCTGTCTCAGTTCTTGTTTTTCAGTATTTTCCCTAGTTAGTCTTGTATGTCCATTTTTCCATGAACTTGAATTCCAACCTGTCTAGCTCCAAGGGAAAAACGTTTCTTAATATTCATTTGGATCACAGTAAATGTGTAAAGTAAACTCAAGAAGAGTGATCTCCTGATGGTGATGAGATTTCCTGGCCAGAAACAAGGGGTGCCTATTTGGAAGGTAACTAGAATATGTTACCCTCCCATCTCTCCTTATTTCTCAGACTCCTCGGCTGCTTTCATATGCACCAATTCTTGAATCATCAAAGTGTAATATTAACTGGCATTTTTTACTCTCTTCCTGGTCAACATAAGGACCTTAGAGCATTTTAACTCCACTTTGTCACCTTTTTACTTTTAATTTTATGTATCATTCAAACACAGTTAAAGCATTTTTGTTTTACATAGTCAAAACTTACCTACGTGTCTGTCTTCTCCATTGTATTTCATTTGTCCCTGCATCTTTGATTTTCTATCTGGGATCATTTTCCCCTTATGTAAAGAATAGACTTTAGGATTCCTTTTTAAGGATCTTTTGGTAGGTAATTGTCTCAGTTTTGTTGATACTGTCTTCATAATATCTTTATTTTTTGAGGGATATTTTTACTGGGTATGGAACTCTTGATTGGCAGTTACTTTCTTTCAGCATTTTCAATGTATAATTAAACTGCCTTTAATTCCTATAGTTTTTCTTGAAAAATCAATAGTTAAGACAACTAAACTTTTTATACTATCTTTGAAGGTGCTCTGCATTGTTTCTACCTACTGCTTTCCAAATTTTTCTACTTAAGAGTTTTAGCTGTTGATTATGTTTCTCTGTGTGTGGATTTCCTTTTGACTTATGTTTAGAAGTTTTAGGGATTCTTGTAGCTTAAAATGTTTCATAGATTTTGAAAAGTTCTTGGCTATTATGTCTTCTTGCTTCTGTTCCACTTTCTCCTCTCACCTTCTGAGACTCCAATTACATGTTTAGAACATTTCACTGTACCTTCTCTATTTCTTCCTCTCTCTATGTATTTTCTTTCTTCTTGTCTCTTGCCTCAGTCTTAATATTTTCCTCAAAGTCATACTCAACTTCATGAGTTCTCTTTTCAGCAGTGTCTAGACAGTTATTAAACCAAACCACTGAGATCTTACGGTTATTATATGTTTACTCCTAGAATTCCCATTCGGTTCCTTTTTATAGTTTCCAGTTATCAACCAATATTCTCAACCTTTTTATTGTCCTCTTGAACATAGTAACCATAGTTATTCTAGATATATCTGATAACTTCAATATCTGAATCCCCTGTGGGATTATTCCTGTTAATAATTGCTTCTGCAATTGCATTTCTACCACCAATAAAATGGACTAAAGAATTCTGTATTCATTTGCTTACAGATGCCTTCTTGTTGGCTTAAATTAAATCCCTATAGGGGTCAGATAGGGAACACAAATCAATAAATTGGATCAGATGTAAGGTAATAGGGAGAAGTTGGATTATGGCTAACTGGGGAATACATTTCCCACCCAAAGGCTTCAAGTTCAAAAACTAAGTATTTTTAAGTCAAACAGAACACATATGTGTTCTTAATTAAGAACACATATGTGTTCTGTTTTATATTTGAGCCTGCTTTTCCAAGCTCAAAAACTTGTGATCCCTAAAATGAAGATTGGTATGTTCCCCTGCTTAGAAATTTTCTGGTAGTTGCCACAATTTACTCCTAGTAGGGGTAGAACCTGAAGAATTATTGTGAGGCCTTGAAAGTAACAATAGCTAATATTTATATAATCCAGGTTCCTCTAAAGACTTTATTTTAGTCCTACAACAGTATCATGAAGACATATCTCATTGTCATTACTTAATAGATGAAGAAACTGAAGCACAGAGATATTAAGAGACTTGAACAAGGTCACTCAGCTAGTGAGTAGCAGAGTAGGGATTCAGAGCCCAGCAGTGTGGCTCTAGAGCCCACAGTCTTTCCCTCTACACAATCCCTGCCTCTGTGATACTGAAGAACCAAATAGCACCAGTTCTAGAATTTCTCACTGAAATTCTTGACAGGGTTCCTCTTGGTTCAGTGACTCTAAAATCTACAAAAGAATAGAAAGAAATGTGCTATTTTTGTGAGCACTCTGAGGTGCTCTGTTCCTTGAACTCTACTGTGTTGTCATTTTATTACAAATTGGGTTGTATTTGAATGTCAATTCAATTAGTAAATGTATAATTGCTATTGTCATAAACCATGCTTTGACATTTAATATGCCAAATATGATCGTTTTATGGGCAAACCAAGTTATCCATAATACATTTTTATGTTCTGCAGCTATCAAGATGGCTTTAGATTTATAGAGTGCTAAAAAAGTAACTGTATCATAAATTTCAATTTTCCCTAAAATTGTCTTTTTAAAACAAAACAAGGAAAATGATATTCCTGTCAATGTCTCCCCTCTAGGAGGCCCAGAATTCCTGAAAAGTTGAGATTATTCAAAGATTGAGGGTCATTGTGCAGTTCTGAGTAGTCACACATATCAAAGTGTATCCTCAAGTCTGTATTCTTCTGGGGGGCTTTCAGAGTTATCTCTATATTCGTGAGATTAAGAAAGACAGACTCACTAAATAGTTTAGATCCTCAATGGTATATGTAGTGTCTGAGCTCTACAAAGGGGTTGCTGGACAAAAGCCCCTGATGGTGCTGAGATGAGATTGTCCTAAAGGTGTAGGGTCTTCCTGTGGCCACAGCAGAGGTCAGAGGAAGGGGGCGGGGGGGGGGGGGACTGGATATTCCTGCACATCCACACCCAGCAAGCTCTTTCATCTAGTAAGTCCAGGGCAGTGGATTGTCCTATACTTCCCAGGACCTGGAAACCATTCCTGTCTCCATGGAAATGCAAACTAGGTGAGAAAACCTCTAAAGACTCAGAAAACTCTCAGGTGAGGGGCAGATGCAGCCATGTAGGGAAGTCCACACCGTGCTTGTAAGGAGGGGGAAAATAATCATTGGATTCAAAGGTGGTTACTGACTAGGACTGTCACACCCCAAACACAATGAATGGGTTTGGGGTGACAGAGAGAGAGGGGTATAGGTAAGCAGTGACAAAACAGTACGATCAGTGAAACAAAATAGAAAGCCAAAAATAGACCCAAGTATACATGAGGATTTAGTTCACAGCCGAGGTAGTATTCAGGAAAAGATGAAAGCATATGAACAGATTTATAAAACTTTGTTTCCCAAAAGCTATTTAAGTGAACAAAAGGGAGTAAATACCGAATATACATCAACATTGAAACTACAGTAAGATCTCAATCTCACACCATAAATTTCAAAAAACCTTATCTTGAAATTGAAATAGAAAGTATTTAACTCTCGGGAGTGACACACAGAGTGCAAGACAGAGCCATGGATACTAAAATGAAAACATTCTTTAATGTCTTTATGGAAATAGCGACCTTTCCATACCCAATTTGGAGTAATGGAAACTGGGGCTAAAAGTAGCCAGAAGGGAAATACGCAGTGCATCGCCTAGATCTCCCTCTCTTGGATGCAGATAATTTTCTGAGCCACGGGGTAGGAGAGAAACAAGAGAATGACCCCTAAGGATAACTGACAGAAGGCCTCATTGGGCAAGAGAAAAAATAAGGCCATTTCAAACCAAAAGCAAGATTTTATACCAGCTTGGCCAGCTCACCCCAAAGCAGAGAGCACAAACTAAGGACTAAAGGGTAGCCATGGGTGGAACACAATTCTCCAGGGCAATCAATTCCTGTAAGCCATTAGGTGTCCATAACTAAAGTAATCAGAATCACACAACAAAAGGTGAAATTTATAATTCTTGAACTAAAAGCCACATCAGGAAAAATATATATGTCATAAACTGAAACAAAACTCACAGAGAGCCTACCAACACAATCTTGAAAGTAGGGAGGTATGAGCAAAGTGCATACGCTAATTTTCTTAGCTTTCATAGAAGGTGGGACTATCTCGCTATTCATCCATGAAGCTGATAATCAAAGACTAAAAGTATGTTCAACAGTATTATTTAAGTATACATGCAGACTTATCATGTAGCAGAACTGAAAACAGGCTGTATACATTTCAAGGTAGCAAAACAAAATCTAAAAGAACAAAGAGCAAACTGACAGTAATAGCCAATGATTAAAAAAAAAAAAACCTAGGAAATAGGAAAAATTTAAAAGTAGAGAGTAGAAATTAGATGACAGAAATAAAACTAAAAAAATCTGTTATGACAGTAAGTGTTAATACAAAAAAATAGCTGAATGTGTAAAAAGAATGCTCACATTGGGCCAATAAACTAAATATGATTATAAATACTCTGTATAAAAACAATACTTCTTGCACTGGATGTCTTTTATTTGCCCTCCAAAACAACTCTCTGCTGTTCTCCACAGCTTTGTTAGCTGGGAGGCCAGCTAATACCACCTTATCACCACGTTGCCTTGCCCTCTGGCTTCTAGTTGGCTTTGGTCATAGGAATCACCAGTAGGACCTCTGACAGAGGGAGGAGAGGGAGGTGAGGGCCTTCATTTCCCTGGCTCCCTAAAGGAGGATTACCATGGCTAGATGCCTCCCGCCACCAAAGGCACGGCTTCTGTCAGGCACATTCCTTTCTACTCTTGTGGATTTCACTTCTCTTCAGATTCTAGTTAACTGATGCAGAGATGCTAATGCATTATTAAGTCCAAGAGTACAACACTGTCCCAAGTGGACTTTGCACACACCTGCTCATGCCTCTGCAAATGGTCCCTCTAAATTCTCATCAAATCACCCCGTTTAAGCATGGCACTCTTTCCTGCCAGGACTCTAATACATGCCCAAAGTTACTCATAAAGCTGAAAGTAAGGGGAGTCTGCATAGCTCAGATGGTTAAACATCTGCCTTAAGCTCAGGTCGTGATCCCTGGGTCCTGGGATCGAGCCCCGAGTCTCCCTGCTCCTTGGGGAGCGTGCTTCTCACTCACCATCTGCTGTTCCCCCTGCTTGTACTCTCTCACTCTTTGTCAAGTAAATAAATAATAAATAAAGATGAAAGTAAGAGAATGGGGAAAAGAATGTGAGACAAATTAAAGAAATGAGGGTTTGTCTTTCTCAGAAAATGCTGAATTCAAGAAAAAAACATTAAATGGGATTTTTAAAAAATCACATTATAGTTATGATGGGTAAGATCCCCATTAATGTAAAATTGTCTTGCTGATAAATGCAATAAATTATGTATAATTAAAATACATGATGCCGAAAACTGCTGGAAATGGGAAGAGAAAGAAGTCAATGGGAATTTTAAAGATATCTTAGTTTTTGAAAATCAAGTTCAACATTAGTGAGGAAACTGATAAAATCAGAACAAAGTCTGTAGTTGTAGTAAAAGAATTGTGCCAATGATAACTTCTTAGTTTTTACAAACATACCATAGTTATATCAACTAACATTAAAGGAAACCAGGTGAAGGATATCTGGGAGCTATCTGTACTACGTTCACATGCTTTTCAGTAAATCTAAAATTATTCCAAAATAGAAAGTTTAGAAAAAGATCAAGTTAACAAAAGATAATTTGCATGATATCATTAACAATATAAACCTAAAGACAGAAACTATTCTTTTTTTTATGTGACCATAATATGCAAAAATTCTCTATATATTAGATAAGAAAAAAACTATAAAAGTTTAAAAAGTAAAACATAAAATTATTATTATCCACAATTCAAAATTAAAATAGAAACAAACCAAAATGTCTAACCCATTTATTTTTTTTTAAGATTTTATTTATTTATTTGAGGGAGCAGGTGAGAGAGAGAGTAAACAGGAGCTGGGGGGGAGGGGTAGTGGGAGAGAGAGAAGCAGACTCCCCGCTGAGCAGGCAGCCAATGCAGGGGTTCAATCCCAGGACCCTGGGATCATGACCTGTGCTGAAGGCAGATACTTAACCAACTGAGCCATTCAGGTGCCCCTCTCTGACCCTTTTAAAATTTAAGTTTCTTTACATTCAAACAACTCCTAAGTTTAAGAAGAAATCAAAAGCATTTTCAGTATCCTTTTCCTTCCTTATTTCAGACCTTATCCTGATTTTGTCCAAATGCCCCCTCTTCTCCAGGCAGCCATCTGCTTTAGGTGAGGGGCTTTGCTTCCACGCCCAGGAGGTGAATCTTGATTAAGACAAATCAGTGGTCTCACTCTCACTGCTGGCGATTAGTTTAGGGACGGACACATAAAACCGTCCTAGCCCATGAATTTTGGAAGAGCCTGTGAGTTACTTCTGGGAAAGGCTTACTTCAGTGCTAAAACGAAAGTCCCTTTTCTGCCACAGGAAATTGTCATGGGCATGTGACACCCAAAGCTGTATCTTATCAGAATGAAAGGGACCAGCCCTGTGTGTGTGTGTGTGTGTGTGTAGTATGTATGTATACTGATCTATATACTGCTATTTTAGAGCAGTAAGAAGAATGTGAATCTTTGAAGGTGTCATTGAACTGCTGGGTAAACCAGCCCTGAAACTTTCTTCAAACTTCTTGTTATTGGAAATAATAACTCCTTTTTAAAAAAGATTTTATTTATTTATTTTGGGAGAGTGAGCAAGCACAAGCAGGGGGAGTGGAAGAGTGAGAGGAAGAAGCAGGCTTCTCGCTGAGCAGGGAGCCCAATGTGGGGCTCGATCCCAGGCCCCTGGGATCATGACCTGAGCCAAAGGCTGGCGCTTAATGGACTGAACCACCCAGGCGCCCCTGGAAATAATAACTCCTCAAGGCATTTGGATCACTGTTTTCTGTTATTGGCTACAGATAAAACCCTTGCTGATGTGTAAAATATCCAAGAAATAATGAAAATGAAAATACTACAGATTAAATTCCAGAGGGTGCAGCCAAAATTTTATTCAGAGGAAAAGTCATTTCCTTTTATCCCTTTTATGGCTGACAGACACACTCTGCCTCAAATGGATTAAGCATTCAAATGAAGAAGTTAGAAAAAAAGAAAGGCAATGTCATGTCCAGAAAGGCAGGAGTAAATAAATTTGATAGGAAATTCAGGGGCTCTTGGGTGTCTCAGTCAGTTAAGCATCTGACTTTTGGTTTTGGCTCAGTTAATGATCTCAGGGTTGAGATTGAGCCCCTCATCAGGGCTCAGTAGAGAATCTGAGCTCAGTAAAGAATCTGCTTGAGATTCTCTTTCCCTCTCCCTCTGCCCTTCTACTCAGGCTCTCTTTCTCTCTCTCTCTCTAATAAATAAATAAATATTTAAAAAAATAAAAGGAAATTCAAGGTTTATTGACAACCAGATGCCGCATCTAGGCCTACAAGAGGAAAGACCCACACATTTCCTCTTTCTCCTCTTCCCTATCCATCCCTTGAGCTTGTCTTCAGATTTTCTCTCTCCTCTCCCACTCCAAAGGGAGTGAGGGTAAATGGTAATCCTCCTGTTGTCCAACCCTTTCTGGGAACGTGAGCCCTTACCAGGTCCCTGCTATACCTTGCTCATTAAACACCTCTGTCCAGCCCCAGACAATCAGGAGTGGACTGTGGTGTTAAAGCTCTTGATATATGAGAAAGAAAGATCCCAACTCAAATATTGTGGGGGAAAAAAAGCATCAAAAAGTATGGAAGAGAATCTTTTGAATCCAGTAAGAGGAATCCATACCAGGCCATAACAGACCTATCTATCCCTCTACTCTCTGTAATAAGGACACCCGCTACTTCTTCATGAGGAACCAGTGGATGTTTTCATCGGTACCCTGTGGCTCATTCATAATTGGCTGCTGAAGTCAATTATGCTGAAGTCAAGGGAGGGTACATTCTAGACTGTGAGTTTAGAAATTCTGCAAAATTCCTTTTGTACCATCTTCAGATGTTATGTTAAAATGTCATCTGGCTAAAGACCTATGTTTGGACTTGGAAGACCTTATTGGCTATATTATGAATAAAGGGCCTGATTTCAGACTGGGGAAAACAGAGGCTCAGATCCCCTGCATCACCACCACCGCCACAGAACAACAACAGTAATACAGATAATCCTTACTGAGCGTTTGCCACTTGCCAGAAACAGGGCTAAACCCTTCACCTGTGTCTTTTCATTTAATCCTGACAGATAAAGTAGAGAGTGGGATTTGAACCCATACCTGCCCATCTCCAAAACCTACATATTTAAGTGCTCCATGAAACTGACCAAACTAAGCTTTTCTTTCTTTTCCGTGTGCTGGTGCTGAATGTTACTGTCACACAGTGGTTTCCACCTTTGATCCTCACAACATAGCAGTGAAGCAAGAACAAACATTACCATTTTACAGATAGGGTCAGAGACACGAATAACATTCTCAGATTACGCACTTCACAAGTGATAGAACTAGAATCTGAGCTTCCTTCTTTCTCCTCTAAAACTCAGACTTTTTTACACAGCTTCGCATGATGCTAACTACTGCTTTCCGGACTATTAGAGGCACAAGGAAAACAACAAATTACCATAGGTTCAATGTGACACTTTATTCCCTTTTTCTTTCTTTCTTTCTTTTTTTAAGACTTTATCCATGAGAGACACAGAGAAAGAGGGGCAGAGGGAGAAGCAGGCTCCCCAAGAAGCAGGGAACCTGATTCGGGGCTTGACCACAGGACTCTGGGATCATGACCAGAGCCGAAAGCAGATGCCTAACCATCTGAGTCACCCAGGTGCCCCTGTTCCCTTTTTTCTCACCCCTAGAAAACTTATTCACTAACACCTTTATTATTTTTAGGGTGTTTTTTTTTATCTTGGTGATTTTTTTTCTTCTCCATTTTCTTATCAAGAACTCGTGCATGGTCTATAATTACACCACTCAAGGTGACAGCCACTTTGGAAGTTCTCCACACATTAACACACAATTTAGGGAATTATTAGCAGTCCCAAGGAAAGCATAAATTTCAGCCAAAGCAGTTGTTTGGATAGGGGGCCTTTCCCAGAAATGAGATCAGCTCTTTTCCAAAAGCTGTCCAGTCATTTTTGAAAGGCAGCTCAAGTAAAATGGTAAATACCTTTTTTCTACCAAATAATGGAATGTATAGCCCTCCCAGTCTTTTTTCTCAGCTGAAACAGTACCAGCCAGAACCAAAGGCTGAAGAGGTCAGCCCTGCACCTGCACAGAGAGATAGATGCATAAGATATAAATTGTTAGTCAAAGAAAGTTAAACTCTCAGCACAATGACAGACCTCTCTAAAATGTATGTTATATTATCAGCATCTCCAATTTTTTAAAAGATTTTATTTATTTGCTTATTTATTGGAGAGGGAGCCAACCCGTAAGCTAAAGAGTACAAGCAGGGGGAGTGGCAGAGGAGAAAGAGAGAAGCAGACTCGGCTGAGCAGGGAGCCCAATGCAGTCCTTGATCCCAGGACCCTGAGATCATGACCTGAGCCAAAGGCAGGCACCTTATCAGCATCTCTTCTAAATCTTTCTTGAAATTTCCTAATGTAGGGCCATTAGGTTCCCCTCAATTCCCCTGAGTAGCATGAGCTCTTGCCCACCTAAGTGTCAAAGCCCAGCTCCTCCCTTGCTAAGCACAAGGCCATTCTCAGAAGTGATCTTGGGTTATATTTGTATACGAAAGAAAGCCTGTGATTTTTCAAGGGCTAAAGAGCTAGGATGTGGTAGTCATCTAGCTTCTGCTTGCTAAGCACTTCCCTCCTTTCTTCTGTAGAAAACAGAAAAGTCTTTTAAGTTCTGAGACTCTGGTCTTACTTTGCACCATAAATTAAGCCCAGAACAATATCTTGAGAAACCCTGCTGTGGGTTCTGCCTCTGGCAATGGTTTTTTCCACCCAACTCTCTCTCTAAATATAGTTGTGCAGTCTAAACCAAATATTGTGAAAATCTGTTTGAAGGCATAGGAAAGCCACTGAGATTATACCAGAGCATTCATCCCAGTGTTTGGGGTCTCCCTAGGGGCACAGAACAATTCCAGACACAAAAGCAGTGATGGAGCGCCTGAGAAACTGAGTGAGGTTTGCAGAAATCGTAGAGCTAGTGGGACGAAAATTAAAGTCGATGATCTTCCAAGAGAGCGGAAGTTTTCAGATCCAGAATTTCCTTTCAGTTATTTTCAGTAATTTCTAGTTTTCTGCCACATGTTTCTATCTTGATATTTAATCTTTAAAATTATTAACATAATTGTTAAGAAAAATCTGGGTGGGATGACTCTAAGGTCAGGATCTTCAGTGAATATGTGTTTGTCTATTTTCTCCCCTTTTGTTTTTTGCACAAGTCTGCTCTTCTTGCTGTGTGATTATTTTCTATCACATGCTGCACTTTGTGTATGACAAATTGTAGAGACCATTTGTGGCTCTTGTATTTTACTGCAGTGAGGATTTATTTTTGCTTCTGGCAGATCACCTTAATTAGAATCAGACATTAGATGATTCACAGTTGAGAGCTTCAGACCTTGTGAGGACTTGTCTATTTCTGGTCGATCCTTCCTTCCAAAGAAGGAAGGATTCTGGTCAACCCTACAGGCTTTGGGGTTGGAACCCTAGAAAGAAGCTTCAGAATGGATGAAAGTAAAAGGGTGGATAAGGATATACCATGAAAACATTAGTCAAAGGAAGACTGGGGTAGCTATACCTGAGTAGACACTGAGGGTTACTAGAAATAGGGATTTCATAAAGCTAGATGAGTCTATGCAATAGGAAGCTGTAAGCACTCTATATGTTTATGCATCAAATAACACAGCCACAAAGCCCCCTTGTCACAGATGGGGTCAGTAGACTATCTCTGTTTAGCTTGCCTTGTAGCACCAGTGCCTAATAAAATGCCTGGCGCATACTCAGTGCACAGCAGGCGACTTACAAAGCCAGTATTTCACAGCAAGGTGTTTAATACTTCTACTTATACACACCCCTGTAGAAATTATAATAAAAATATTAGTAGTGTTTAAAGCATACACCATACACACACTAACCTAACCAGTCTAGACTAGAGCTTACAGGCATGATAGGCTTTGAACTCAGAAAGGCCTGGGTTCAAATCCCAGCTCCTTTATTTATTAGCTGTATGACCTTGATCTTGGGAGTAATGACTTCTATGAGCCTCTATTTCTTTATCTGTAATCTGAGGAATAACAATACTTCCTTGTATAATTCTATGCAATATTACAGTACTATATAATGCTGCACAATAATACTTCCTTTTTAAATTATGAAATAGAATAATATCAAGGGTAGTGTCTGGCACTAAGTCAACACTCTATGGTAGCAATTAATATTAATGATTTTATATAAAAGGGTGCCTGGGTGGCTCAGTCATTAAGCATCTGCCTTTGGCTCAGGTCATGATCCCAGGGTCCTGGGATCTAGTTTCACATTGGGCTCCCTGCTCGGCAGGAAGCCTGCTTCTCCCTCTCCCTCTGCTGCTCCCCTCCTTGTGTTCCCTCTCTTGCTGTGTCTGTCTCTGTCAAATAAATTAAAAATCTTTTTAAAAATTATATATAAGAAATTGTGAAAATAAAAAAAAAGAAATTGTGAAAATAATTCCAGAATAGCAGTCAAGACTCCCACACTAAAAACTGGAATCAGAAATGCCACTGAAAACTAATTATTTTGCCTAATTAGAAAAATTATCCCTGAGAATATTACTGCAGTAGACAGACTTTAAGATGGTCCTGATCCTTACCTCCTGTTTACACTTTGGCACAATTTCTTCCCCTTGGAACAGAGAAACTGATTTGCTTCTAGCCAACAGAATGCAGCAGAGATGGGATGTACTTGATTCTGTTTTCATGACCACATAGAACCCATCTTGCTTCAGTCTCTCTCCCTCCATTGCTGGCTTTGGAGAAGCAAGCTGCTGTGAATCCACCAATCACAAGGAAATGAATTCTGCCAAAACCCTGCTGGAGCTTGGAAACAGATGCCTCACCAGTCAAAGCTCTGATGAAAACCCAGCCCCAAGATGACACCCTGGTGGCGATCTTGTGAGATCCTAGGGACAAGGCTCAGCTAAGTTGTGCCTGAACCCTTGACCCACAGAAACTCTGAGATAAATAATAATAATAATTAATAATAATAATGGCTTTATTGTGATACAATTAAAATTCACCCATTGTAAGGGTATAATTCATGGTTTTGACTGTGTTCTCAGTGTTGTGCACCTTTAGAACATTTGTATAACCCCAGAAAGAAACTCCATACCCATTAGCACTCGCTTCCCATTTCGCCCAACCCCCTTTCCTGGCAACAACTAATCTTTCTGTCTCTATGAATTTGCCTGTTCTGCACATTTCATATACATGGAATAATATGGCTCTTTGTATCTCGTTTCTATCACTACTCATCATGTTTTCAGGGTTCATCCGGGTTGTAGCCTGGATCAGTACCTCATTCTTTCTGATGGCTGAATAACATCCCACTGTACAGAAGTACCAGTTTGTTTATTCACTCATCAGTTGATGTACATTTGGGTTGCTTTCACTTTTTAGTTATTATGAGTAATGCTGCAGTGGACATGTGTGTCTAAGTTTCCATGTGCATATATCTTTTCCTTTCTTTTGATACAAGCCCAGGAACAGACTTTCTGGATTATACAACATTGTGTTTAACCTTCTGAAGAACCGACAGACTGTTTTATAAAGTGGCTGCTCTGTTCGATATTCCCACTGGAGTGTATGAGGGCTCTGTCTCTCCTGCATCTTCCCTAACAATGGTTATGATCTTTTTTATATAGTCATCCCAGGGGGGTGTGAAGTACTATCCAATCTTGGATTTGATTTGCCTGATGACTAATGATGTTAAAATTTTTTTCATGTGCTTATTGGTTCTTTGTGCATCTCCTTTGGAGAAATGTCTATGCAAATCCCTTGCCCATTTTTAATAGGGCTCTTTGTGTTATTGAGTTGTCAGAGGTCTTTATATATTCCATATAGAAATCTCTTGTCGGATGTATGATCTACAAGTATTTGTCCCTTTTTTGTGGGTTGTCTCCTACTTTATTGATGGTGCCTTTTAAAGCATAGAAGTTTTTAATATTGATGAAACCCATGTATCCCTTTTTTCTTTTGTTGACTGTGCTTTCAAAGAATTCACTGTGTAATCCAAGGTCATGAAACATAGGGACAAATGTTTTTTTTCTAAGAGTTTATGGTTCATATACTTAGGTCATTGGTCCATTATCAGGTGAGCCCCAACTTATTATTATTATTTTTTTTTGCATCTGGATATCCGGTTGTCCCAGCACCATCTGATTAAAAGACTGTTCTCTCCCCCACTGAATTGTTTTGGGACTCTTATCAAAAACCTGTTGCCTAGGGGCATCTGGGTGGCTCAGTGGGTTAAGCCTCTACCTTCTACTTAGGTCATGATCTTAGGGTCCTGGGATGGAGGCCCGAATTGGGCTCTCTGCTCAGCAGGGAGCCTGCCACCGCCCCTCCCCCAATGCCTGCCTCTCTGGCTACTTGTGATCTCTCTTTCTCTATCAAATAAATAAAGAAAATCTTAAAAAAAAAAAAAACTGTTGCCTGGGTGGCTTAGTTGGTTAAACGTTTGCCTTGGGCTTAGGTCATGATCCCAGGATACTGGGATTGAACCCAGCCTCGGGTGGTCTGCTCAACCAGAAGCCTGCTTCTTCCTGCCCCTCCACCTGCTTGTGTTCTCTGTGCTCTCTCTTTCTCTCAAATAAACAAATTAATGCTTAAAAAAGGCAAGGGAAAGAAAAAAACCTGTTGATCATAACTGTCATGATGTAGCAGGACTAACTCCGTCTTGAATCCATTCTGCCTCCAACACTTCTCCCTCCCTTGTTATTCTACATTAGACCTGTTTGTGCATTATAAGCCCTGTGGGGAATTAGTTGACTTTTAGTGGAAGCACTGAACTAAGACCATGAACACCTTGCACAGAGTCAACTAATCAGTGCATCCTACATGTTGACTGAATACATCTGACTGATTGCTCAAGCCCGAATGGCAGCTGTAGTCCATTTCTTAGCCCCCCTCACCCCTGCCCCTCTACCCCTGCTTCCCTTTCCTCCACCTTTAAAAACCCCTTCCTGCATGAGATGTCAGGATGATTTGGGGGAACATTAGTCTACCATTTTCTTATTTAGCTTGCTTTCTCAAATAAAGTCACTTTCCTTTGCCCCAGCATCTCATCTCTTGACTTATTGGGCTGTCAAGCAGTGAGCAGATCGGATGTGGGTTCAATAACAACAGGCTTAATTTCTGGACTTCCAGTTCTATTAAACTGATCTATATGTCTATCTTTATGCCAATACCACACTGTATCTTTATAGTAAGTTTTGAAATCAGAAAGTGGGAGTCCTCTAACTTCAGGGTTTTATTTATTTTTTTAAGATTGTTTTTGATATTCATGGCTTCTTGAATTTCCATATGGTTTTAGGATTAACCTGTTAGTTTCTGCAAAAGAGACGGTTGGGATTATAAGGGTTGCATAGAACCAGTAGTCCAGTTTTGGAATATTGCCATCTTAACAGTACTAAGTCTTCCAATCCACGATGCTCAGAGGCTAAAGACCCAAACCATAGTCAAGTAACTCTTCATACGTGGTAGAAGTGAGCCAGCTCTCCCCCACTGACTTCTTCCCTGTTGAATGCCGGGGAGTCTGACCTGTCCTGGCACCATCCCCACGGGCTGAACAAAGACACTGCCATCTGAGCAATCTGACTAGTGCCATCTGAAAAGTGAAGGTGAACTTCTCAAGAAATATAACAAAGTATGAATAAAGCTATTTGTTGAAAGAGCTCTCCAAGAGAGTCCTTCCATAAACAACTTGGCACGGAAGGCAAAACCTCCCAGGGACCTCTCCAGTCATCTTTAGAGGTGTAGCAAACCTGCTTTCTAAGGAGTATGGGACTTACTAGCTGTTGATTTGCTGAGAACATTAGAAAAGTTTGGGCCAGAGCTGAATTGCTGGAGGCCATGAAGGGAACACTGCCCCTGGTCCAGCACTTCCCAACTCTACTTTTCCTCGAGGCTGCACTCAGCGTCTCCTCTAAGTTTTGAACAAATATTTAAAGAATATTTTGTTGAAGAGGTATCAAATTATCAGCCTGCCTGTGGTGCCCACGTGTCTCGGGTTAGCCCTGCCTCCCCCCATCAAGAGGCGACAAAGCCAAGTGCTCTTTAGCCAATATCAGTAATTAGCAAGAGTTAAGCTTTTCGCTGTGTCCACAAACCGTCTGGATTGCCGTGTTTCTGCTCAGCTGATCGGAAAATTGGAACACTTTGGCTTCAGTGTGTTCAGCAGCTTATAGCTAAGCATTCATTAATTATGCAAAACAGGCTTCAGGGGAACGAGTCTATTGAGTTAATTAATATCAAGTGTTTCTAGCCAATTAGCAGCTTTCTCGCTTATTGTAGGGAGGCTGCTACAGGACATGCCAGGCAGAGCAGGCTCCCCTCACACTCCTCTGCTCTGCTCCTCTCTTCTGTGACTGGAGCACCCCTGATCAGAAGGACACAGGCAAGGACTTCTCCTACCCTGGACCTCCCTTCGTCCGGGACCATTCTAATGTCCATTGAGACACTGCACCTCGAAGTGTGGTCTGTGGACCAGCAGAATCCACATCACTGGGATGCTTATCAAAATGAAGATCTCAGGCCCCACCCAGACTTCTAGAATTGGAATCTGTGTTTTAAGAAAATCCCTTAGTGACCCATATGCATAATCTTAAAGTTTGAGAATCACTGATACAGAAGACCCATCTAGGACCCTGACCCTCACAATTCCTAGCCCTTTTTAATCTAGAAAGTTCCTCATCATTTACATTGGCCACTACAGACACCCATGAACATGTCTGGAAACTTGCTTTTCCCATTTCTGTAATCTTGCCATCCTGTCCTGCATTCTGACCATTTTCAAATACCAGCACGCTAATTTCTTATTCTCTTACCCCCAGTGCTCAACTGTTGGAGACCAGCCACGATCTCCCATTGATCTGCCCCTTGTAAATCCCTCTCCTTTCCTGTGATCAACAGCACTTCTACCCATCTTTGTCACGCTCAGCTCTCTTGCCTTGTGTGACCTTGTGACATGTGCTAAGGTTCTGTGCTTCCGAGAAATCTACATGTTCCTGGAAGCTTTCTCCCAACCACTGTTCCAACCTGCTCCCCGTCTTTCCAAGTTCCTCATCTCATGAGGTGACTCCCCTCTTATCCCACAGAGGAAGCCAAGCCATCCAGACATCTCCCTTTCTTGTCCCCTTCAAACTTACCTGCCTCTGTATGTATCTCATTCTCCTTCCCTCCTTGCTTGCTGAAGGAGTGTCCCTCCTTCTGTCGATGTGGGTCTTTCTACCCTTCCAGGAGGGGGTCCCATCAATCACCCTTAATCTTCCCTAAGACTTCAACCTCTCCCTCTCCATGAGTGGCTTCCCCCCAAATTATAAATGTGCACAAGTCTCTCCCTTCTTAGAAAGGAGGGCCTTGTCATAACCTCATAGTCTTCTTGTAGTAATCTCCTTGCACGAGCCCTCACCAAACAGTCAGACTTTTCAACTCCCATTCATTCCTCAGCTTTGAGAGAGTTCTCTGAGGCCACCAAAGGCTAATTGTCAGATCCAACGTCCCTTACCTTGTCTGACCTTTCTGTGGCTTTTGTAGAGCTGGCATGTCCTCCTTCCTAAAGTTTTTTCTCCTATTTACCAGTCCCTCCTCCTGACCTTTCACCCGCTCTGACTGGTTCTCTTGCCCTGAAATACCTATATTCCCCATGTTATTTCTTTAACCTGCTTTACACACCTTTTTTCCTAAATGACCTTATTCAAACCCTGGCTTCAACATCCCATATGAAGATGAACCCAGTTCTTTCTCCAGGCCAGAGCTTTCTGCAGAGTTCCAGAATTCTATATTCAGCTGAAGGACACTTCTGTATGGATGACCCATAGCCATCAAGACCTTGTGTCCCACGTGTCCCCCTGGTCCCCCTTCTAAGCCTTTCCAATCTCAAAGAATGAGACCGCCATCTATTCCGAGGCCAAGATAGAAACATGGAAGTCAGTTCTGTCCATTTTCTCTCTCTCTCTCTCTTCTGGTCTGCTGCCTCTCCTCCCACTTCTCCACACCTAATCTCCCAATCTCTTTGATCAATCTACTCCTGTCCCCATTGTTATTGTCTTCATTCAGACCCTTGTCTCTGATCACTAAAATATCCTGTTTCCCATCAATCTTTTTCCAGTCCGCTCCACATTATTGCCAGAGTGAGATTTAAAATGTAAATCTGATCATGACTTCAAGCCCTGCTGTTCACCGTCATCCAGTGGCTGCCCCAAAGTCTTCTGAACAGACTTCAGGCTCTGTCTTCATAGCTTCTGACTCCCTTCCATGCTCTGCATCTCCTGTCACTCTTGATGTCTTCCCATCATAGCCCCCGCACTGAATTTACCAGGTCCTCTCAATATGTTGGAAGCCCGTCAAATGTAGCAGGCTATTTCCTGTCCCTAATTATTGCAGATTCTGTTCCTTCTACCTGGAATGTCTTTCACAACTTTCTTCTGGTTAACTGCTACTCATGCTGTAAAACTCAGTTCTAGTATTCTCTCCTCTGAGAAGATCTTTTTGGCCCTCCTTCCAGCAGTAGGACTTAGATGCCTTTTCCAAGTGCTATTAATAGTAACATTGTAAATAACTGTCACTTCTGTCCATGTGTCTATGCTAGGTACCTTATCCACATAACTTTATTTAATCCTCCTAACCACACTATGAAGAACTATTATCTCTATCTTACTGTGAGGAAGCTGAGGTTCAAAGAGGATAAGTAGCTTGCCTGAGGTCATATTCTAAAGGCAGGTTTCAAATCCGGGCCTGTGTGATTCCAGCACCCCATCTCCCAGCCGCTGTGCCGTACACTACCATTCCCCACTGCACACTAGGCTCACTTTTACCAAAATGCTTCTCACGATGTCCCTTAGCCTCTGGTCATGTGTTTGTCTCTACCTGTCCCTCTTGGTAAAGGCAACGAGGTCTTTGAAGTCAGAGACTATGCCTTTCTTACTTGTGTACCTCTGATGCAGAGCCCAGGGCCCTACATGTTACCCATGCAACCAGTGTAAGTGTCTTAGCCTGCGTGGGCTGTCGGGACAAAATACTATAGAGTGGGTGGCTTAAATAACAGAAATTTATTTTCACGCAGGTCTGGAGGCTGGAAAGTCTGAGATCTGGCAGGTTTCCATTTCTGCAGAGGATTCTCTTCCTGACTTACAGACAGGAACTTGTTTACTGTGTCCTTATGTGATGGAGAGACTGAGCTCTCTGGTGTCTCTTTCTTGTATACGAGTATCGGTTCTATCAGATCAGGATTCCACTCTGTGCCGTCATTTAACCTTAGCCACCTCCTTAAAAGCTCAGTTTCCAGTACATGCGGGGCTGGGGAGTTAAGGCTTTAACCTAGGAATTTTCAGGGGACACCTTTTATAATAATAGCAATGGATTACGCCCCTCCCTCCATTGTTTCGGTGACTGTTCAACATAAATGCTGCCAACACTGACCAGTTAGGGATCTTGGAAGATCCCTGGGATGATCCCAAGAAAATATTGCATAGGAGGGATCTTGAGGGATGCATAAACTAGGTGTAGGTTGAAAGGATGCAGAGAGCATTTCTGTTTAGAGGAGGAAGCAGCAGGGATAAGGTGGGATGGTGTGGTCAAAATCACAGAGTATTCAGGAGCTGAGTGGGGGGAGAGGTGGATTGGACTCCAGGTCGTGAGCCCTGAGGGGTCTGCCTGGTTTGATATAAGTCAGAGACTGTATACATTTGTGTGTGTGTGTGAAAAAGGTTATTTTATTTTAGCTTGTTAAAAAAATTATTTTTTTTATTTTATTTTTTTTTTAAACTTTACTGAATTTTTATTTATTTCCTAGACTTGAAATTCTAGGATTGAAGAATGAAAGCATTTGATGAATCTTAATACATACTGCAAGATCACTCTCCAGAAATTCCATTTTCTGTTATACTCTCAGAAGAGTGCCTGTGAGTGTCTGTGTTTCTGGTTTTAAGTAATGTAACTTAAAAAACTGTTCACTGATTTGATGAAAGTGGAGGGAGGAATGATATTTTCATTGATTTAATGAATACGTTTTAAATTTCCTGATAAGACTGGACATCTAAATTTTTGCTTTTTGTTTTTTTTTTTTTATAGTAAATTTTTTTTTTAATTTTGTATTTTTTATAAACATATATTTTTATCCCCAGGGGTACAGGTCTGTGAATCACCAGGTTTACACACTTCACAGCACTCACCAAATCACTTACCCTCCCCAATGTCCATAATCCCACCCCCTTCTCCCAAACCCCCTCCCCCCGGCAACCCTCAGTTTGTTTTGTGAGATTAAGAGTCACTTATGGTTTGTCTCCCTCCCAATCCCATCTTGTTTCATTTATTCTTCTACCCACTTAAGCCTCCATGTTGCATCACCACTTCCTCATATCAGGGAGATCATATGATAGTTGTCTTTCTCTGCTTGACTTATTTCGCTAAGCATGATACGCTCTAGTTCCATCCATGTTGTTGCAAATGGCAAGATTTCATTTCTTTTGATGGCTGCATAGTATTCCATTGTGTATATATACCACATCTTCTTGATCCATTCATCTGTTGATGGACATCTAGGTTCTTTCCATAGTTTGGCTATTGTGGACATTGCTGCTATAAACATTCGGGTGCATGTGTCCCTTTGGATCACTACATTTGTATCTTTAGGGTAAATACCCAATAGTGCAATTGCTGGGTCATAGGGCAGTTCTATTTTCAACATTTTGAGGAACCTCCATGCTGTTTTCCAGAGTGGCTGCACCAGCTTGCATTCCCACCAACAGTGTAGGAGGGTTCCCCTTTCTCCGCATCCTCGCCAGCATCTGTCATTTCCTGACTTGTTGATTTTAGCCATTCTGACTGGTGTGAGGTGATATCTCATTGTGGTTTTGATTTGTATTTCCCTGATGCCGAGTGATATGGAGCACTTTTTCATGTGTCTGTTGGCCATCTGGATGTCTTCTTTGCAGAAATGTCTGTTCATGTCTTCTGCCCATTTCTTGATTGGATTATTTGTTCTTTGGGTGTTGAGTTTGCTAAGTTCTTTATAGATTCTGGACACTAGTCCTTTATCTGATATGTCGTTTGCAAATATCTTCTCCCATTCTGTCAGTTGTCTTTTGATTTTGTTAACTGTTTCCTTTGCTGTGCAAAAGCTTTTGATCTTGATGAAATCCCAGTAGTTCATTTTTTCCCTTGCTTCCCTTGCCTTTTGCGTTGTTCCTAGGAAGATGTTGCTGCGGCAGAGGTCGAAGAGGTTGCTGCCCGTGTTCTCCTCAAGGATTTTGATGGATTCCTTTCGTACATTGAGGTCCTTCATCCATTTGGAGTCTATTTTTGTGTGTGGTGTAAGGAAATGGTCCAATTTCATTTTTCTGCATGTGGCTGTCCAATTTTCCCAGCACCATTTATTGAAAAGGCTGTCTTTTTTCCATTGGACATTCTTTCCTGCTTTGTCGAAGATTAGTTGACCATAGATTTGAGGGTCTATTTCTGGGCTCTCTATTCTGTTCCATTGATCTATGTGTCTGTTTTTGTGCCAGTACCATGCTGTCTTGATGATGACAGCTTTGTAATAGAGCTTGAAGTCCGGAATTGTGATGCCACCAACGTTGGCTTTCTTTTTCAATATCCCTTTGGCTATTCGAGGTCTTTTCTGGTTCCATATAAATTTTAGAATTATTTGTTCCATTTCTTTGAAAAAGATGGATGGTACTTTGATAGGAATTGCATTAAATGTGTGCTATAGACCGATATCCTTGATGAACACAGATGCGAAAATACTCAACAAAATACTAGCCAATAGGATTCAACAGTACATTAAAAAGATTATTCACCACGACCAAGTGGGATTTATTCCAGGGCTGCAAGGTTGGTTCAACATCCGCAAATCAGTCAATGTGATACAACACATCAATAAAAGTAAGAACAAGAACCATATGATACTCTCAATAGATGCTGAAAAAGCATTTGACAAAGTACAGCATCCCTTCCTGATCAAAACTCTTCAAAGTGTAGGGATAGAGGGCACATACCTCAATATCATCAAAGCCATCTATGAAAAACCCACCGCAAATATCATTCTCAATGGAGAAAAACTGAAAGCTTTTCCGCTAAGGTCAGGAACACGGCAGGGATGTCCATTATCACCACTGCTATTCAACATCGTACTAGAGGTCCTAGCCTCAGCAATCAGACAACAAAAGGAAATTAAAGGCATCCAAATCGGCAAAGAAGAAGTCAAATTATCACTCTTCGCAGATGATATGGTACTATATGTGGAAAACCCAAAAGACTGTACTCCAAATCTGCTAGAACTTATACAGGAATTCAGTAAAGTGTCAGGATATAAAATCAATGCACAGAAATCAGTTGCATTTCTCTACACCAACAGCAAGACAGAAGAAAGAGATATTAAGGAGTCAATCCCATTTACAACTGCATCCAAAACCATAAGATACCTAGGAATAAACCTAACCAAAGAGGCACAGAATCTATACTCAGAAAACTATAAAGTACTCATGAAAGAAATTGAGGAAGACACAAAGAAATGGAAAAATGTTCCATGCTCCTGGATTGGAAGAATAAATATTGTGAAAATGTCTATGCTACCTATTTTTTTATTTTTTTATAAACATATAATGTATTTTTATCCCCAGGGGTACAGGTCTGTGAATCGCCAGGTTTACACACTTCACAGCACTTACCATAGGACATACCCTCCCCAATGTCCATAACCCCACCCCCCTCTCCCGACCCCCCGACCTCCAGTAACCCTCAGTTTGTTTTGTGAGATTAAGAGTCACTTATGGTTTGTCTCCCTCCTGATCCCATCTTGTTTCATTTATTCTTCTCCTACCTCCTTAACCCCCCACATTGCATCTCCACTTTCTCATCTCCACTTCCTCAGATCATATGACAGTTGTCTTTCTCCAATTGACTTATTTCACTAGGCATGATACCCTCTAGTTCCATCCATGTTGTCACAAATGGCAAGATTTCATTTCTTTTGATGGCTGCATAGTATTCCGTTGTGTGTATATATACCACATCTTCTTTATCCATTCATCTGTTGATGGACATCTAGGTTCTTTCCATAGTTTGGCTGTTGTGGACATTGGTGCTATAAACATTCAGGTGCACGTGCCCCTTCGGATCACTACATTTGTATCTTTAGGGTAAATACCCAGTGGTGCAATTGCATTTTGAGGAACCTCCCTGCTGTTTTTCAGAGTGGCTGCACCAGCTTGCATTCCCACCAACAGTGTAGGAGGGTTCCCCTTTCTCCGCACCCTCCTTGCCAGCATCTGTCATTCCTTGACTTGTTAATTTTAGCCGTTCTGACTGGTGTGAAGTGGTATCTCACTTTGGTTTTGATTTGTATTTCCCTGATGCCCAGTGATGTGGAGCACTTTTTCATGTGTCTGTTGGCCATCTGGATGTCTTCTTTGCAGAAATGTCTGTTCATGTCTTCTGCCCATTTCTTGATTGGATCATTTGTTCTTTGGGTGTTGAGTTTGCTAAGTACTTTATAGATTTTGGACACTATCCCTTTATCTGATATGTCGTTTACAAATATCTTCTCCCATTCTGTCAGTTGTCTTTTGATTTTGCTAACTGTCTCCTTTGCTGTGCAAAAACTTTTGATCTTGATGAAATCCCAGTAGTTCATTTTTGCCCTTGCTTCCCTTGCCTTTGGCGATGTTCCTCGAAAGACGTTGCTGCGGCTGAGGTCGAAGAGGTTGCTGCCTGTGTTCTCCTCAAGGATTTTGATGGATTCCTTTCTCACATTGAGGTCCTTCATCCATTTGAGTCTATTTTCGTGTGTGGTGTAAGGAAATGGTCCAATTTCATTTTTCTGCATGTGGCCGTCCAATTTTCCCAACACCATTTATTGAATGGGCTGTCTTTTTTCCATTGGACATTCTTTCCTGCTTTGTCGAAGAGAGATTGTATACTTTTTGTCTCGAACCTTGGACTGGTTGGCTGGGGTTGCCTGTAACACTAAAGTTAAAGATTCTGAGGCTACATTTGAGCTTCCCAGAAGAATGTCGTGATAGATTAGTGATGTCTTCCCTGGGCTTTGAGGACAGAGGAGTAAGAATGGCAGCAAGAGTGTTATGCATTTGCTACCTCTGCTAGAGATGCTGCCCTTCGGGTCACGTGCAGAACTCAAGCAGATGCATACAGACCTGCAAAAATGTCCACCATGCTCTGCCATGGGGTCATTTGTCTATGCACCTGAGGAACCAGGACAGTACCAGATGCCATGCACAGTTGGAAAGAATAGCAAGTTCCCAAATCTGTATTTGGCTTTTCCTAGGACTCCAAAGTAGCTCTGCTTGTACCCACAACTCAGAAGCATCTCATAAAAGCCAGTTGGTTCCCTCAGCTTCTGACTGTCACCTTCCTAACCTTAGGGATCTTGGGCACCATCCAAAGGGGCAGGCAGTGAGCAAACGTTATGTCCTCTGTTGTCCTTGTCTCCAATCTTTCCTACAGCCAGACTTCTTGTGGCTTCTTCAGTTATAAAACAAAAGTCTCCTTACGCATTAACAAGGCAAACAGATCTAGTGAGAAGTTGGGCGTTGACCATATCCTGGTATCCTGATCCTCCATCAGAATGCCTTATTCCAGGGAGAAGAAAATTAGAAAACACATGAAACACTGTAAACTCCTTGGCACTGGGAGAGTATTAATAGATTACTCTGCATGTCTACTTAATCCACACATTAAGTCTTGAGGAGGAAGGTAAATATTGTGTGTGCACTTTGGATTGCAATGCTGCTGCCGGTCGTCTGACTGTTTATTTCCCTGTTGTCTTTTCTTAGTAGACTCTTTAAAGCCAAAGATAGAATTTGTGTCTCTACTGGAGCCAAGCATTCAAAGGCCAACAGCTTTTCCCAGCCCCACTTCTTGAATCGCAAACCAAAAGGTGTTTGTAAGAAGTGATAATAGCTGCCATTGAGTGTCCCCTTATCTGTAACTTATGAGTTGTACATATATTTAATCTTCACTACAACTGGAGGAGGTAGATGCTATTTAAGATTAGGGAATGGGGGGGGGCACGCTTGGGTGGCTCAGTTGTTAAGCCACTGCCTTTGGCTCCAGTCCTGATCCTAGGATGCTGGGATAGAGCCCCGCATTGGGCTCCCTGCTCAGCGGGAAGCCTGCTTCTCCCTCTCCTGCTCTCCCCTGCTTGTGTTCCCTCTCTCACTGTGTCTCTCTCTGTCAAATAAATAAATAAATAAATAAATAAATAAATAAAATCTTTTTGAAGGGGGGGTGGGGAATGGAGATGAGCGCGGTTTAATCACTCGCCCAAAGTCAAACAGCTGGGTGGTGATGGAGCCGAACTGCACAGGAGCCAGGCGCGGGCGCACAGACTCGGGACAGCTAGGTGGTGCTGCCTCCTCCAGGAGGGGGAGCTCAGCAAGGTGGCCTCTGGCTGGTCGGGACTCCCTGGCGAGGTGAGCACTCTGGTGAGCAGAGACCCGTTGGAGGTTATTTTCTGTCCCAGAAGGCCTTCCTGGGCCGGGCTCACCCTCGCAGCACACAGGCAGAGGCTGTCACCATGCTGGGCCAGGGCACCTGTGGGTCGTGATTACGGCGAACAGACAGACTGAAATCTGACAGCCTGATGCCGGGAGGGAAGGGGCGGGATCCAGGCATTTTCACGGGAGATCTGTCCTGTTGCATTTCTCATATTTCTTATGAGATAATCCACCAGAGCCTCCCTGGGAATAAAATGGAGGGGCTCTAAGCAAAGCAAAGCAAAGACGGAGTGTTCTTGTCAGACCCCATTAAGGTGACCTGTTCAGGCAGCCGGTGGTGGTGTTAATGTGCAGTTGCCATGGTTGGCTTGAAGAGTCTCTCTCTCTCTCTGGCGTTCATGTACACACACACACACACACACACACACACACACACACCCTCAACAAGGTCCAACCTTAGGTAACTGGAGCAGCATTTCCCCCCAGGTGTTCTGCCATCACTCGTGGTGAGGATGCAGAATGGCCTTGGGGCTAACACACGGTCCTCTGCTCTGATGGGTCCCTGAATACCTTGCTATATGCCGGGAATCTCTGAAACCAGGACAGAGTATGCAGATTCAACCAAATTCCTTTGCCCATGGGTGCTGCAGGGAACACACCATGTGAGCTGCTTTCTACAGTAGAAACTGACCCTCCCCCTCCTCAGAGCTCCAGGTGCTCAGCCTCCACCAGCGCATTCTGCCCAGCGCACTCCTGCAGCCAACCTGAGCAGCACAAGAAGACTCTAGTGATCTCAGCCTTCCCAGTGGAGGACCTCGAGAAGATCATGAGGGCAAAGCAGTGGCACCCTGACACCCAGGAACTCGCTGAGCATAACCCACTGTTCCTCTGACTTTGCCCTCTCCCCAGGTGGGCTCATCCCTTACATCTGGGCTCCTGACCACTTTCTCTGCTCAGCACTTGAATTTCTAACCTGCACTTGAACCCCGTCGTCAACCTTACCCCACTGGGTGGGACCCTGACCCTTGACGCTCTCTCGCCACTCACTCCCCAGGGGCTGTGTTTTGTAATGATGCCCTCTTTCTTCCTGGGAGCCTTCAACAGCTGCAGTGGCTCCTAACAAGAGCCCTGTCCATCTGCTCTCATGACCTCTCTCACTTAAGAGAGGCATACCTTGCCCATCCACTGGGTCCCGGCATGAATATATGTTGTATGTACACAAGGATGGCAAGCCTTTTGGTCTTTGGGCAATGGAATATCCACCAGACTTGAAGCCAGGCCATGTGCCAGTCCCCAAGCCCACTAGTATTAACTACCTGTCAGCCTCCATTGGTGTCTGCTGATGAGGTCCTGGTATGCTCAATGGCTAGGCCTCTCCAAAGATGTACATAGGAGCTTGGCATTGCTTAGACCATATCCCCATGCCCCTACAGGTCAACAAGACACATAGCTAAGGTTCAAGGCTCAAGACCAAGGCAGAAGTGGTGCTAAGTGATGGGGTTTCCCTTGCACATGGTGCTGACTGAGAGATGTGGTGGGTGTTCTGATGGTGTAAATCTTCTGGGAAGAATAGGTCAGTTATATTAGATCAACAATTCCAGACATTTGAATTTCATGGGCCATTACAGTTTCAAAAATACTCTTTGAGAGACTTTATAATGTTGGCAACCAAATAAGGGACAATAAAAAAAAAATAATAATCTCTATCATGAGGCCATAATGGGAGGCTATATTTTAATATTAAAAAAAATAAGGGATATAATCTCAGCCTTTGAAAAATGAGTTATATGGAAAAATTCTATACTTTGTTTCACCAGAGACCAGTAGAAATTGATCATGAATCAGCCCTAGTCTAGGGCCTAGAATTTTGCGGTCTCTGGCCAAGAAGCTCTCTGAAATTTCCTCTATCTTCTCCTCCTTACTGCCTGGCAACCAGACATATTTGGCAGCTCAGATGATCGGGTGACCCTTCCTTTAATGAGAACGATCTGTCTCTCTGCAACTCTCATACCTTGGTCTTGGTTCTGCCTTGACCCAGAATGGGTTTACTGCCCCTTTTCTAAGGCATCCCTTTGGATATTTGAGGTCTGCACCAAAAACCTTCCTCTGGCTATCCTCCCAGTCCCCTGCCCCAGGTCAGGACTGGACAGGGAGGAAGGCTTCCAGAGAGAAAGGGAGCAGTCCAAGCACTGGGGAGGCCTCTAACAGCCTGCCTTCATGAAACAGGAGCAGGAAGTTGCTGGACGGAAAGACAGAGGCTGGAGAACCAAGGGAGGTGGGACAACTGAGCAGCAGGAACCCAGAACCGCATGTGACATAAGAAAGCGTTGACGGGAGTCCAGAGACTTCATGGGATGGGTCTCACCCAGCCGAGTGACTGCCTCTGTGGCCTCCAAACCCAGAGCAGCCCCAGAGGCGGTCCTTGCACCTGGGAGGAGACATTCTTGCAAGACCCCCGCTGTGTTCTTTCCTCTCAGAAAAGTATGCCTGTACCCCTCATTTGTGTCGCATTGTCCTAGGGCACAGCTGTCTATAGGCCAGATATTAGCAGCTCTGATGGATGCGGAAGACCAGGGCAGAGAACGGGTCCTGCCTCTGGCCCTCTGTGAGTCGGAGCAGCTCGGAGCCTGCTGGCAAGCCATGGCCTCAGCAGCAACCCAGGGAGAGCGAAGGACCATCCTCATGAGGCCTGGAGGCATTCATAAGCCTCACTCCCATGTATCGAATATTGAGCTCAAAATTCCTCGGAGGCTGCCCATTTTTCTTTAGATAAAAAGCCATCTTTTTAAACTTAGGCTACCAGCCTCTGCCTGACTCACTAAGACCAGCGACACCTACTGCCTTTCCCTTCAACTGTGCCCTGTCCTCAGGCATGGGCTGGCCCCTTCCTGTGAACCCTTTTCTTCACATGGTCCCTTTTATCTCCCCAACCCTTGCTGACCCCTCAGGTCTCAGCTAACCAGGCCCTTCTTAGGGAGGCTTTTCTTGACTCCCTGGTCTGAAGCTGTGTTGATACAGTAGCTACTAGGCACATGTGGCTGCCAAGCACTCAAAAAGGATCTAGTCCAGGACACCTGGGTGGTTCAGTCGGTTAAGCGTCTGCCTTCAGCTCAAGTCAGGATCTCAGGGTCTTGGGATCGAGCTCTGCATTGAGTGTCTTGATCAGTGGGGAGCCTGCTTCTCCATCTGCCTGCTGCCTCCCCTGCTTGTGTTTGCTCCCTCTCTGACAAGAAATAAATAAAATCTTGAAAGGAAGGAAGAAAAGTGCCTCGTTCAAATTGAGATGCACCACAAGTTTCAAATACACACCAAATTTTTAAAAACTTAGTATAGAAATAAGAATGTAAAATATCTCCTTGACAATTTTTAATACAGAGTACCTGTTGAAATGCTAATATCTTAGATATATTGGGTTAAGGGAAATATTCAAGTTTCTTTTTTTTTTTTTTACTTTTGCAAATGTGGCTACCAGGAAATTTAAAATTGTGTATGTGGCTTATATTTGTGTCTTATGTTATATTTCTGTTGGATTGAGCTGGTCCACAGCATAACGCCCTGGTACATGTTTGGATGGCACTTTATATCTTTCTTCTTCCTGACCTTCATTTCACTTTATAATTATGCACCACCACCACCACCCCCGGAATATAAGGTCCATAAGGACAGAGACCGTGTTTATGTTGTGACCTTGGACAACTCGGGTCACCGCTCTGAGATAAATGGAGATGAACAGATGTGCTTCGAAAGGATTGCTTGGGGGGAATGAAATAAGAGGAGGTATATAGTGATTAAGAGCGTGGCATCTAGTAGGGACTCGGCAAATGGTTGCTGTTATCGTGATCACCATTATTAGAAATAAGCACCCAGGAAGCCTTGGCAACAGCCATCAAAGAGTAACCTACTTCAAACATTTGCTAAATATATTTCCTTACCATAGTCCTTAGTGATCTGTATCCATGGCCTACACTTTGTGTAGGTAAATGCAGGCACACACGGATAGATGCATTAAATATACAAGTCCTTGAACTGTGTAGTCTGTTTTTGTAATAAATGCAGGATAGGAACCGAGTGCATATATTTCCATAAGTGGTCTTGCACAGAGACACGTGCTTCTCAGAACACCTGCTGTGTCACCTCGCAAAAAGTTTCAACACCACTGCCTCCATGAGCCAAACGAGGGACATATGAACATTTGTTCCTAATTAACAACAACAAAAATCTGTCTCCCTTATTCTTAGTAACCAGTCCTAACCCCAGTTCCTGTGGTGCTGTTTGTCACATTGCATTTGAGAAAGGCGTCATCGCATCACCACAGTGCCAAGGAAGGACTCCAGGTCTCCGCACTGCGCACAGAATGGCAGCTCCCATTTATCAGGCATCAGCGTGGCAGGAGGCCAGGGGGACTGGCTGCCCAAAGACTTGGTGACAGCCCAGCACCTGTCAAGGCATGGGCTGATGGAGCCAAAAACTGTAGTGTCTCCAGAAAGAGGTCTAGGGGCAGGAACATCCAAAGCAAGACCTGCCAATCCGTGACTCATTCATAGACTTCTCAGTGGCCCCACCTGCAAGATCTGGACCTGGAAAGCAGGTGCAGTCCTGTTCCCTCCACCTTCCTCCTGCCCCACAGCATAAAGAAGTGCTGTATTCTGCGGCCCTTCCCCAAGGGGCCGTGAACCCTGAACTGGGGCTGCAGAAGCCTTGAGGGTACAGGCAGGCCAGCAAATGGCACTCAGGATCCCAGGTTCCCCCTCTCCTCTGGCCAGAGGCTCTGAAAGCTCAAGCTGCTCAGGGCCCAGAGGCTTTTCTTCCTTTCCCTCTGTCCTTTCCACTCACTGTCACCCTTTATTCATGACAAGAGACTTGAAAAGATTCAATCTGGCTCAAAGTGAGGTTAGTACAGAGGTTCCCCAACTCTTTCTGTAAATGGCCAGAGTGTAAGTATTGTTGGCTTTGAGACTCCCAGCAACTAAACTCCTGTTGTTGTCATGGAAAAGCAGCCATAGACCATAGTAAGCAATGGGTGTGGCTACGTACCAATAAAACTTTATTCACAACAATAGGCAGCAGGTAGGATTTGGACCACAAACTGCGGATTGTCAACCCCTGCTTTACAATGAGCAAAGCAAAAACAAAGTCAGGTGTCAACTAGAACTTTTGTATTTAAATGAGCTGGCTTGGAATGGGATGGGATGGGATGACACGGAATCAACAGGACATGCACTTGATTGCATGGAGAAATGCATATCGTGCTGTGAATATTTGTTACAAAGGGGTTTTATCCAGACACACCATACATGTGTGTGACTGTGTTCTAGATGGGAATTGTAATGTATTTCTTAGTCTGAGTCAGAATCAGAAAACTTGAAATACACTGGCGTAGTGGATGGACTCTTCAACAGGAAGCTGGCTGACCCGGGATGAAAGTCTCCGTTCTGCCACCTGCTTTCGCTTTGAAATTTGAGAAGTCTCTTCCCCTCCCCAAGCCTCGGTTTCCCCTTCTGCAGACGGGGAGATTTTGAGATGAGGCTCAAGTTCACCTGAGGCTCTGAGATTCTGTGGAGACGTTGCCGTCATCTGGGGCAGCTGATCCAGGACACCTGGAGAACAGCTGAATCAGCTCAGAGGCTCGTCATCCCCAGCGCGTCTGCCTATCTCCAGCCTGTATCTTCTCAGGTGAGAAATATTCCCTTCCTTTCGTGGCTTGAAACCTCATTGAACAGATCTCCTTGGTTTGTGGATGAGACTGAAACCCAGAGAGAAGAAGGAAAACCTATGTCCCATCTGTGCCTGAACAAAACTCACATGTGGGCTTGCTTCTTTAAATCCAAAGCCCTCACCCTTTTCTCCATAGCATGGTCCTCCTTGGGGAAAGTAGTTTGCCGCAGCCCCAAACCGCGAGCTGCAGCTCCCCCTTCTAGTCTTCCTTGGGAATAATTCCTAATGAATTCCCCAACACTTAAAAATGAAGCAGTGACTGCCAGGGGCTACTTCAGGTTTGCCAAGAACAGGCTATGTCAGTTCACATCCTTTCCTTTTTTTCACCGGTTATTAAATCTGGGCTGGGGAAATCAAGTCGAGAGCATGTGTCTGAGCTTCCAGAAGATTCTGACCAGGTGTCTCATAGGGTCCTGTGGAGCAACTGGTGAGATGGAAGCTGAAGAATGAGTGAATGACGCCGGTTCATGGTTGGGAGATCAACAAAACCAAAAAACATCATTGAATGAAGCAGAGAGGGTCTCTCTGATGCCTACTTTTTCTTTCTTTTTTTTTTTTTTTTTGATGCCTACATTTGAGTGAAAGGAGTGGTGAGGACTCTGGCAAATGGCAAGGGGGATGGTCAGCAGGCAGTCACTGTCACCTCGCTGCAGCCTTCCCTGGCCCTGAGGAGACCCGAGTGAGTAGGAGCCGGAGCCCCTGGTTTTTCGAAGAAGATGAAAATCTGGATTTGCCATCTAAAAATGTAGCAAGCACGTTCCCATTCAAAAGGAAACATTGTGCATAAGCAACAAAACCCATCCATCTGTGGCTCCAGTATGACCCCAAACACATATGCAGGTCCGAAGACTGTCAGTTTGTAATGTCTAGATTAAAAGTCTGCCGTCAACCTAGAGGAATTTCTCCAAGAGCTGACACAAGGCTCTATTCTCTGTCGTGTTCTATTCAGCATTTTCACCGCAGGCTTGAATGAAGACACAGAGGCACAACGATCACAAAAACAGATGTCAGGAAACTGAGAAGGGGGGCTGGCAGGATCAAAACTCAGAGTGATTTTCATAGGCTGAACCCAACATGTCTAGATGAGACTTACTAGAGAAAAATGTAAGGGTATATATCATAGGTCAAAAAAAAAAAATTAGTCCATAGCTGTTCCCATTCATACCACATTGTCCAGCTCTCTCCCTGCACACTGGATGTGCCCTTGTGGAGCCCTCAGTTTCCTTCCCTCTTCTGGTGGGCCCCTCTCCTCCTGTGGCCTTCCAGAAGCAAGAGGATACTGTCTCACAACCCCCAGAGCCTTTCCCCTTCTTTCAGGTATGCTGTTGTCCTCAGCCTAGAGCCTCTGCCGTCTACCTTCTACAAGTTAAAGCCCAAGCCTATTCCCAGCACCTCTGCATCCAAACTGAACCAGCAAACCAGGCCTGATTGTTTTGGTAGCGTTTGAGTGCTCAGCTACCATGGAAGTCCCCCAGATCTAAGGAGGCTCACTGAGCCAGGCCCAGCTCCAAGGTGGCCTTGTTCCTCAGGCTGTCGGGAGCACCAGCCCCCATACCTTCTGGGCCACGAGAATACGAGCCCCACTAGGGCAGGATCCTGTGCCCAGCATTCTTCACCGCAGGCCCAGCACTCAACACAAAGCCTGGCCCGGATGAAGTAGGCAATACATATTAGTGGTCTGGGCTATAAAAACATACCTTTGAGGCAGTCAGAAATTTGAACATTTACAATGAACTAGACAACGATAAGAAATTGTTAATTTTGTTAAGTGTGATAATGGCAATGTCACATCAGAGCATGCCTCTCCCTTTTTGTTTTTCATTTTGTTGTGGGGAGGCACACTGTGAAGTGATTTAGAAGTGAGATGATGTCTGAGATTTGCTTTAATCTGCTCCACCCTAGGGGAAAAGAGGGGGTCAGCTAGATCAAAATCTGTGTGTGTGTGTGAACATTGAAATAATCAAAACTTTTTAATAATTGATGAAAGTGTAATGTGGGCCTCCCACCAGTGGAGGTGCTCTAACTGGGATTAATCGAAACAACTCCAGCCTGTTGCATGTGGATCCCTTCTGGCCACGGCCTACTCTCCTTCCATTGGCTTCCTACAAAGGTGGGTGGAGAGAGTCCCACATCCTGATGGGAAAGAACCCAGGATTTTCTTGACACACTGACCATCCCTGCCCCCAGCCAGGCCCCAAAGCAGCTTGCCCTGGATGAAACCCTGGGGTTGAAGTGAGCAGTATAAACATCAGAAAATGATCTAAAACTTGGAAAGGGGACTAAGGGTGGGTGGCATGCCCTTTAATGCCACAGAGGGATAAAGGGTACCCAAGAAATATCTAGGGGATTGCATTTGGTTCAACACACTATTTACTATTGATTTAAAATTTCAGATTTAGGGGGTGTCTGGATGGCTCAGTGGGTTAGGCCTCTGCCTTTGGCTCAGGTCATGATCTCAGGGTCCTGGAATCAAGCCCTGCATGGGGCTCTCTGCTCAGCAGGGAGCCTGCTTCCCCCTCTCTCTCTGCCTTTCTGCCTACTTGTGGTCTCTGTCAAATAAATAAATAAAATCTTAAAAAAAAAAATCTCAGATTTAGTAAAGGTACATATTAACTTGTCGATTTTGACCACTAGAGATGCAAATAATTTCTATCCAGTAAGGAAGATACCCCCAAAGTTTACATTTATGACCCTACTGGACATTGATCAGTTGTGGATCCAACCCAGCAATCTTACCCTAGCATTGCCTGCAAATACCTAGCTTCTTAATATGTTTGGGTTTGTTTTTTTTTTTAAGATTTTAGTTATTAGAGAATGTGAGAGAGAGGGGCTTGAATGGGGTGAAGGGCAGAGGGAGAAGCAGACTCCCCTCTGAGCAGGGAACCCGATGTAGGACTCAATCCTGGGACTCGGATCATGACCTGAGCTGAAGGCAGATGCGTAAGTGACTGAGCCCTCCAGGTGCCCCGTAGCTTCTTAATATTCTTTAAACTATTTCTGATGTTAATTGGATGGGTTTCCTCATTAATTAGTGAGTAGAATAAATTCTTTGACATATGTTCATTTTTTGTCCATATGAGAGGGATGTTTTTTAATCTTTTCAAAATTACACTCTATCAACATCCTGGGACCTGTCTCCTGTGAGTCAGCTGTTCCCATTCTGTTGACATGGGAACTATGGAGCTGGCCCATTTCCACATTGGATGGTTTCAATCCCTTAAAAAAAAAAAATTACTTTTTTTTTTTTTAAACTAGAATCTGTTTCTATAGAGCTTTCTTCCTCTGCTAATGCAGTGAAAACAGTGAAGGTTTTGGAATCAGACAAACCCGGGCTCAAATCCCAGTTCTACCATTTATGAGCCTGTTCAGTCTTCAGAAAGGCACTTGATCTCCCTGAGCTCCTCCCTTTTCTGGTCATCCCACTGGGGAAATGAATTGAGGTCATCCCCATAAAGAACCTAGCACAGTGCCTGGCACACCCCAGGTGAGTTTATCTTCTTAATCATTTCCTCATTCATTCATTTATTCAACAGACATTTTTCGAGGCACTCGTGGCAACTGCTGAAGGTGCAGATACGCATAACAAATAGCTCCTATTCTGGAGATGCATGCAAATTAGAAGGAGAGAAAGAAATGTTTAAAAAGAAATTCTAATACAGCATGATAAGTACAACAATAGAGTCGTGTACAATGCGCAGAGGAGAAAGTGATTAGCTCTGAGGCAGAAACCGAGGTGGTTGCCAAAGTCGACTTCCCAGAGAAGGTGATGTCTGCAATGTGTTTTGAACATAAATAAGGTTTCCCTGGCACTTGCGGAGGGAGAAAACATCACAGGGACTTGGAGAAATAAAATCTCCTGCTAGGCCTGGGGGGAGTAAAAAGAGCAAATGGAAGGGGTGGGGGCAGGGAGATGAACTGAGATGGGTCTTGGAGATGAAGTTGGTAGTCAAAAGAGGTTTCACTTTTTCCCTAAAAAATGATGGAAGGCGCCTGGGTGCCTCAGTCAGTTAAGCATCTGCTTTCGGCTCAGGTCATGACCCCAGAGTCCTAGGAATGAGTCCTACATCAGGCTCCCTGCTCAGCAGAAAGCTTGCTTCTTCCTCTGCCCCTCCCCCTGCTTGAGCTCATGCGTTCTCTCTCTGTGTCAAATGAAAAAATAAAAAATGGAAATTTTTTGAAAGATTTTAGACGGGAGTGATATTAACGCGTATGTATTTAGAAAAGAGCGTAGTGATCGTAGCAACAACAATATGAGGAATGAAGCAAGACTCAGGTTAGAAGACGTCTTTGACAGGCCAGTTCAAATAATGGTGAAACGTGACCACAGAATGGAGGGGAAATGTTTAGGAGACAGAATTAGCCAGACTTGGTGAACAACATGGCGACTTTCTTTGTGCCATGTTGCTCCACACCCGACCTCCCTTTGGAAGGGAAACTGAGCAAATTGGCCCTTGAGCAAAGACTGGCAACTAACTGGGCCCTAGTGGGCACCTGGGCCAAGATCATCCATAGGCTGCTCAGTTACCAAAAAGTAGCTGGGTGTGAAAGGCTTTGTCCAGTAGGATTGGTGGTAATTCACTAGCACAGTCAAAAACTTTCCTTCCAGAATTTGAATAGGAAAATGCAAAGATAATCAGTCAGCTGGGAACAGGAAGAGGAAGGAGAACAGCGTGCAAAGCAAAGTGCAGATGCGATGGATAAGAGATCAATGCCAGAGGCAACAACAGACTGACACACCAGAGAGCCTGACGTTCAACAGTCAAGCTGTTGTTGAAGTCAGAGTCCTTGGTGGCATCTGGGCATAAACCCATCTAAGGGAATCTAGGCTCCTCACCAGGAACACAGTTCTCTTGCTTTGCAACTGGTCACATGTTTGGGGAAGAAATGCATCAGCATAAATATTTGAATTCGAGACTCACATCCTCCAAGTCTTCCCTTCTTCATGCTAGACCCATCCCCCTTTCTTAACTCTTCCTCACTGACCGTGACTCTGCCTTCTCTCCCCACTCTGATTTTCTCCAATGCACAAACCCCTGGCTGATCTTGCTTCCTGTCCCTGGGATCCAAAATCAGGGCACTTAGTTCATTCCCAATTCCTACCTCCACTTGCCTGTTTGGAGCTCAGCCCTTCCCCATACCTCCCATCCAAGCCCTAAGCTGCTCTACTCTTTAGCAGGTCAGGAGAGAAAAGTGGCAAAATGAGACAGAAACCCCTACAAGGCTACATCTGGTCCCAGAGAAGGCAAGAACAGGGAGAAACTTCTTACTTGCTCGAAAGAACTACATTTGATCCTCTGTTCAGCAATAGTATTTCCCCAGGGCCCTGGCTCAGGAGGTTTGAAACTGGCATTTTGAAAAGCTATAGGATCTGCTGGAACCACAATATCTGTATATTCAGCTAATGGTCAGCTCTGTCTCCAAAGTGGACTCATGAAAATTTAAGCTCCATGAGGACCAAGATTTGTCTTCTTCTTCACCAAATCCCCAGCTCCTGGAATAATGTCTGGCACACGCTAGGGACTCGGTAAATATTGGAGTGAGAAAATGTATGGATTCACAGCAGATCTGGAGAGGAGTCTCTGATGAGATGCCAGAGTTCTCTGTCCTCAGCTTACCATGATTAATCATTCAGTGAAAACAGAAAGGGATTTCTGGGGGGAAGTAGATACAGTAAGAATGGAGCTGGGAAGAGTTTTGAATGCATTGATGAATGGACTTAAGAGTTAGAATATCTGACAAACATGGAGCGATCATCACCGTGAGGATGAGAGATTCATTCCAACTAACTGTCACGCTAGCTGGGAGGCTGGAGATGGCAGCATACCTGGAGAAGAAGAATGGCTCTTAGCTGACCACAAACCCAATAAGAATTTGAGTTAGAAAACAAAACGATAACAACAACAAAAAAACTGCCCAAAGAAGTAAACATGCTCTTAAGTACAGAATCCAGAAATGTGGGAGGCCATGGTTCCAGGACAAGAGGTCCTGCCCAGACACCCTTGAGAGCAATAGGCTTGGTGCAAGAAATATGCTCATGGTGAAAAAATAATGAATACTGTTATACTGAAAATAAAAAAAATTAAAATAAAGTAAATAATAATAATAATAATAAAAGAACAACACAACACACACACACACACACACAAAAGAAATATGCTCAAAGGAGTGAAATGAGCAAAAAGATGGAGATCATTTGGCAGGAGACAGGGGGTGTATTCCTCTTAGGGACGTCTCCGAAGGTATAGGAGTTTCCTAGGGTTGCCATAACAAAATGCCACAAACTAGGAACCTACTCTTGGACATTTTCAGAGTCCAGAGTCCAGAATCAAGGTGTTCACAACACCGCGCTCTCTCTGAAGTCTCTAGGGAGGATCTGGCCCCACCTGTCCCAGCTTCTGGTGGCCCCCCAGGCATTTCTCAGCTTGTGGCTACATCATTCCATCTCTGACTCTGTCTTCATGTGATGTTCTCCTTTTCTATGTCTGCATGTCTTATAAGGACACGAGTGGTGTTTGACGAAGGGCCCACCTTGGGACCTCTTTTGAACTACTTACATCAACAACAACACTATTTCCAGCAAAGGTCATGTTCTGTGGTATGATGGGGTTAGACTTCAACACCTATCTTTGGATGAGACCATTCAGCCCAGAACTGTGTTCATTTATTCAAAGAACTCTTCTGTAGAGCGTTTTATCTGTACAGCCCAAAGGGCAGAACTAAGAACTGAAAGTCATGGGAATGCAAATGCTAGCTACTTACAAGGAAGAACTTTCTAAATGTTGAGGCTGTCCCTTCTGACTCCCAACCCTAATGCTGCTGCAGAAGAGGCGAGATGACCCACGGGGCGACACTGGCAGAAATTCTCTCCTGGGAAGCAGGTCAGGCTGCATGGCCTCGTGTCACTCTGTTGATTCGATTCCATGAGTCTCTGCCCTCTGGTACTCTGTCACAAGGGAGCCATTTCTAACCAAGCAAGGATTTAAGTGGCTGTTTCCAAGAGGTGATCTAAGCAGATGAGTTCTGTGATAATGCAGGCAGCTTATGAGAAATGGAACATGAATTGAAGACCCAAGAAATGAATATAAATTCAGCTGCTATTTTAATTTTTAATTGGGAAAAAAAAAGCCCATCCCAGCCAGAAAGAATAGGGGAAGAGTGTACTTCGCACGGCACCATAGAAAACATTTGTTAGTGCTGCCAAGACGAATGGCATAGTATTGTCGCCTCTGCTATCCTCACAATTGGGATGGGAAAGATTTCTAAAGGGACCGCCACTGCTGGCTGCCTCTATGGATAATGAAGGTCATGGTTTATGGGCACAAACTGTTCTGCTCCAGATGCGGCTCCATTGTGATGCAGACATGGAAACCCAGCAGCCAGCCCCATGCACTGATCCGATTTTGGAATGTGGTCATGATATATCCCCACTCGAATTTCCTCACATTTTTCAGGATGGTCTACAACAGAATGGAGCTGCTAGAAGAGAGAAAGGGGTCAGGGGAAGAGAATTGACATTTATTAGGCACCTGATATGTGCCAGGCTTTGGTCGAGTTGAATCACGGAAGCTTTGGACCCTGTGGATGTTGGAGTCACAGCATGTGTGAGCGTGTGCATGTCTGTGTGCACGCGCAGGTGCACATGTCCACACATCTGTGATCTAGAGAGAGAAATGAGGGATAGGGGGAAGGTGCCACGTACTTAGAAGATGGGAAGATTATGGATCAAAAGGTACATCATCAAGGTGGAGGCCTGAGACCAGCCTCATGAGACTGGGAGGAGAGCAACGTCTTTGGGGACCAGGTAGGGAAGGTCCCGCCTCCAGCAGGCATATCCAGCTGGGACAGGATCCCCAGAGTCAGCTCAGACTGGAGTTTTAAGGGGTTCCTGGAATCAAGACCTGAGATGGAAAAAGCTCAAGGTCTGAGAGGATGGAAGGTCTTGCCAGTCAGATGGGCCCCAGCTGGACACGCAGGTGTCTGTTGGGCATCCTGATGCTTTCACAGCCTTAAACTCGGTCACTTTTGCTCACTTTACACTTATTTGCTTGATTTACTCTGCAACCTCAGTAAAACTATGCCCTGCAAGGCTCTAGCCCAGTGGTTCTCAGGCACTGGGATGTAATGTATCATAAGAGAGACTCCTTGTAAAGCAGACTCCCAAATTCCACCCTCGGAGCCAGATTCAGTGGGTTTAGGATGGAGCTTGATGTGTATGGATCTCAGCATCTTGGGTAAAATGGAGGGCCATGCTTTGAGGTCATTTATGGCTTTGTCAGGAAAAAAAAAAAAATGAGGTATGTGTCCCTACCTGGGCTAAAAAGGAGAGGAAAGAAAAGGGTCCCTAATGGGCAGGTGTGCTTGTGCCACAGTATGGGAGCTTGAATCTGGAGATGCCCTCACAGGTGTCCAGTTCTCAGAGTTTATGGAGACTCTTGGTTGAACCTAGAATCTCACCACTGCTCTCTTCCTCAGGGTGAAAGAGCTTTCAACTTTTTCAGCTATTAACACCTTAGTATGAATTAGACCATACTCGGGCAGATCTTTTACCAGAAAAAGGAAACACACAAGAAAAATGAACTTTTCTGGAATGTTCCCTGGGTGTCTGGCACTGTGTTCAGTACTTTCTGATGAAGACCATTGAGTGAGTCTTGGTCAGTGCTCATACCAGTCCTCCAAGATGGTATTTTCTGCATTTGAAAGATAAGGAAATGAGACTCAGAGAGATTCTTTGTCCAGGGTCACTCAATTGATAGTAGTAGACCCTAGGTATAATCCAAGTCCTGTCCACCTCTAAAAACCATCCTTAGCCCACAGGACTACTCTCCAAACATAGACTCTCTAAAGGGAGAGATCAGAGATCATAGACTCTCTACTGAGATCAGGCCTGAGTGGGCTGCCACAGAGGGAAGGAGATGGCGAGCAGGACAGGACATTGGCAGAAAGGTAGGGGTTTAAATACAACTTGTACTTTTCAACACTTACACTTTGATCTGGTTCTCAGATTGAAGTCTCTTTCTCTAGAGGGCCGGCACTATGGGAAAGAGCAGACCTGGGAGGGAAGCAGCTGGTCCCGCCTGGTATTGACGACAAGGATGAGGTTAAGGTTTGGTATACCTGGCTATTGGCTCTTAGCTAGGTGTGAAATGTTCCTCTTCAGAAAGGGAGGAGGGTTTGCACAAGGACTGAGCAAGAGGGCTTTCACAAAATGTAGTTGTGCAGGGGTGAGGCCCCGGGTGAGCCCGTGGGTGTTGTACCTGTGGAACTGTGGAAATAGTGTGGTGGGAACCAGCGGCGCCAGGAGCTGGCTCTCAGGGCAGCCTGGAATCGGGCCCTCGCCTCTCCTGGGGGCATCTGTCTGGCAGCACCCATGGTGACAGGTGTCTACTGAATGACCTGTCATTCCCTCAGCTGCACTTAAATCCAATGGAGCCTACCTGCCTGTCTCCAAAATCAGTTTCTACTCTGACTTCACTGATATTGTCAGAAGCACCAGGATTCAATGTTTTTAAAAGGATTTTACTTATTTATTCGATATAGACAGTGAGAGAGAGCATGAATGCGGTAAGGGGCAGAGGGAGAAGCAGACTCCCCACCGAGCAGGGAGCCTGATGTGGGGCTCGATCCCAAGTCTCTGGGATCATGACCTGAGTCAAAGGAAGACGCTTAACTGACTGAGCTACCCAGGTGCCCTGAAACACCAGCATTCTTGGAGGTTCAATAGTTAAACCACGTCTTTGGATTCTCCCTTTCCCCCCATCCAGTCATTCACCATATCCTGCTGATGGCTTCTATGTGACATCTCCCCACCTTTTCATTCTTGCTGCCACAGGCCCAGGCCAGGCCCAATCCACACATCCCAGGATTCTAGCAACTCTGTGGTCTAGCCCTATCCCTCCTCATAAACAACCGCCCACTCTCCCGCTGTTGCCTCACAGGAGCCGCACCTCCCAACAGAATGGTCTGCTTGAAGCCAGCCTCAGCCTCATTCCTTTGCTCATGCCATTTCTGCCACCTGGATTTCCATCTTCCCTGTGCACTCAGCTCCCACCCCCTTCTGTCCATTCAACAAACATTAGTGAGTGCCTACTGTGGGCCAAGGACCCTTCTAGGTGCTGGGGATTAGTGATGACCAAGTGTCCCTCTGCTCGGGGAACCTGGGAAATAAAGCATGGTAAAGGGACAAAGGACACCACAGGGTGGTCAGGAAAGGCTTCTCTGGGGAAGTGACTTTGGATCTGAGACGCAAATGAAATGAAAGTTAATTATGTGAACAATGGGGCAAGAGCTTCAAAGTCTTCTCCTTCCTCAGTGATCAACATAAGCTCTTAGAAATCAACCCCACCCAACTCCGGCTCTTCCTGTCTGACATATTCACACATCCCTGAGCCCACATAGGCTGCCTTGAGTGGCTTTTTACTTTTTTGTGCCTAATCCGATGCTAAGTTCTATGAGGGCAGGAGCTGGATACCCCTTTATAAACACAGGTTCACGAGGGTTGCCACAGGCAAGGGGCACCCAGCTGTGACAAAATAAAGGGGAAATCATTTCACTCTGCTTCTAAAAGCTGACTGGGGTGTGGGGTGGGAATCTCTTCCCTGTGACTTGTTTTGTTGGTGTCATTCATTCGTGGAGGAGGTTTTTCTAGCTGGACGTGAGCAAGACAGCCAGGGCTATGCTGATTGGAATCCATGAGCAAGCGATAAACTCCTCATGAGTGAGGCAGAAAATGCCACCACCCGTTCTAAGATGGAAGGGCATCTGTTACCAAACTATCTGGAAATCACTGAGCTGAAGTCACAGAGAACTTCTTGTCCTGAGGATGCTTCTGGCTTTACGATCATGATTCCAAGATAAGTCAGTAAGAAATGTTTTCATGGTGGGCTGCCTGGGTGGCTCAGTGGGTTAAGTCTCTGCCTTTGGCTCAGGTCATGATCTCAGGGTCCTGGGATGGAGCCCCACATCGAGCTCTCTGCTAGGCAGGGAGCCTGCTCCTTCCTCTCTCTCTCTACTTGTGATCGCTCTCTGTCAAATAAATAAAATCTTAAAAAGAAAGAAAGAAAGAAAGAAATAGAAAAAGAAATGTTTTCTTGGTGAACAGCAGTTAAAGATCCATGAAAAGGAGACTAGAATGGGTCTAGAGTTTATTGAATCAAGTCTTGCTTTGTAAATGTTTTTCAAGTGTATGGTGTTAATATTTGAAAGCACTCATTCTTTAACTTTAGTAATGTAGCTATTTTAATAAAGCTATACTTCTGCCACCTGTATTCTTGCTAACACTTATTAACTGAGTGCCTCCCATCACTGTGGATACACTGTGAGGAAGGTACGGTGGTGAGCGAATAGATACGGCCCCAGTCCCCAAGGAACTTGCTGTCTAGTGGAGAAGACAGGTGTTAAATAAATTAGAATCAATAATTAGATGATTGCAAAGGAGCAGAACACTGCAGTACAATCATAGGCTACTGGAGTGTATGAGAGCAAATTCCCTGAGGAAGGGACATTTCATTCGAGACAAAAGTTGGCTAGTATCATTGATGAAGGAAGGTAGCCCAGAAGAACGTTCCAGGCAGAGGAAACACCACATCCCCCATTTCAGCAGTGAGGAGGAAAGTGGTGCCTACAGCCCAGTGGGGCTGGACTGCCAGAGGCGCAGGACTGGCTGGGAGGGCAGCAGGAGGCAAAACCAGAGGGCGGCTTTGCAGGATTCTGGCTTTATTTACCCTGTACACTGTGGAAGGCCATTTCACATTCGGCCTTTGAGGAAGTATCCTAATCCCTATAAAAAACAGAATCGTGGAAGTCCCCTCTTCAAGAAAGAAAAATTTGAGATGAGAAATGAATCACCCTTTAAGAAGGGAATCAGCTCTAATTAAAGGGAAACTGATGAAGATCACTTGGACCTAGAAGTCCTTTTATTTATCCAGGCATTGTGCTGTAAATTGCTTTCCTTGACTGATAAGAGAAGCTGGAGGATAAAGATTATTTACAACCCAGGTAGTTAAAGAATCTATTTGCTACAAATCAGATTGAGACAAGGTCCCCAGGAAAACTAAAATAGATTATACCCCCCCACTTAAGTGACAAATTTCTCAGTTGCCAATCCATAAAAAGAGATAAGGACTAGCTTTCTGTCAAATTGTTTTGACATGCCTGTTTTTACCCATCTGAACTGCAAACCTTTAATGTTTATATATAAATACCAAGAATTGTGAAACTTGTTTTTTTTTAATTTTTAAAAAAATCTATTTATTTATTTGACAGAGAGCACAAGCATGGCAGAGGAGGGGGAGGTGGCAGGCAGAGGGAGAGAGAGAGACAGACTCCCTGCTGAGCAAGGAGCCAAATGCAGGACTTGATTCCAGGGCCCTGGGATCATGACCTGAGCCCAAGGCAGATAGCTGCTTAACTGACTAAGCCACCCAGGTGTCCCTGAAACTTTCGTGGAAAGTTATAAACATAACGGGAGGTTGGAAATTTGTAATTATTATTAGTTACTCCAAGTGTAATTAAACATAAAATGAATTAAATTTTTTCCTTCTACTTGTCTTTGCCTAAACCCCATTGTTGACCAACAACATAAAACTCCAGTTTACAGTTTCTGGAGTTTGCAACGGTAGCTGTCAATCATTTTTTTTCTTCTCTCTCTCTCTCTTTTTTCTAAGCTGTTAAAATAAAAATGGGAGCTTTGCTTATACCTTACTGTCCCCAGTTAACCCTACCCATGGCTGTCCCCAAACCCCAGCTTCCTCACCTTTGCTTGTGTCATCACCCCTGTCTGGAATTCCCTAGTCACTTCCAGGTCCAGAAACTGGTATTTCACACCCAGTGACTCAGGAGATTCTGCTACTTATTGGTAAGGAACCCATAGAGCAAATGTAGGCCTTTGCAATAATTGATACATTTCATGAAAGTTGCAGCTCTAAATCCAATTTGCCACCATTTGTTGATGTTTTTCTTTACGTGTCAATATCAAAGGAAGGACACATGCTTGACTGAGAAGGTACAGTCAAAGGATCCGCTCGCTCCATAAATTCGAGCGGCACCCACCCACCCACTCTTAATAAAGTCTGTGTTCTGTGCTGCCCTCTAGTGGTTGAGGTGAAAGGGCCCATGAGCTACCCTCCTCTTCGCCAGCCCCTCGAAGATCAAAGGCACACGCTGCCACCGACACCCATTGTAGACATATTTGTGACCCAAGTGCAAAGTGAGGCTGCTTGGCTCCCATGTGAACCAAACCTGTTCACCTTGGCCTTGACTAATGCCAAGCCAAATGGCAGCAGACAATTTGGGATTGGGATAGTCAATCTGGTGGTAATAATAACATGGATACCCAGATCATTTAAGATAGGATCTGAAGGCAGAGGTCGGATGGAGAATAGTCTTCATACTGCTGGGGAGAAGATGAAGACAAAGTGAGTAACCTCTGGGTTACTTCTGAGTATAGTCCTTCCAGGCATTGTATCTAATGCTGTACCCATAAAGCACCAACAAAACATCAGATCTGGTGTTTGATCTGCTTGGACAATCACATCAACTCATCCAAGCCAAGAAGTTCCAAGCTGAAAGCTCCACGAGTCTCCGTGGATTCCAATAGTTTCAAATTTGCCCCATAGAGGAGCCCCTAGGACTCCTACAACAAGCTGTGGTCACCTTTTTCATACTAAGCCACCACTGTGCCCGGCAGCTGCTCCTCTCCAGACCACCCTAATTAGCTGCATGGCACTCATTAACAGCTGCTGCGTGTTTAAATGTTCTCCCCTGCATGGCAAGGGCCTATAAAACCTCCCCAAAATACATCCTCTTGCAAGCAGATGTTTGCTGACTATAGGCCTGACGATTGGCTCTGCCAGGATCTAAGATTCTGGTCTCCCCCAGAGCCAGGCAGGGGGGGCAGTGCACCCAGAGGCAACACCACAGTTGCAGGGACTCATGGTGCCTCCCTGAGTACCTGGCATGTGACAGGCATTCATTCAGTTCATGCTAGCTATCTGCAGAGCTGATATTCTGATAATAGGTACCAAGATAGCACGGTAGTCGTCAAAACGTGGGAACACACCCACAGTGAATGGGAAATAGCTGCTCCCCGCCATCCACCACCTGATCTGATTGACCAGCGCCATAGATACCTGTCGTTAAATTCACATCGTGCCTGGCTATCGTTGTCCTCATTATGGTTTATAGACCTGTATTCTCATTATCCAAACATTATACCCAGAAATTCAGCCCTGCCTCCCAAAACTACCCCCCCACACACACACAACTTTTAGATTTCTCCTTCTCATTCTCCACAGTGGGCTCCTACCCTGTGCCTCTCCCTAGAATAGTGTTTTGTGATTTGACATAATCCCTGAGTCATCTCACCCATGACCATGACGCCCCTTGCTTCGCAGGAGGGTTTGTCAGTCCTGTAGGGGATCTGTCGATTTAGCAAGGCTGACCTTCTGTCCCCTGTACTTCCCTGCGTAGTTCTGGATTAGCATAGGCCACAAGTGATGTGAGAACTTAGAAGATAGTGAAACAGGGACAATTTTTTGTTTTACTCTCAGAAAGCCCACTGTTGGGCAGCAGGCGCTGGTGCTGCCCATCCACTTGCCCTCCTCGCCCGTGTGAGCCAAGGCCAGGCAGGCAGCTCCTCCAGATCAGGTGAGATTCCGCCCTCAGCTCCCTCTGTCGTCCCAGGTGCATGTGAGCTCTGCAAGGAAGGGGAAGCAGCATCTCCTGCAGTGAAAACTGAGAGGCGGTGACAGAGCAGTAGGGGTCCTAACCAGTCCCACAGGCTCTAGCTCATGCTTGCAGGTTCCCTTTCTGTCTTATGTCCCCAGGTCCCATCTGTCTTCCTTCCCTGAAAGTCTGCCCGACAGACACCAAAGTAACTGCCAGACAGAAACTGTTGATCTAGCTCCCACCTTGCATGTCAGACCCCTATTGCCAGTCTGTATCTGTGCAGGTCTGTAGGTCCAGAGATGATAGATCAATTGATACACAGAGAATGAGAAATCTCCTTGTGACTCAGCTTTTCTTTTCTTTTCTTTTCTTTTTTAAGATTTATTTATTTGTTTGGCAGAGACAGAGATCACAAGTAGGCAGAGAGACAGGCAGGGAGAGCGGGAAGCAGACTCCCTGCTGAGCAGAGAGCCCGATGTAGGACTCCATCCCGGCACCCCGAGATCATGATCTGAGCCGAAGGCAGTGGCTTAACCCACTGAGCCACCCAGGTGCCCGTGGCTCAGCTTTTCTGATTGAACTCTGACTGACACAGACCTCCACAGGTTACCAAAGCCATAAATCCCGTATCCTCCTGATTTCCTGTCTCATCCTCATTCCCACATCTAAGCCCCCATCCACCCAGCAAGGCCTTCTGCCTCCCAGCACGTTTTGTTCTCCAAGTACTTGGATCTTTCTGTTGTTGTTGTTCTGTTCTGTTCTGTTCTGTTCTGTTCTGTGTTGGGATTTGACAAGGGAGCTACATTTTATAAACAGCAACTGGAATATCATGGTAGAAAAAGTGGAAGGAAATTCATGAGTGACTGCTGGTTAAAGGCTCAAGAAAGAGCTGCGAACAACCGAAGTGCCAGTTCGCTTGCCTTTTTCATCTCCGCGGGGCTGTGCAAACATTAAACCACCGCACAGGATCCCTCGGAAGGGCACAGCTGCGGAAAGGGTGCCCAGGTTTGTAGGTCAACACCTTTCACTGGAGAGCATTTGTTGTAACCAAGCATTGCCCTCACTGGGGCCTTGGCAGCACGTAATTATTAAGCATGCCTGTTACAGAAATTTGTCTGTATTTATTTATCATAAAGGCGACAGGAGTTGCTAAGCAAATTCATAATGCAAACAGCAGAAACGTTAGTTGAGTGAAGAGCAAGGAGCTTAAGCACTAGCCTTTATGCTCAGATAATAAATATGCTCATTACACATCTTCCTACCTCTTTAATAATGTCCTGGCATGGGTCCCTAACACGTCCTCCCTCTTCCCTTTCAGGATTTGTTCTGTGCGTGCTTGATTATAGTGAAACTACATTTCTTTATAAATGTTCTGTTTCTCCAGACTATCGTTCATCATCCATTAATTCACAAAACATTAATTAAGTGCCTGTTGTTTGCCTGGTACTAGGAATATGACAGCTTATTAGTATAGGATTTGTATCTGTAGGGTTTCCATTCTAATGGAAGAAAATCATCTATCAAGAAATAAATAAATAATAGCCTTTCATTCAGTGATAGGTGCCACCTCACACACACACACACACACACACACACACACACACACGTATAAGGGGAAATGAGTGTGCATGGTGGTCAGAGTTCTCTTGGAAGAGGTAACAATTAAGCAGAGGTGAGAACAATGCGGAGGAACCAGCCTTGTGACCCTGTGAGCAAGAGCTTCCCAGGGGGAGGGAATAGCAGCTTAAGGACCCCAAGATGGGAAGGGTCCTGATGTGCTTTCATGCTGTGACAGTTAGTAATATAATAATAGTAATAACAATAAGGGGGCAGGGGAAAGAAGAACAAAATTTTTCTTCCTTCAGTTTCTGGAACACTCCAAGACTTTTTCTGTCTTTGTACATTCTGTTCCCTTACTGGATCATTCTTGTCCCTGCTCTTCTCTGGATGACTTTTCATTTTCTCAGTCCAAACATCCTTTTTTGGAGAAGTGTTCCCCACCTGTCCTGTCTAAGGCAGGTCTTCTTCATGGCTCTCTTTGGCTTCTGCTTTCACAAAGTTTAACTGTTTATATATTGCATTATTCTGGGTTCTCCAGAGAAACAGAACCAATAGGAGATATATATATATATCTATAGATCTATATATATATATATATATCTCCATATATCCATGGAGGGAGACAGGGAGTTTGATTTGTTATAGGAATTGGTTCACAGGATTGTAGAGGTTGAGAAGCCCCATGCTCTGCTCTCTGCATACTAGAGAACCGGGAAAGCTGGTGGTATAATTCAGTCCAAGTCCAAAGCCCCAAGAATTGGAGGTGGGGGGGAATTGTTTAAATACCTGTCCAAGTCCAAATGCCTGAGAACCAGGAACACTGATGTCCAGTGTCAGGGCTAATCAATGTCCCAGCTCAAGCAAAGAGCAAATTCACCTTTCCTCTGCCTTTTCATTCTTCCAGGCCCTCAACAGATGGGATGATGGCCATCCTTATTGGTGAGGGCAATCTTCTTTACCCAGCCTATTGATTCAAATGCTAATCTCTTCTAGAAATACCCTCACAGACATACTCAGAAATAATGTTAGTTTTACCAGCTATTCGGACAACCTTTGGCCTGGTCAAATTGACGTAAAATTACCCAGCCCATATGTGTACTTATTTAACACATAGAAAGCATTCAGGATAACTGCTGGTTGAAGGAACCATGAATGGATCCTAAAACAAATTTTCTACAAAGCACCCAAACTGGGCAGATTGAGAGCTGGGAAAAGGGTAGCATCATAATACAAAGGAAAGAAAGCTGGGGTGATGTTGGCTCAGGTCATGATCTGGGAGATCAAAGGGTTGAGCCCTGCATCCAGCCCCCCACTCAGTAGGGAGTCTGCTTCTCTCTCTCTGCCCTTCCCCCTACTCCTGAGCATGCAGTCTCTCTCTCTCTCTCTCAAATAAATAACTAAAATCTTAAAAACAAAATAAAGAAAGAAAAGAAAGACAAAGAAGGATTTAAGGAAGATGAGAAGAAGGTGGAAGGGAAGTCGGCTAAGAGAAGGCAAGCAGAGGGGCTAGGTTAGGGAGGAAGTGACTGAGAGCAGACCAGACCAGGGGCGGAGAATGCCTGGGAACAAAACAGCTTGTGCTGCTCTCCTCATGCCGGCAAAGACTTCAGCACTACCTGGGCGGACAGTGCCCTGCAGCCTGAGAGGCAAAACCTGAGGGGCCCACTGGGTTACCTGCTACCTACCATAGAATGCCTAAACATGTTCAGCAGTGGAACAGAGTGCTCGCTTCCAGGGTCAGTACCACTCGGACCCGCACACCGTGAGTCTTCCCTACTCAAAGCACCCAGAATCCTTCAACTGTTCTTTGTGGGACAGTGGCCCCACCAGCCACCCTCTCTGGGCACTCCTATGACAAGTTCCAGTGTGTTAACATCCCCTTTGCAAGGGTGTTGCCCTCAACAGCGCTGACTGTACCGATGTGGCTGAAGCCCGAGGCGCGGGGACAATCGTGACATTTAGAACTGTGATGGCATGACCTTCGCAAGGCCTTTGAAACTGACAACCCTGCCAGCTGGGAGAAGGCCTGGGATGGCTTTGAGCCTGCCTGCTTTGACAGGCGAGGTGACAGCAGATGCTCTTGTATTTCATTGTGTGGCAAATGAATGCTAGGTGGGAGGAGAGGAAAAAAGAACTCGCGAAAGGGCGACAGCCTTTCTGGGTGGCCCCCACAGATGGGGCCATACATAACGAGATAATGCAGCTCCAATCTCGGGGCCAGCAACTGAGGCGTGACTTCTTTCTTAACAGAAAAAGAAGAATTCTCCTTGAAATGAGAAATACAAATCAGACAAATGTGCCCAAGGAGAGCTTGAGGATTGAATGCCCCCACAAGGCTCTTTGGGGAGCCAGCACGTTCGATTGAAAATGCCACGGCAGGTGGAGGCAGATTCCTTGTTATCTGCTCAGATTGGATGAAAACCAGACCCTGAGCATTCCGTGTGCACCTTCGGAAGGCACGGGGTGCCTGCGTCTCTGATTGATGTCACTTCAGACAGCTTTCTCCTCGGAGCTATTACCTCCCCAATTTTCTTTTGCCAGAAAAATAACTAAAGGGTTCTGGTACCCTCTGTCCGAAGACATCTTTCTTTTAATGTATCCATAAAAGTATATCTTGAAAAGGAGTTTCTCAGTTTTCAACATGTGGATAATTGATTTGTTACAACTCACAAAAGAGCATTTGTCATTTCGAAACAACCAGGACCCATGTGCGGCTTCCTCCCAAGATGAGCATGGAGGCACTTGACTTATTGCTGCCATTAAATTGAAGTGTTCGCCTGATTATTTGGTATTTCAGAATTCCTTATAAATCACCGCCTTATTTGGGTGATTACAATTTGAAGAAGAGACGCTTGATTTATGGGCAGTAGCAGGGAGGAGGAGGGGGGAAAGGGAGGGGCCAGGAGGTACAGCAGTGGCAAGAGGCTTGATGAAGATACGATTGGAAACATCTGTTTGATACATTGCCCCTTTCTCCCCACACTGTGGCCCAGGAATATTCCTATTCCTGGGAGATATTCATTACCAGGAGCTTAAGCAAATAAATACAGGGGAAAGGTGGGGGACAGGAAGCCAGGAAGGGGGGCTTCCAGGGTTTTTTGCAGATTGGGATGTGCAATTTCATGTAAGTTTCTGGTTTCCCCTCAGTTGGGGGTAGAAGAAAGTGAAACTCCAAAGAGAAATCCATCCTATCATGATGCATAAGCAAGCCCTAGGGTCTGGGTCCATGTTCTTGGAGGAAATGGGTGAGCTGGAGAGCTGGCTCCAGCTGGACACAGCTGGACTCTGAAATGCAGCAGAGTGGAAAATGACTTCTTCGACCCCTGTGAGTCCATTAATCAACTGCATTTATTGGCAGTAAAGGAGGCAGACAAATGCAGCAGGCACTTAGGAGGAACCCAGGAATGGTTAGACATGAAACCGACCCTGGATAAACTTACAAAGAGGACCAGAGTGACATGTAGATTGTCACCATCAGATTAAAAAATCATTCAAAATGTGTCATGGGATGTTTATGCACTCATGGCACTTGGTTCATAAGGCCTCTCCTAGCTAAAAGTCGCTGTCTAAAATTTCCTTCCCAGGGAACAAAGATCTCTATTTTGGCAGTGAGAGGTCAGGCTTGAGTTCCAAATGCCCCAGCAGAGGGACTCTGCCTGGTGACATAAGTTCAGTGTTTTCTTTTTTTAAAAGATTTTTATTCATTTATTTGACAGAGAACGAGGACACAAGCAGGGGGAGTGGCAGGCAGAGGGAGAGGGAGAAGCCAGCTCCCTCCTGACCAGGGAGCCTGACGCCAGACTCCATCCCAGGACCCTGGGATCATGACCCAAGCCAAAGGCAGACGCTTAACTGACTGAGCCACCCAGGCGCCCCTCAGTGCCTTAGTTTTAAATTGGCTCATGTACAGACTCTCAGAAGGCCAAGATGTAAGAGGGTCCAAAACTAGTCCTGTTGAGAATATGTCAAGAAAATGGGACACTCCACCTGGAAAAGAGAAGGGATATGAGAGTTCATGTGTATCATGGGAAGAAGGAAGCAGCATTATTTTGTAATGCTCCAGGAAGAAGAGTAAGGATTGTGATAGGGACCCACAGAGGCAGATTGCCATTCAGCATAATTCAGCAATAGCGCTTCATGGGTCTAGAGAAATAGTAGATGTGAGCTCCCTGCCGTGGGAGGTGTTAAAGGACATCCAGAAACCACTGTTCAGAGGATTCTGTCTCCAGCAGGAAGTGAAGCTAGATGCAATGAAAGGTTTTTTGTCGCTGTAAGATTATAGGGATCTGTGACTTGAATTCACAAAGTGTGAATGGTTAATAGGTTCTTTCCAGAAAGTATATTGTATTATAAATTAATGGAACCATATGTGCCCTAACATGAAAAATGGATAATGGCTATGGGCCTCCACATAGCACGGACCCTGGTGTCCTAAACTGGAGAGGCAACCACACAGAAGGATTAAGAACAAATACACTGGTATGAGCCAGTGGTTGTGGGCTCTGGTTCTAGCACTTGCTAGCTGTATGGCCTTGGAAAATTCACTTCAGCTTTGTGGCCTTCATTTTTCTTATTGGCCAAGCAAGGACCCTAATAGTGCCCCTGGAGTAGGGACACTGTGAAGATTCCAGGATGTAACTTACGCAAGGAGATCAGAACAGTGCCCATCGCACAGCAAGCACTCGGGCACTGTAAGCTATTAAGAGTAGGATTGCATTTTCTTAATTTAAGATGCACAATTTCCTGTATCTTAATGTTCTGAAATCAGAACATGTCTTCTAATAGATACATTGAATGTATTATTTCTCTCTCTCTTTCTCTCTGTCTCTCTCTCTCTCACACACACAGCTATTTCTAAATACGAGGCGTACGTTACAAATGACAACATCTTAGAATCAAGGCCTGTGTCGTCCTTCATGCATGCTTTCGTGGCTACCAGCCTGAACTCCTGCCAGGAGAATAAAAAGAAAGGTCTGCTAGTCCAATCCCCCAACTGTACTTGTTTCTTCTAACATCTGTGCAAGGGGCCCATTCAGAATTTAGCAAAGAATCCAAGCCACCATTTCCTCTGCTCTTCCTGGGTGTCTGGTCACTGTTCCGTACTAGGTGGTCACACATACATCATCTCATTTAATCCTCATGCTGACCCAGTGAAGGCAGCAGCATGGTCCTCTCCATCTGGACCTCGAGGAGTGCTGTGTCTAATAGGCAGCCCCAAAACACAGCCAGGAAGTGGAGCATGTGACTTCTGAACCAATGCTATGTGACTTCATTGCCTGGCAGAATGCTATAAGAAAGGGGGAATCATAATACGTCCTAACTTTCAGCGTTTGAACTCTCAAACTAATACCTCCTATGTATCTTGTAACAAAGAGTGGTTCCCTGGGGACTTGGGGAGAGGCTGGTGGTTGAGCTCTACCCAATCCCTGCCCAGTTCCCACACATCCCAGCACACTGCCCCTCCCCCCACATGTATGGGGAGGCCACTGTCCTATGGAAGTATGGATGGGGGACCCTCAACAGCCAGAGTCTGCTCAGAAGGTCTCAGCCTGGAATGTTCATCTGGGTACTAATAAAGAAACACTAATAATACTAATCATGGCATATCTATATTTACCATAGGCTGGGCACCCTGCTAAATGTTTTACATGCTTGAGATCTCATTCAATCCTCCAAAGAACCCTAAGAGATTGGTCTTGGCCACAGTTCATGAATGAGAAAACCAAGAAGCCAAGAGTAGAATCCCCAGGGTCACACTAATACATCATGGCTAATATGTGGCAGGGTCAGGACTGGCTCTCAGACTGTCTGACTCTAAAGCCCATGGTTGCAAGCACCACTCCACCTTGCTGCCCTCCAGGAACGCCACCTGTCTGGTGTACTGCCAAAGAAGCCGTCATGGAAGGAGCAGTGGGAGGTTTTATCTCCTCCGTAATTTATTCAAAGGGTTAAGTAAAGAACCAACCTGGTAAGAGAGGGTGCTATTTAGATGGGGGGGATCAGAGTTTCACTCCATTAGTGCCATTAAACTGCATAGTGGAGTTTAACTCCATTAACCCCTTCCCTTCCAGTGGACCAGGAAACTCTTCTTAGTTCTGCATATATTGGTATGCAAAAGCAGTGTAAATCCTGTTTCAGCCAAATTGTCACCCCCTGAAGATTCCAATAAGAAAACTCTGGAACCACCCTAATCTAATTCCTCCACCATTATTCAGGGCCAAGACCATGCCCAGATGAACCTGCCCACTCAGGTGGCCTCCTGGTGCCAATATCTGTCCTCCTTAGATCCAGCCTACCAAACCAGACAGCTTTCACCTGGCTAGGTCTTGTGCCCTGACTAGCAGACTCTTCCAGGACCCCCCTACTCCCCAGCCCACAGATTTGGGGAGTTTCTGCATCCCAGGCTGCCTCTTGTAGAACCATCTTCATAATGTATGCAAAAAGCTCCCTTCCTTCCCATGGTTCCTTGGCATGGCATCCAAAAAGAGAATTGCAGTGAGAAAAAATAAGGCTATGATTTTAAAAATTTCCCGGTGTAATTCAAAGGAAGATTATGCTAAGTGTAAGGAAAAAAATATTTTCATTGAAGGAGTATCCTTAGAATTTTCCACATCATTTAAACCTCTGACTTAAACCAGTGGATTTATTTTTAAAAAATAAATAATAATATTACGATGATGACCATCCTAACAGCACACAAGATATGTTTAAGACATGCCCGGGAAGCCACTGAAGATGTCCTCTGATGGGCCCTTCTCTTCCAATACAGACAGGGACCCATAATCATGGTTTTCTGAATTGCCAGCATGAAAAGGGAAAAACCAGAAAACCTTGACCAAGGACTCTGACCTGCATGCAAGGGAAATGGGGAGAGGCCATAAAGATGACAAGAGGGGGCACCCAGTTGATTAAGTGTCTGCCTTTGGCTCCCATCATGATCCCAGGGTCCTGGGATCGAGTTCCGTATTGGGTTCCTGCTTCTTCCTCTCCCTCTGCCTCCCACTCCCGTGGTTGTGCTCACTCTCTCTCTCTCTCTCTCAAATAAAAAATAAAAAAAAAAAATCTTAAAAAAAAAAAAAGATGACAAGAGAATGGAAGGTCTGTTCAACAGATATATTTTAAGCACCTACTGTATGCCTGTGCCAGGCCCTGTGCCAGACATTCAAGACTGGCCACAGAAAGAGACCTGGTCTCCGGCCTCAGGCAGTTCCTGGTCTAGCGGAAGTGACAGACCCTTGTGCCCGCTGCTACAGCATGATGAAAGCACAGGGCACCTATGACACACGCAGCAACTCTAGAGTTCAGTTTCCAGCTCTGACTTAGCTGGGAAAGTCACTGGATCTCTTTGTGCCTCCTTTTCCTCCTACAGAGAATGAGCATAATACTAATAAGCTCAGGCATGTAAAGGGTCTAGAAGAGAGTGTGCTTCATACTGTATGTGCTGGCCATTATCACTGTTGTTATCATAGGCAGGACAGCCAATCTGACCCCCAGCCCCTCACCCATGACCACCAAAGGCAAGGTTTGTGGAAGATCTGGTGAGCTGTGTTTTTGAGCATGGAGTAGTTGGCCAAGTGGAGGAGGTGGGAAGAAGAGGGAATGGAATGGGCGAAGCAATGAGCAAGACCAAAAACACCTGATCTGCACCGCGGAAGCCCCAGAGGCAGAGGCAGGAGTAGCCCTGGAGCCTCTGCAAGGGGCTCAACTGGGAAGACTGTCTACTTGCACAGCCGTGAGATTCAGCCGCAAGCTGAGTGACTGCCCCTCCCCAGCTGAACATTGTCTCTAGCCCCTAGGACAGCACTGTGCATAAAAACACAGCGTGATGGCTGCATAGTATCCCATTGTGTATATATACCACATCTCCCTGGGGATAAAAATATATGTTTATAAAAAATAAAAAATTTAAAAAAAAAAAAAAAAACACAGCGTGAGCCACATACATTATTTTACATCTTCTAGTAACCTCATGTTAAGAAAAAGAGGGGTGCCTGAGTGGGTCAGTCGGTTAAGCTTCAGACTATTGACTTAAGCTCAGGTCATGATCTCAGGGTCTTGCGATCCAGCCCTACACTGGGCTCCGTCCTCATCAGTCTTAATCCCCATCACCGATTTCACCCATCCCCCCCCCCCAGCTCTCCTCTGGTACCTTCCAATTTTTCTCTTTGGGTTAATTGTTGTTTTTTGGTTTGTTCCCCCCCCCCCCCCCCCGCTTTTATTTAGTTTCTTAAATTCCACATATGAATGAAATCATGGTATTTGTCTTTCTCTGACTGGCTTCTTTCTCTAGATCCATCCACATTGATGCAGATGGCAACATTTCATTCTTTTTTATGGCTCAATTGTATTCCAGTGTGTGTGTGTGTGTGTGTGTGTGTGTGTGTGTGTGTACACCATATTTTTATCCAATACCTACGCTGCTTCCATAATTTGGCTATTACGAATAATGCTGCAATAAACATAGGGGTGCATATATCCCTTTGAATTCGTGTTTTCATATTCTTAGGGTGAATATTCACTAGTGCAATTACTGGGTCACAGGGTAGTTCTATTTTTAATTATTTGAGGAACCGCCATACTGTTTTCCACAGTGGCTACACCAGTTTGCATTTCCAACTGCTCAAGGATTCCTTTTTCTTCACCAACACTTGTTTCTTGAGCTAATTTTAGCCATTTGGACTGGTGTGAGGTGATAGCTCATTGCGGTTTGATTTGCATTTCCCTCATGCTGAGTGATGTTGAACATCTTTTCATGTGTCTGTTGGCCATCTGGACATCTGGCTTGGAGAAGTGTCTGTGCATGTCTTCTGTCCGTTTTCTAATTGGGTTATTTGTTTATTGGCTGTTGGGTTTTATAAGTTCTTTATATTTTTAATATAACCCTTTATTGGATATATCATTTGCAGATATTCTCTTCCATTCCAAACTTTAAGTTTTGTTGGTTGTTCCCTTTGCTGTGCAGAAGCTTTTCATTTTGATATAGTCCCAATGGTTGATTTTTGCTTTTGTTTTCTTTGCCTCAGGAGACATATCTAGGAAAATATTCAGTTATGGCCAATGTTAGAGACATTACTGCCTATACTCTCTTCTATGATTTTTATGGTTCCAGGTCTCAAATTTAGGTCATTAATCCATCTTGAGTTTATTTTTGTATATGATGTATGAAAGTGCTCTACTTTCATTCTTTTGGATGTCACTGTCCAGTTTTTCCAGCACCATTTGCTTTTTTTTTTTTTTTTTAGATATTATTTATTTATTTGACAGACAGAGACCTCAAGTAGGTGGAGAGGCAGGCAGAGAGAGAGAGAGGAGGAAGAAGGCTCCCCACTGAGCAGAGAGCCCAATGCAGGGCTCGATCTTAGGACCCTGAGATCATGACCTGAGCCGAAGGCAGAGGTTTCTGGCACCATTTGTTGAAGAGACTTTTTCCCATTGCATATTCTTGCCTCCTTTGTTAAAGATTAATTGGCCATATAATTTCTGGATTTTCCATTCTGTTCCATTGATCTGTGTGTCTGTTTTTGTGCCAGTACCATACTGTTTTGATTACTCCAGCTTTGTAGTATAACGTATTTTGAAATTGTGATAAGTCCAGTTTCATTTTTTTTCTTTTTCAAGATTGCTTTGGCTATTCAGGTCTTTTGTGGTTCCATGCAAATTTTCAGATTGTTTGTTTTAGCTCTGTAAAAAATGCTATTGCTATTTTCATAGGGATTGCATTAAATGTATAAATTGCTTTAAGTAGTAAAGACATTTTAATAATATTTGTTCTTTATACATGAGCATAGAATGTCCTTTCATTTCTTTGTGTTGTCTTCGATTTCTTTCATCATTGTTTTATAGTTTTCAGAGTACAGGTCTTTCATCTCATTGTTTAACTTTATTCCTGTGTATTGTATTATTTTTGTTGTAATTGTAAATGGGACAATTTTTTAAATTTCCCTTTCTGCTGCTTCATTATTAGTGTATAGAAATGCAATGGATTTGTATCCTGTGACCTTACTAAATTCCTTTATCAATTTTAGTAGTTTTTTGGTGGACTCTAGGGTTTTCTATGTATAGTATCATGTCATCTGGAAATAGTGAACGTTTTACTTCTTCGTTACTGGTTTGGATGCCTTGTATTTATTTTTGTTGTCTGATTGCTGCGGCTAGGACTTCTGTACTACGTTAAATAAAAGTGGTAAAAGTGGGGGTGCCTGAATGGCTCAATCAGCTAAGCATCTGCCTTGAGCTCAGAGTCTTGGGGTCAAGTGGGCTGCTCCCTCTCTCTCTACACCTCCCCCTGGTTCATGCTCACTCACTCTCTCTCTCTCAAGTAGATAAATAAAATCTTAAGGAAAAAAAAGTGGTGATAATGGACATCCTTGTCTTGCTTCTGATTTTAGGAGGAAAATTCTCAGTTTTTCCCCCATGGAGTATGATGTTTCCTATGGGTTTTTGATACAAGGCTTTTATTACATTTAGGTATGTTCCCTCTAAACCTACTTTGTTGAGGGTTTTTATCATGAATGGATGTTTTACTTAGTCAAATAACTTGTTCTGCTTCTACTGAAATGATCATATGTTTTTTATCCCTTCTATTATTTTTTTTTTTATTTAGAGATTTTTATTTATTTGTTTGACAGAGATCACAAGCAGGTAGAGAAGCAGGCAGGGGCAGCGGGGTGGGAAAGCAGGCCCCCCGCTGATCAAGCAATGAGGGGCTTGATCCCAGGACCCTGAGACCATGACCTGAGTTGAAGGCAGAGGCTTTAACCCACTGAGCCACCCAGGCGCCCCATCCCTTCTCTTATTGATGTGATGTCACAAATATGACTGATCTGTGAATAGTAAACTGTATTTGCCTCCTGGGAATGTATCCCACTAGATCATGGTGAATGATTTGTAAAAATATGTTGTTGGATTTGGTTCGCTAACATTTTGTTGAAGATTTTTGCATCTATATTTATCAGAGATATTGGTCTGCAGTTCTCTCTCTCTCTCTCTCTCTCTCTCTCTTTTTGAGGTGTCTCAAAAACCAGTCTGTTACTGGTTTTGGTATCAGGTAATAATAAATTTGGAAATAAATTTGGAAGTTCTCCTTCCTTTTCTGTTGTTTGGAATAGTGTGAGAAGAATATGTATTAACTCTATTTTTAAAAAATATTTGTTGATTTACTTTAGAAAGAGACAGAGAGAGAACTTGTGCAGGGGAGGGGCAGGGGAAGAGGGAGAGAGAAAATATCAAGCAGACTCCCTGCTGAGCAGGGAGCCCAACATGGGTCTTGATCCCAGGACCCTGAGATCATAACCTGAGCCAAAATAAGAGACAGATGCCTAACCAACTGAGCCACCCAGGCACCCTGATATTAACTCTTCTTTAAATGTTTGGTAGAGGGCACCTGGGTGGCTCAGTTGGTTAGGCATCTGTCTCTTATTTTGGCTTCAGCTCAGGTCATAATCCTGGAGTCCCGGGATTGAGTCCCACATCAGGGTCCCAGCTCTGTGGGGATTCTACTTCTCCCTCTGACCTTCTTCCCTCTCATGCTCTCTCTCACTCTCTCAGATAAGTAAATAAATAAAATCTTTTTTAAAAATTAAAATAAATATTTGGTAGAATTTACCTAAAGCCATCTGGTTCTGGACTTTTATTTGTTGGGCAAGTTTTACTTACTAATTTAATTTCATTGTGCTAATCATTCTGCTCAAAATTTTTATTTCTTCCTGCTTCTGTTTTGATAGATTATTTGTTTCTAGGAATTCATCCATTTCTTCCAGGTTGTCCAATTTGTTGGCGTATAATTTTCCATTAAATTCTCTTATAATCCTTTGTGTTTCTGTGGTATTGGTGTGATTTTGTTGATTTGTGTCTTTGCCCTCTCTCATTTGATGAGTATGGCTTGAAGTTTATCAATTTTGTAGATCTTCTCAAAGAACCAGGTCCTGGTTTCATTGATCTTTTCAATTATTTTTTTAGTTTCTGTACCATTTATTTCTGTTCTAATCTTTATTATTTCCTGACTTTTGCTGGGTTTGGGTTTTGTTGGTTTTTTTCCTAGCTTCTTTAGGTATAAGGTTAGGATGTTTATTTGAAATTTTTCTTGTTTCTTGAGGTAGGCATTTATTGCTGTAATTTCCCTCTTAGAACCACTTTTGCTGCATCCCAAAGCTTTTGGACTGTTGTGTTTTCATTTCCATTAGTCTGCATGTAATTTTTAAATTTCTTTTTTGATTTTTGATTGATCCATTCATTGTTTAGTACCATATTACTTAATCTCTAAGTATTTGTGTTTTTTCTAGATTTTTTGTTGTGGTGGTGGTTTATTTCTAGTTTCATAGAGTTGTGATCAGTAAAGATGCTTGGTATGACTTCAATATTTTTGAATTTGTTGAGGCTTTGTTTTATGCCCTAATATGTGATCCATTCTGGAGAATGTTCTATGTGTCCTTGAAAAGAGAGGGTATTCTGCTGTTTTAGGATGGAATTTTCTGAATATATGTGTTAAGTAGAGCTGGCCCAGTGTGTCATTCACAGCCACTATTTCCTTGTTTATTTTCTCTTTGGATTATCAGTCCATTGATGTAATTGGGGTTTTAAATCCACAATGTTATTGTCTTACTATCGCTTAGTTACTTTATGTTTCTTATTAACTATTTTATGTATTTGGGTGCTCCCATGTTGGGTGCATAAATATTTACAATTGTTTTATCTTCTTTTTTGATTGTTCCCTTTATTATTATATAGTGTCTTTCTTTGTCTCTTGTTACAATCTTTGTTTTAAAGTCCTTTTTGTCTGATAGAAGTATTGTTACCTTGGCTTTCTTTGAAAGTTTGCATGATGTTTCTCTACCGCCTCACTTTCAATCTGCAGGTGTTTTTAGGTTTGAAATGAGTCATAGACAACATATCAATGGGTCTTTTTTTTTTAATCCATTCAAACACCCTATATCTTTTGATTAGAGTGTTTAGTCCATTTACATTCAAAGTAATTATTGATAGGTATTTATTTATTGACATTTTGTTACTTGTTTGGTGGTGGTTTTGTAGTTCTTCTGTTTGTTCTCTTCTCTTATAGCTTGTTAGCTTTGTTTAGGGATTTACTTGGTTTCCTTTCTCTCTCTCTTTTTTTTTTTTGTGCATACTTATTATTGTTTTTTGACTTGTGGTTACCATTATGTTTGTATATAACATCTTCTGCATATAGCAGTCTATATTAAGGTGATGGTTGCTTAAGTTTGAATGCATTCTTTACTCTTCTTCTGCAATCCCACTCTTTAGGTATGTAGTGTCATACTTTACATCCTTTTATTTTCTGAGTACCATGATTGATTCTTACAGATATACTTATTATTAGTGCCTATGTCCTTCCTACTTTTCTTCCTTTTACTTATAAAGTACTTTCATTCCACTCAAAATGTCCCCTTTAACATTTTTTTGGTTTAGTGGTCATGAACACCTTTAGCTTTTGTTTGTCTGGGAAACTCTTTATTTCTCCTTCTATTCCAAATGATGCCTGGCTGGATAGAGTATTCTTAGCTGCAGGTTTTCCCTTTTCAGCATTTCGAATATATTCATGCTACTGTCTTCTGGCCTGCAGAGTTGCTGCTGAGAAATCTGCTGATTGCCTTATATGGGTTTCTCCCTGTATGTAATGATCTTTTCTCCTTCTGCTTTTAAAATTCTCTCTTTTTCACTACTTTTTGCCATTTTAATTACTGTGTGTCTTGGTGTTGACCTCCTTGGGTTGATTTTATTGGGACATCTCTGTGCCTCCTGAATCTGGAGGAGATTCCTCCCCAGATTCAGGAAGATTTCAATTATTATTTCTTCAAATAAATTTTCTGCTCCATTTTCTCTTTTCATCTGTGATTCCCATAATACAAATGTTATTACACTTGATGGAGTCACTGAGTTCCCTAATTCTATTCTCATTTTGCATAATTTCTTTTTCTCTAACCTGCTCAGCTTGATTACTTCCTGTTACTCTGTCCCCCACGCTTTTGCTAATTCATTCTTCTGCTTCTTTAACCTACTATTTATTCCATCTAGTGTATGATTAATTTCACTTATTGTGTTCAGCTCTGATTTTTTTTTTAATCTCTTTGTTAAGGGTCTCCCTGATGTCCTTCACTCTTTTCTCAAATCCACTGAGTATCTTTATTGTCTTTACTTTAAATTCTCTATCAGGCATATTGCTTTTATCCATTTTACTTAGGTCTCTTACTGTGGTTTTGTCCTTTTCTTTCATTTGGGATCTATTCCTCTGTCTCCTCATTTTGTCTCTCTGTGTTTCTCTGTGTTAGGAAGGTCAGCTACGTTTCCTGCTCTTGAAAGTAATGGCCTTGTAAAGAAGAGGTCCTGTAGCACCCTGCAATGCATGTCCCCTGTTTACCAGAACCTGGTACTTCAAGGGTATCTTCTATTCGTGTTGTGTGTGCTCTGCTGTTGTGTATTGGCCATTTTTTCCTTCAGTCCAGTGGTCTTCAGAGGCTCTTTTTGCCTGTGGTTGGTAGTGTTTGATCCCTGTTGTATTCATGGACCAATTTTAACAAGATGTGTTCCAGTCTTCTATGGAAGGTGACCCACCAGTGCCTTCAGAATGAAACCCTATAGAGCATGTAGATAGGGAGATGTGATGTTGGCAAGGTTTGTGGGTGATCTTCTTGGGAAGGAGACCTGCAGCACTGGGACTGAGGCAAGCATGACTGGAAAGAGTGGAGCCACCATTCCAGATCTTGATATAAGCAAGTTAGGTAATGAGTGTCAGTGCAGCACAGGTTCCTACAGGTGTTTATGCTGACTATGGGGGAGGGAAATGGCACCTGCCAGCTTCTTTGTTCCTAGAGGAGTCTCCCTATGAATTCTACCCCTCTAGGGCACACTCTGAGATGCCCCAGTTTTTCAAACTGCTGCTTCTACACTGTATCTCAGTGGGCTTTTTGTCATGCTTTGTCTTTAAGGGTGGAGACATAGGTTTCTCTCACCATCTAGGCTCTCCCAAAGCCAAACCTGCTGATTTTTAAAGTTCCAGGCTTTAAGTCCTGCTGGTTAAAATTCAGCCCCTCTGGTTTTCAAAGCCAGATGCTATGGGGATTCATCTTCTCTATTCAAGCTCACTGGTCTAAGGGTCTCTTTCTCTCCCCTCTCCATACCCACAGCTCTTTTTCAAAGATGGCACTGGTCTGTTTAGTCCCCCACCACATCGCCACCCTTCCTAACCTCTTTGATGTTACTTTTTCTCTACCTTTAGTTGTGGAGTTTGTTCTTCCAATCTTTAGGTCATTTTCTGGGTTTATTACACTGATGTGAGTGTTATCTAGTTGAATCTATGGGACAAAGTGAACTTAGGGTCCTCCTACTCCGCCATCTTCCCCAACATTCCAGCGTACATTAATTTGAACTAAATTTTCATTGAAAATACTTGACTTATATTTAGAGTTCATAAAATCTACAACTTAAAAAGCATTTCCACATACCTAAGTCGTTCCAAAATATGTGAAAGCTTGCCAATACCAAATAGGGTTTGTAATTTTAAGAGTAAATTAAAATTCAAAATTTAGTTCCTCAGTCATACTAGCCACATTCCACATACTGATAGCCCCATGTGGCTAGAGGCTACTGTGTGGGACAGCACAAGTCTAGGATCTCTGGGTTATGGGACACAAAATCCAGTTGATACCAGGGGCACCATACTAAAAGCAGACAAGTTAGAAAAGTGCTTATCTACATACTGGATGTTGAGATTTCCGACCTTTTCTCCAAATGGACTCTAGTGATTGTTCTTAAGCTAGGTTCATACCTTCCAGGCAGGAAACTGGAAGACTCTTCTCTAGGAAATCTGACCAGTCCAAAAGGAAGCCTCAAACCTATGCTGTAAACAGATCCAACTAAAGAGTCCAGGAAAATAACCCTGTATTGAGGCCCAGGGTTAGTGCATTCCAGGCATGAGCAGACAAAAGTCAGACCCAGACATGAATCCCTAAACATGTGAGGAATGTCCCCACCATGGATACAGACTAAAACAAATGGAAAAAAAGTAATGTGAGGGACAGAGACTATATAGGAAAAATAAAATAGCCAGATGCCTATTGATAATAACCATGCAGAGGTATGTGAAGCTTTTGAATGCACTAAATTAGAACAGGATACTATTATAAAGCAATATTCAGAAAACAAACAACACATAAGAGTTCTTGGAAATTAACAGAAACCTGTGAACAGAAATAAAAGATTGAGTAAACTATGCAGAAGCACAGCAAAAAGACAAGGAGATGAAAAATGAGAGAGAAAAAGAAAAATGAGAGAGAGGAGGTTAAAAAATTAGCAGATCATCTCAGAAGATCTGGTATCTGAAAATAGGAACTCTAGATCTAAAGAAGAGAAAAAAGTGGGGAGGGAAACATTTAAATAATTTTTTCCCAATATCCTAGAGCTGAAGGACTTGCGTTTCCATAATGAAAGCACCCATTGAGAATCTAGCATAAGGGATGCAAATAGTCACTTTAAGGCAAGAAGGAAAATTTAGAACCCTGGGGCCAAACAAAGTACCCTAAAAGCTTGCAGAAAGAGGAGAGAAAAGATTACAGAAAATGGATCAAAATATGATGGACACAAGACTTCTAAAGATCATCTATGAAATCTAGAAGAAATGAAGTAATGCCATCAAAATACTAAGGGAAAATAATTTTCAACTCAGAATTTTATACCTATTTAAAATATCAAATAAATGTGAAAGAAGAATACAAACATTTAGAGACTTACCAAGTTAAAAAAGAAAAATACTGGGGCACCTAGGTGGTTCAGTTGGGTAAGCGTCCAACTCTTGGTTTGGGCTCAGGTCATGATCTCAGGGTCATGAGATTGAGGCCTGTGTCAGGCTCTGCACTCAGCAGGGAGTCTGCTTGAGATTCTGTTCATCTCCTTCTACCCCTCCCCTCCACTCACATTCTCTTTCTCTCCCTCCAACCATGATCATTAATTAATTAATTAATTAATTAATTAAAATAAATGAAAAATACCTCTTATGAGTCCTTTCTCAGAAATTATGGAGGATATGCTATACCAAAATGAGGAAGTAGATGAAGAAAGAAGACGATGGAGTCAGGAAACAGGGGACCTGACACAGTGAGGAACTAAGGGGCTCCCAGGCTCCTAGTGAAGAATGATGGGGTATGGTCTCTGCAGCAGGCATAGCTGTCAGCAGCCCAGCTCAGAGTTGATCAGAAGCTTTCCAAACAACTCCTTCAAGATGTTGATAAGCTCTGTGTTGAATATACTGAGAGGAGATGTAGACATCTGGGAGAGGGCTTAGGGGTTGAATTACTCATGACTACAAAGAAAACTATGGAAAATTGTAATGGAAGATAATTATAAATTCCATGGAGAACAAAAAGTTGTACAAGAAAGGACAAGTAATAACAGCTGCAAATAAAATGTCCACAGTCATAATCATGTAGATGCAGAATCTTGATCAAACTGCAGTGATCATATGAATATAAAGGGAGGTGGGGGAGTTGCAGGAGTGTGTGGTGAGCGTACACGAGAGGTAAGGGTGGAAAAACTAAACTCTCTGCCACCACAGAGGAGTCAACAGATGAGACAAACATTGAACTATGGGCAATAGCAGTGTGAACATACAGTTCAGAGCTATATGAAGTAAATACTAACATAATCACCAAAGGAGAGGGGACTGGATGAGTTGAAGAAAACTGGAGTGAGGAGTGCAGTGTTTTTGTAAAGGACTTGTAGGAATATCTGACTCTTTAAACTATGGTCACATTTTACCTTTATAAAAATAAAAACAAGAGAACTATTTAGACACTGAGATGGACAGAATTTTCTAATTGTGGGGGGGAAAGAGGCAAGAGCTTGGGCTTCCATAACAGAATTCCATAGGCTAACTGGCTTAACCAATAGGAATTTATTCTCCCAGTCTGGAGACTGGGAGACCCACCAGGGTCAGTTCCTGATGACGGCTCTCCTCCTTCCTTACCGATGGCCTCCTCGTGGTATCCTCACATGTCCTCTTCCCATAAAGCCATATTCCTCTTGGATTAGCAGCCCCACATGACCTCATTCAATCTGAATTACCATTCTGTCTCCAGACACAGTGGCATTGTGGTTTAAAGGGCTCAACATTTGAACTGGGGGGGTGGAATGAGGATCCAAACTTAGATTCAATATGGTATAAATTCTATTTTCACCATAGCACACTGCCTCTTTCCCTCTAAACTATAGAAATTTTCTTGAGCAACAGGGTAGAAGTAGAGGGTGGGTGGTAGTCATTCTTTAAGCTGGTTCCAGGCAGAAGGAACTCCTTCTAATGGCAGTTCCATAATTAGAATGCATTTTTTCTGATAGTTATAATTTAGGCAATTGCAGTGACATTCAGCTGAAACCTGGCATGCAAGATGTTCATTTCTCTTAAAAGTTCACTTTTAATTGGCCTCAGTTCTTTCCAAGTCTGGAAGAAGTGCAGAATGTGTACTTATGATGTTTCCAGTGTTAAAGTCAGTTTGACACAAGTACTCAGTTCCTGGAGCTTATCCTGAGTTTCCTGGTCAGAGACAAGGAGGACTGGATAGAAGAGACAAAGAGGAAAGGAGGGAAAGAGGAGAGGAGGGGCCTTGTCAGACAAAGGGAAGACATACATTCTATAAATATGATTGAGTAGGAAATACTCTGCAAAGAGATTGCACTCCCTGACTCCCCACAAGTCTTCAGGGACAACAGGCTGCAACCATGCTACCTCACTCTAACAGTTTGGAGACCCAGTAAGAACTGCCCAAGGAAACTGGACTGTGTTTGAACAAGTGAGAGGAGAATTAAAGTAAGACTTCTCTAGAATTCTCCATGCATTTCTGGGCTTAGGAATACCCCCAAATCCTGCAGAGTTCTAGCATTTGCATTAAATGAAGAGAGAAAAAAAAAAAAAAAGAGGGAACTGGAGTAATGTGGTAAGGAGAACAAAGGATAAACTGTAGTCAGTAGTTATAGATTTAGGTCCCAGCCCTACTTTGCTGCTTGTTGTCTATGTAAATTCCTTAAGCCTCCTGGGCTGGAAAAAAAAATGTGTTACTAGTCCCAACATTACTGTGAGGACTAACTGTAGCATTATTTCTAGCTTGGTTCAGAATTACTGTTTCTTACTATAGCAGGCTAGACAGAGATTCTTACAAACCCTTACACTATGCTAAAGTACAGTGATAACTAAGTTAGGAAGAAAGTAAGAAATCCTCAGAGGCCAAAAATAGGCAAAGGTGGAAACCTAAAAGTATACTGAAGCTCATGTTCATTTAAGGGTATTTGGCAAACCCAGGTGACCTTGAGCTTTAGCATTCATGGCCTGAGATTTAGCATTCATGGCCTGAGATATAATATTCATGGCCTTGCAGCTTATAGGAAACAAGAGACAAGGGCTATGGTCCATCCAAAGTTGGGGGCCCTGGCCAAAGAAATACCACCCCTGCATAAAGCTAGGAACCCAAAGATCCTCAAAGGGTGAAGTAGGAATAAGAGCACAGCTGTCACCAGCAGGGACAATAAAGAAAATTGACTCCCTCGGGCTTTGGCTTCTAAGTGGAGAGGACAAAATTTTCTGAGAATTGCAACAAATCAGGTCCTAATTGGGATTTGAAGCTCAAATTTTTATTACTTGGGTTGTCCACAAAATCTCAGCTAAGATTGCATCTTAGATGGGCCCTTGCTTAATTGTGTCTCCAGGAGCTCATCAGAAACAAATCCTTTCTGAAGAAACTCATCTTCAACCCTGGCCTCAAATAATTCTTATGGATAAAGTTTCAAGGAATATGCAGTTTTACTCAAAAATAAAACAAAACACACAGGGAAACATGACACCATGAGTAAACACCAGCAGAGAGAGTATCAGCTTTATCACACTTGCACACATTTCAGATATCAGAATTAACAGACACAAAATATAAAATATATTTCACATATTTATAAATAAAAAACCTAAAATAAAAGAAAGGAGAGCTATAAATATGAGCAAACAGATCTGGAAAAGAATCAAATATACCATCTATAAATAAACAGTATAAATTGAAAAAAAATCAATGAGTGTAACATTACTAAATACACCTGTGGAGTTTTTGTCAACTTTAAGGCAAATCCCAAATGCAGCATAGATGTTTTATATATATATACATATATATATATATATATATATATATATATAGAGAGAGAGAGAGAGAGAGAGAGAGAGAGGTTACATATATAATATACAGAGGTTAAACATATATGATAGACAAATAGATAGACAGACAGATAATATATGAAGGAGAGGTTAAGAGACAGGGAGGCTAATGTGAAAAGGTGTAACTTTTTTTTTTTTAAGATTTTATTTATTTATTTATTTGACAGACAGAAATCACAAGTAGGCAGAGAGGTAGGCAGAGAGAGAGAGGGAAGCAGGCTCCCTGCTGAGCAGAGAGACTGATGTGGGGCTCGATCCCTGGACCCTGAGATCACGACCTAGGACGAAGGCAGAGGCTTTAACCCACTGAGCCACCCAGGCACCCCTGAAAAGGTGTAACTTCTAACCAGAGTTTCTAGAGGAGACGGAAGAGTGAGGGGAGGAGCATTATCTGAAGAACTGATTGCTGGGACTTTTTCAAAACATTAATGAAAGACATTAATCTGCAGATTCAACAAATTCCAAGCAGAATAATTAAAATCCACTCCTAGACATATCTGCAAAACCTCAAAGGCAAAGAAAGAACCTTTAAAATAAGAAAGAAAAAAAAAAAGACAAAAAAAACAATCAAACCAATAGGTAAGGCCTCAGTGAAAGCCAAAGGACAGTGGAATGATATCTTCAGGTGCTGGTAAAAAAAAAAAAAAATTAATTGTACACCCAGCAAAAATGACTGTCAAGAATGGCGGTGAAGCTTTCAGACAAAAATTGAGACAGATGTCATCAAAAGACGTTTTCTGCATCAGTTTTCAATTTAATGTCTCTCAGCTTCAAATTTGCCCTCTGCTCTGCAGAAGTAGAGATGGGCTGTTTAAAGATTTTTCCTTTGCCAGCTGGCATCACGTTACGCTTTGTCAATGGAGGGCACTGGAGGGTGTTGTAGGACAGTTTTCCTTCCTGGTTCCATCTCTACCCTTCAGCCCAGCTTTTCCAGCACCTAGTTTCTCCCTGGCCTGGTGACCAGCAACACCAGCAACTTCCCCAGAAACTCCCTCAGGTGTGGTATCATAGTGAAATGACTCGGGCAAGACAACTCCTGATGAACAGCTTTCCTTGACAACCTAGAGGGCAGATTTCCAGCAAGTTCCATCAGTGCAGCCCCCCAACAACTTAAACTGGCTGCCCCCTGTATCTGCTATTCCTGTATTCTTTAAAGTGCTCTTTGCCACTTATTAGCCAATCCTTTATTATGCCAGTCCCCATTATTGTTAATAATTCTTTGCACTAAACTTTCCCTGCTAAAATTTACTGCGTAGTTTCTCTCTTCTGATTGGGCACTAACTGACATTCACTGAAGGACATCCTTATTCAGAAGAATGGTGATCATAGAGTGAAGGTCTGAGATACAATAAGGAATGATAACCCAAGAAAATGGTAAATATGGGTAAATCTTTTTAAAAGATACACATTTATTTGCTCCTTTCATCTTCCTAAGCTTGGTGCTTGTAACTTGTATCTCCAAAAAATTCTCCCTTTGGTCCTCTCCTACCAGCAGAGCCTCAATGGCTATCTGATGCAAACATGAGCTGTGGAGTTAGACCAACACAGGTGTAAGTCACAGCTCTGCCACTTGCCAGCTTTGTGACCTCAGAGAAATGTCCTAAGCTCCTTAAGCCGTTTTCCTCATCTGAAAACCAGGATGACAATGTCTAACTTGTCCATTGCCATGAGACTTAGCTGATATCACCTATATCCTCTATGAAAAAACCCTAGAATTTGGTTAAGTTCTCTGTTTCTTTTGAAGAAACCATTGAGAAAAGACACTTTCTGCCAGAGACCCTCGAATCTCCCTCCTGGTCATACACCTTTCTTTCCTCCAGAGGACCTCTATGCTCTTGAAAGGACTTCCCCCATTCTTTTCCTACTGGGTTTATTTCATTAGCTGATGTCTGTGCATAGCTCAGGGGAAGAAAAGTGCTGAGCCAGCCCTTTCTACCACCTGGTTCTCTTCCCTACCTAATGGACTTCTAAATCTTTAAATCTGAAAATCTGAGCCCTGGGTATCTTGTGCTGTAATTGATCCAGGAGAGAACAACTGTCCTGAGCCAAGGATGAAGTGGCAAGGTGAGGTAAATGCTTACACATTCTCTAAGGATATTTGCTGTGCTGCGAGTTTTTAGTCAGCCCATTTTTGCCAGCACTGGCTGAGCCAAAACATTATATAATACACAGGACTGGTGGGAATGGGTTAAATCTGACACCAAGACTGTTCCCCCAAGTCCACAGCATAATCTGAGTATCAGCCAATTCTACTCACCCACCCACCATATGTTGGAGTCTGGCTGCTTTGAACACATGCCCACTAGACCCTGTACTACTCAGACATTCAGCCACTCAGTCATTATGCCATTAGTGACACAAACTGCTTTCTGTGGGCAAAGCATGAGGACCTGGGCCAAACAAATGAGAAATTACACATGGCCTCTGTCCCTGGGAGCACATCCAAGTAAAAGCTAGTGAACTTAGTTTCACAATCTTATAATGGCCTCAGAAGTTGTTTAGTGCATTCTCCTTCCCAACCCAGGACTTTCAGCCTCTGATGGGCTGTTTCCAGGGTGGGGAGTGTACATTCTCTAGGGACAGGTCTCTCAGGAGAGAAGAGCTGAGCATGAGAAAATTCTTCTGCGCTTGCTCTTGAAAATTTCCTTCCATGCATAAAAGAGTGTATGATGCTAAACCCCAAAGGTTGAATATGGAAGCCAGTATCTGAACTACAGATGCAAGGGGTGATTACAGTGTCCCATGCCTGGCAGCCAGAGGACAGTATTCATTAAGTGCTTCGTGGCAGAAGTGACCATTTACCCACCCACCTGAGTTGGGACCTTCCATTATGAACCAAAAACTCTCCACATAAAGAGAAGGATTTCCACTTCTGGGAAAATGGAACAAACATAATTTCCCCTATGTTGCTACATACAACAAAAAGCCCTTGATATCATATTCAAAAGCAAACATAAGAAGCATCTGAAAGATGGACAGAAGTAAGCAAATCATCTAGAGACCATGGAAACCAGGAATGAAATGACGATGAGCTGCCTCGGTTTTATTTTTGCCTCATCTATCCTAGACACATGGAGGAAAGAAGCCAGCAAACTGAACATGCCAGGAGATACATGGGCGGGGGGTGGGGGGATGGGTGAAGCTTGCTCTCTCTAGCCAAATAATCAGAAAAGGAGCAACTGAGGAAGACAGAAAACTTTTAGCCAATAACCTCTCTACTTCAGTAAAACACCACATTGGAAAGTCTGTAGTCCCATCTGCATCCACGCCAGTGAAGGTCATGTAGGGAGCCTAGACTTTTCTACTCCTTTGAGGTTGTTACAAGACACCCTAATAACCTAGTCAGAATGATGTCAAAGAAGGACAAATAGAGGGCTGAGACTTGCGTCCCCACCAGACAGTAATGAGGCCAACCACCACCCTTCTTATAGTGACAGAGACCACATGGGGATTCTGGACTTTCCTCCCCACCTGGCAATAATGAGGCACCCTTCCATTCCTCACTGCAGTGGTGTTGGAGGAGGTCTAGTGGACAGTCAGGCCTTCCGCCACCTCCTGGCAATAACAAGGCCATCCCCTAAGGAGTCCACAGAGACTGAGTGAGGAATCTACACTTCTCCTGCCACCGAGTACAATGAGGCAGCAACCCTCCTCCCCATCAGAGCCATGTCAGAGAAAACCAAGTAAAGTAGAAGGTTTGAATAACAGCCAGGGTCTCATCATACAACGCAAAAATGTCCAGATTGCAAGCAAACATCTCTTAAGCTCTCAAGAACCAGAAAAATCTCAAACTAGAGGGAAAAAAATACAGTCAAAGATGCCAACCCCACGTTGGAAGAAATGTGGGAAATATCTGACAAAGATCTTAAAGTAGCCAGGCTTTTAAGAAAACACATACACACACACAAAAAAACCTTCAGTGCACAATTACAAATATACGTAAAACTAAAGCAAAGACTGAAAAGCCTCAGCAAAGATATAGAAGATAGGGGAACCAAATGGAAATTTTAGGACTGAAAAATGGCAATAATCAAAATAAAAAGTTTAGTGGATAGGCTCAAGAACAGAATGGAGGGCATGGAGGGGGAAAAATCAGTGAACTGGAAGATAGAATAATAGAAATCACTCAGTCAGAAAAACAGAAAGAAAATAGAGGGGGGAAAAAACACAAAACCTCAGGGACTTGTGAGACCATTCAGAACAGCTAATATTCATATCACTGAAGTCCCAGAGGGAGAAGAAAAAGAGGACAGGTATGAAAAAGAAGTCAAAGAAATAATAGTTGAAAATTCCTAAATTTGGGGAAAGATAGAAGCCTGCTGATTCAAGAGCTTGAAAACCAGACAAGATAAACCCAAATAAATTCCAAACATATCACATCAAAATTCTAAAAACTAAAAATGAAAAAAAAAATTTGAAAGTAGAGAGAAATAACTTTCTGGTATGAAACCAAAAAGCCCCCACCAATTTTAAATGACAACAAATTTCTCATTCTGTGAAGGACCACTGGAGAATTCTACCACAAATTTAAAAAATAACACCAATTCTACACAATCTCCTCCAAGAAAGAAAAGAGGAGGAATAGGTCCCAGTTCATTTTGTGAAACTAAGATTACCCTCACACCAAAACCATACAAAAACAGTATAAAAAAGAAAACTTCAGACTAATATCCCTCATTAATATAAACACAAAATCCCTAACAGAGTATTAATAAATAAGATTCAACAGTATATAAAAAGAACTATAGGGACACCTGGGTGGCTCAGTTGGTTAAGCAGCTGCCTTCGGCTCAGGTCATGATCCCAGCGTCCTGGGATCGAGTCCCACATCAGGCTCCTTGCTCGGCAGGGAGCCTGCTTCTCCCTCTGCCTCTGCCTGCCATTCTGTCTGCCTGTGCTCGCTCTCTCCCCTCTCTCTCTCTGATAAATAAATAAAATCTTTAAAAAAAAAAAAAGAACCATATACTGTTACCAAGGGGAGTTTATTCTAGGGTTTGGAAGTCTTGCTCAATAGTCAAAACTAAAGCAATATAATCTACCATATTAACAGGCAAAAGTAGAAAAGTCATAAGATCATATCAATCGATAAAGCATTAGACAAAATTCAGTACCCATTCATGATTTAAAAAAAAAAAGATTTTATTCTATTTTCACAAGTCATTTTTTTAAAAGATTTTATTTATGTATTTGACAGAGAGAGACAGTGAGAGAGAGAACACATGCAGGGGGAGTGGGAGAGGGAGAAACGGTCTTCCCACTGAGCAGGGAGCCCAACGCAGGGCTTGAATTCAGGACCCTGGGACCATGACCTGAGCCAAAGCAGCCACTTAATAACTGAGCCACCCAGGCGCCCCCAAAAAACAATAAAAAAAAAAAACCTTCCAGGAAAATAGAAACAGAGAGGAACTTCCTCAACTTGATAAACAGCCTCCACAACAAACCTACCACTAACATAATCGTGAAAAGCTGAAAGCTGAATTCTTTCCCCTAAGATTGGAAACAAGTCAAGGATGTCTATTCTCACTACTCTTACTTATGAACACAGAAATTTGAAATCACTCAAAAAATGAAATATTTAGGTGTGACTCTAACAAAATAAATACAGGACTTACATGCTGAAAACTACATGATGCTGATGAGAAAAACCAAAAAAGAATTAAATAAATGGAGAAAAATTTCATGGATTTCGTGGGTTGGGAGACTCAACATAGTGAAGATGTCAGTTCTCTCTGAATTGATATACAAGTCTAATGCAATTCTTACCAAAATCCCAGAGAGATTTTTTTGTTGTTGTTGCTGTAGACAAGATTAGTCTGAAATTTACACGGAAAGGTAAAGGAACGAGGAGAGTTAAAAACAGTTTTGAAAAAGAAGAATAAAATGAATGGTATCAGTATATCCAATATCAAGACTTATTATCTAGGTTATTATCAAGACCCTGTGGTATTAGCAGAAGGATAGGCACAGTGGTCAGTGGAAAAGAATAGAGAACCCAGAAATAGATCAACATAAAGATGTCCAATTGATTTTTTTACAGAGGTGCAAAATCAGTTCAATGGAGGAAAGCTTACTTCTCAACAGTTGCTCTCTGGAGCAATTGGAAATCCACAGACAAAAAGAAAAATGAATCTTGACTGAAATCTCATGTTATACAAAAATCAACAGGAAATTAATCATGCACATGAATGTAAAACAAAACTATAAAACTTTGGAGGGAGGAAGATAGGGAGAAATCTTGGGAACCCAGGGATAGACAATGAGTTCTTTTTTTTTTTTTTAATATTTTATTTATTTATTTGACAGAGAGAGAGATCACAAGCAGGCAGAGAGGCAGGCAAAGAGAGGAGTAAGCAGGCTTCCTGCTGAGCAGAGAGCCTGATGCGGGACTCTATCCCAGGACCCTGAGATTATGACCTGAGCCAAGGGCAGAGGCTTTAACCCACTGAGCCACCAGGTGCCCCTGAACAATGAGTTCTTAAATTCAATGCCAAGAACTCATTGTTCAGAAGATGTGGTATATATACACAATGGAATACTATGCAGCCATCAAAAGAAATGAAATCTTGCCATTTGCGACAACATGGATGGAACTAGAGCGTATCATGCTTAGCGAAATAAGTCAGGCGGAGAAAGACAACTATCATATGATCTCCCTGATATGAGGAAGTGGTGATGCAACATGGGGGTTTAAGTGGGTACAAGAAGAATAAATGAAAGAAGATGGGATTGGGAGGGAGACAAACCATAAGTGACTCTTAATCTCACAAAACAAACTGAGGGTTGCTGGGGGGAGGGGGTTTGGGAGAAGAGGGTGGTATTATGGACATTGGGGAGGGTATGTGCTTTGGTGAGTGCTGTGAAGTGTGTAAACCTGGTGATTCACAGACCTGTACCCCTGGGGATAAAAATATATGTTTATAAAAAATAAAAAATTATATTAAAAAAAAATAAAAATAACCATAGCTACATAGTTGGATACTTACAATAAAAAGCATTATCAATAAAAAAAAAAATTCAATGCCAAAACCACAGTATGCAAAAGGAAAACCTGGTAAATTGAAGTTCATCAAAATTAAAAACTTTTGCTCTGTGAAAATCCCTAATGGAAACACAAGCTACAGACCGGGAGAAAATATTTTCCAACCACTTATTCAACAAAGGACTATATTCAGAATATATAAAGAACTCTCAAACCTCAACAGTAGAAAAACAAACAACCCAATTAGAAAATGGGCAAAGGAAATGAAGAGACATGTTACCAAAGAGAATATACAGATGGTAAATAAGCACATGAAAACATGTTCAATTAACATCATTGCTCACTAGGGAAACGCAAATTAAAACTATAATAAGATATCACTGTACACCTATCAGAGTGGCTAAAACAAACAATAGTGACAATACCAAATGCTGACAAGGATGCAGAGGAACTAAATTGCTCACACATCACTGCTGGGAATGGAAAATGGTACAGTCATTCTAGAAAACAGTTTGGTAGTTTCTTTAAGAAGTCACCATTTGGCTACCATAAAACCCACAGTTGAGGTCTCCTGCACTTACCCCAGAGGAATGATGACTTTTAATCACACAAAAACCTGAGCATGAATATTTATAGCAGTTTTATTTTCAACAGCCAAAAACTGAACACAGTTTTGTTGTCCTTCCATATGTGAAAGATTAAATAACCTTGGGACATGTGTACCACGGAATATTACTCAGCAAGAGAAAGGAATAAACCACTGATACACACAACTGAACAGGTCTTCATAGAATATGCTGAATGAAAAATAATCCTAACAGGTTACATACTGTATGATTCCATTTACACAACCTCTTAAGATGACAAGATTATAGAACTGGAGAACAGATCGGTGTTGGCCATGGTTCCAGAGAGGATAGGGAAGGAGGGAAGCCCTGGTGACCGTAAAAAGGCAATGTGAGGGATCTTTGTGGTGACAGAGGCAAATATTCCGTATCTTGACTATCTGTATCAACGTCCTGGTTTTGATGTTGCACTAAAGTGTTGGAGAAGCTATCTTTGGAAGGCAATGGGTAGCGTATAGGGGATCTCCATTCTGTGTGTATGAATCTATAATTATCTCACAAAGTTTATACATTTTTTTAAAGTACTCTCCCTATGTCCAGTACCACCTTAATTTAGTCATTGCTCAGCTTTTTATACCAAGCTCAAAGCCAGACTGCTGGGAGCCAGAGCCAGACCTGCCCTCTCAGCATTTTCTAACGGTGAAGTCAAGAGCAGCCTAATGGCACCAGGCCTATCAGGAAAGACTGACTCTTAAAAGACAGGATTCGGGAAATGAAGCAAGCAAGTCTGGCATTGGAGTTTGGAACAGCAGATGCTCCCATTTCCATCATCTTCCAGTGCCCACCAGAAGGTCCTTAGGTCCTTGGTAACATAAGACAATGCACCCCACCCCCACCCCCGGTCACCTGATCTTGTCCTAATAGTGAAATATAAAAGGAGGCCTTGATTCCTCGGATCAGTTTTGTTTAGGATTTGCAGGGTGACAGAACACCTGTGGATTATCCATTTCTTTGCCTTCTAGCTGAGGCCACATGCTTAGCAAAGCCCTTCCCCAAGGAATAAATATTGTGGAGGTGATCTGGTTATACACAGTTGTGGTCTAACTCTCTTTCTCAATCCCCAGAAGTTCTCTGACACTCTTGCATCACCAGGTTTTCTGAAGCACCTAACATACCCCAGCTGTGCTTCCTGTTGGTATATTTCATCAGAAGTGAGCCTAAACCAGATCTTAACCTAAAGGCCAAAGGAGTCAGACTCTGCAGCTCATGAAAACCAGGAGAGGCTCCTCAGAGAAAGTCTATTGGCCTTTGGTGATCTCTGGACCCAAATAAGAACACCCCTGGATTGTTGTGGGAACTTTGAGGTATGATACCTTGAGTGGAAGGTTGGAAGGCAGCTGTGTGTCCAGAAAAGGTGGTAACCAGAAAAATCTGAAAGAGCTGCAGCTACCTGACCTGGAGAAAAGACTTGTCGCCACGGCTGCTGTCTTCAGAAATCCAAGGGCTGTCATGGAGAAAGGGAGACAGGTTCTGTGCTACTCTCTGAGTGGTGGCTGAAATAGCCTGGGAGAACTGTGGTGTTTTCTAGAGCTTCACCATGGTGGAATGACTTGCCTGGGTCCATAGCAAGCTCTTGAAGCCAGTGGAGATTTAAGCTTGATGGTCCTTTGAAAGGAACGTTGTGGGGCATGAACCTTAGAATATTTAAAGACTTTCAGGGGAATAAATAACTGTGCATCCTTAGAGCACTAATTCTATTGGCAAGAAGCCAGTTTGGAATACAGGGCTGATAGAATGTCAGGATCCATGTGGCAGGTGACGGTCTTTGCCCAGGGACCACAACGTCCCTGAGTGACCAGTCCTGGAGAACTTCTGAGGTCAGATCCCTGTGTTCTTCAGACCCAAGTACAATGTTGAAAACTCCTGATAGAGGAGGAAATTTCACTGAGGAGAGCCCGGGTTGCTCCCCTACAAGGACATAGCTACCTGGATAGCAATAGTGTCTCAGCGAAAAGCCTTCTGTCATCCAAGTGCCATTAGGGCAAGGCTTTCTGGAGCTCCACTCACCCATCAACAGACCAGCTAAAGCCAGCTTAGCTAAGTCCAGGATGAACCACGCTGAGCTGGTGCAAAAACCAGCTTGTAAACACACCTGCAGGACCATGTGCTGACCCACCTGTCCAGGCTCTTATATTCCAGCTGACCTTTATTTTAAACCTGAAGTCAGAAAAAGTTTTCTATCATGGGCATGAAAGTCAATATTTTAGACTTCGCGGCCCATATAATCAGTCTCTATTGTTGCAAATATTCAGCTCTGACATGTTAGCATGAAAGCAGCATGCCAATGAGTGAATGTGACTCTGTCCCAATAAAACTTTATGCACAAAAGCAAGCAATGGGCCAAATTTGGCCTGTGGCCCATAGTTTGTCAACCAAAAGTCATATAAGCTCATGACCTGACAGGCCAGAATCTCCCTGATTCTGAGTCTCATCCATCAAAAAAGCTTTTCTTCCCTGTGCCTGGCCAATCTCTGGACCTTTTCTAAGACATTTCGCTCCCACCTCCCCCAGACTGGCCAAGGTCAGAGACCCTATGGTTGGATATCTCTAATATCCTCATCCCTACCATGCCACTCCCTGCTTCTTGCTGTGTTCTCCAGCCCTCTCCCCGACCTCTCTGACTCCTCTTCATCAGCTGCTTCTTCAGCCTTTCAGAAGCATCTAATCTAGAAGGATTTCTCTGCACCACCCTCCATTACTCTCACTCCGGACTGAGCCGGAGCCCCATCCTTACCACTCTAACAGTACTCCATGATTTCCACATTGTTTGAAAATTGTCTGTTTGTTGTTCTGACTCTCTAATTAGGTAATGGATTCCTAGAGGGCGAGGATAGAGTTTTGCTCATTTCTGTGTCCCTAGGACCCAGCCCTGACTCAGAGCAGGTGCCCATTGACAGCTAAGAAAACAATCAGATGGACGAATGAGTCACCACACTCAGCCCTTTGCAGGGACTTAACATGCTCTGCACACACATTTCCTCATCTCCTCGCATATTGCCCTGGAGCTTTGTGCAGTCATTTGCCCATGTCTGTCTCCCATTTCCAATCCCACCCCATCTGCATGTCTAATGTTTTCACACTCAGTTCTCTCCTTGGAGGATGAAGCCTGCGTGCTTCTTCCTTCTTCTTCTCTGGACTTCAGGAGACCCCCACCCCTCTGCCACCTCAGCCCCTTCTTGGAGGTGAGCACGTCTCTAGCAGAGATGATGAGGGTCTTGGCACATTTCATTCCTGGGAATCAATAAGAATTTTTCAAGCCTAAGAGCATCATCACCATCAGAAGATGCTCTGTGAGTGCCAAGAGGTTGGCAGTGTGAGAAGAAGGAAAACGCAGGCCCAGATCCCAGCCAGAGGAGCACTTGGGGTGAGGGGGATACAAATGGGGAGTTGTGGCCACTGGGAAAGCTGAAGACCTTGCCTCCTCCCTGTCAACCCTCAGGCCAAATTTCTATACATTTGGCCCTGGCCAGTCCTTAAGGGTTCCCTGAACCAGGATAGAAAGAGGTTGGGAGTCTTTGCTCCTTTAGGGAGGGGGCCCAAAAGAACGCTAGACCTCCACAGTCTCATAGATTCATTGACTTCCCCAAGCATGTATCATGTTGACCTAAGCCCTGACCTCCAGGATTATAGTATAGCTCCTGACTTGCACTTTCTCTGGGGCGCAGAATCCTCCTACTACACTCTACCCTTCCCATCTGCCCAACGCTAGATGCTGATGCCAGCACACACCAGGTGCTCATTTTATATCCATTCTGAACCTCACTGAGTCCCACCACTCCCATGGCATGCCTACTGCCCCCCTTAGATCCCTGCATGCTGATGCCAGCCCATGCCAGGCTACAGTACCCTACACCCCATGGACATTTCAATGGATACCTGGAATCCAGCACAGGACCAGCCCCATAGGCCTGTCAAGCTCTAGGCCTAATCAGCCCTGAGATCTCCTCTCCTGCCCATCAGCTTGGTCCTGCTGGGCCTCTAGAGTTATCCCACCCAGCTGTCACTCATGCCAGTCAGGTAGTCTGCTAGAGAAGAGGCAGGGAGAGAACATCCTTCTTAAAGAGGTGTAGGGACTGGAAGTGGCTCCTTTGGGGAAAGCGTCAGATCTTTGAGCTCTGAGACTACACCCCAGCAGCCCATCCCACCTGGTTCCTGGGCTTGAGCCCTTTCCTGTTCAAGCCAGTGGAAAGGCTTGATCATTCTTGGCTCTACCAAGAGCAGAGGGCAGATAGAAGTCTAGGTCTGCAGGGCATGAGCCTGGATGGCCTGGGGGCTCTAGCACTGGAAGGTTTGAGACACTGAGCTGCATCCACCTTCCTGGGGCTTCCTGGGGAATAGAGTGGGAAGGTATCAGGGGAGAGAGAGTGAGCAGAAAGCAAGACCCAGGGTGGACTTGTGTAGGAAGCTGGCCTTCCCACCTCCCTCAGACCCAGTCCCTCCCAGGGCAGTTGGGTCACAAGCAGTAATTCCCCAGGAATGGGAAGGAGTGATCAGGAATGATCACCAGGCCCAGGAGTTCAAGATCAGAGCAACCTGCTCTAAGAGCCGGTTGGAAAGTAACACAAGCTGGGGATGGAACCAAGGAAAGCTCACCAGATTTGAGTGGCCCCCTCTCACTGAGCACTTTCCTAGGACCTGGCTTTGGGCTGAGAGGTTTCTAGACCTGACCCCCCCCTCCCCCAACCCATCATGATGGGTACATTGTCCTTATTGTACAATTGAGAGGAAGGAGGTTCAGAGAGGGCAAGTGGCCTAAAGTGACACAAAAAGTAACGGGGTCTGGGTTCAACACTGCTCTACCCTGTCTCCACAGTGTGACATGACCTCCCTGGGAAACACTGCCAAGAAGAAGACAAAGAAAAGAGGAAGCAGGACTAGTGGGAATGAGATTAACAAATACCCGAGCAGTGTGGCAGGCAGGCCTCCTGCAGAAGCAGATGCCAAGGGTGTCCCTGGGAGGCCAGAGATAGAGAAACACCAAGTCTCGAAGATAGCTTAGGCCCCAGGGGCCAGTAGATGGGTAGTGCAGGTCCGAGGTACCCAGTAAGCATTGTCACCTAACAGTACTACCAGAGGCCAGATGATTGAGGCCCCCACAACCCTAGAGGCACTCCAGCCCTCTCCCAGGAACCTCCTCTTCTAGAACGAAGTTCTCCTTCTTCCCAGTGCTCTCTGTTTCCTGGAACATAACCTAGACACTGCACCACCCTCCTTTTGGCAGGGTTTCATCAATTAATCTTTCATCCACATTGATTCCCTGAAAAATGACTTCCTCATTATCCATCTTGCAGAGTTTCCACTTGGCAGTCAGAACGGCAAAGCATCCATCAAACTCCCATGCTCTCTGGTAAAGGATAGGAGAGCCGGGACTCTGGAGTCAAAGACCTTGGAGTGGAGGCCCAGCTCTGCCCCACTCCAGCTGCACGACCTTGGGGGAGTCACTGGGTCTCTCTGAACCTCAGTTTCCCCATTTGTAAAACAGGTTAAGTGAGTCCCCTTCATGAGCTTACTGAGAAGACAAAGTGGCACAATTAATCTCAGATTTTTATAAGCTGCTCTATAAGTGTAAAGCCTATTTTCATCATGATTGTTTATCACTGGTTCCCGAGCAGACTGAAGCTGACCTCCCACTTCTAAGCTTCCGAGAGGCAAAGTTGAGGGCATAGATAGGCTTAATGGGTGTCCCTCAAGACTCCCCATCACTCTGCTGGCAAATGAAGTCACAATGTACCCTGCGAGGCAAAGGCCCAGATGTAGTGGGGGCTCAAAGTGAAAGCCAAGAACTGAGGGCGCATTCCAGCTTCAGAAATAAGGACAGAGAGTGGCGTGTTCCAAAACACATCTGTTGCCCCTTTTCAGACCAGCCTGGAGCCTGGGAAGGGTTGCTCGGTGCCATCCTAGAATTTTCAGCCTGTGGTTTTCCAGAAGGGGGGCCACACAGAAGCTACATAGAACACCGGCTTCCTTCGCCCTCTGTCCATACATGAAGGAAAAGGGGTTGAAACTCCACAGCACATATGTCATTGTGGGCCCATGGCCTTTTCTGCTCCCCCTCCCCTCATGCCGTAGCGACCAGGGTGGACACAGGCTCTGACGTCAGATCCGTAGTATCAAGTCCTGTCTCCACCCTCTATTCGTCTCCCAGGGCTTTAGATTCTTCTTGTAAAATGGGGATGATGATACCCATCTCGTCAGGCTTCTTTGAAGACTGAATGGATCCAAGAGTGCTTTGTTAACCATAAAGTGTCATCTAAACATTTACTGCATCCCTTCCTATCTAATGACCACTCACCAGAGTCAGGCCCAGGCCCGCCCCCCTGCTCTCTAGCCTCCCCTACCCCGCTTTCAAGATAGGAGTAGATCAAATCATGCGTACTGAGACTGAAAATCAACCACAACAATGTGTGCCCCTCCCAAAGGAATATGCATTCCATTTTCTCTCTGCAGAGGGAAGAGACACAGTCCTTCTGTTCATAGGATTTCAGGCAAAATGAGCAGATGGAAGGATTATTTGGGGGCTTATAGGTTCCTTGTCTCTGAGCCCTACCATGACCGTGGCTGGCTCTTGGGGAAAGTATTGCAAGGTACCTGGTAGTTGAATCGGAAAATATAACGGGATGTGGGCAGGCTTTTCTGTGCTCTTTCCCCTCCTTTATCCTCCCCTGGGGCCAGACTCCCTGAGCGGCGAGACCAGAACTTATTCTCCCTGTGAAATTTCCCATTTGCAAGTCTACCTGATGTTTTCTGACTGGTTTACATACACATCTCTACCACCAATGTGGAGGTGGAAGACAGCTCATGCACAGGATCTAGAAACAGCCCAATCAGAGAAAGTTAAAAAATTTTTTAGTGTCCATCTGAATGATTCTTTGATGCAAATTTGCCATTTGGGCAAGAAGCAGGCACAGTTAAAAACCCAGACTGCCCAGCTTCAGATCCGTAGCTCTGTGGATTAGCTTGAGCTCCTTGCCCTTCTGGTGTGCCCAGGTACCTCATCTCAGAAAAAGAAGATAGAATAATATATTCTTAGGGGCGCCTGGGTGGCTCAGTGGGTTAAAGCCTCTACCTTCGGCTCAGGTCATGATCTCAGGGTCCTGGGATCGAGCCCCACATCAGGCTCTCTGCTCAGCGGGGAGCCTGCTTCCTCCTCTCTCTCTCTCTGCCGGCCTCTCTGCCT